>NC_137468.1:385000-903106 GCF_964235325.1 Thermobia domestica
CTTTCTTTATGCATAACATTTTCGCTGTTACAACATTCTCCTACACACAAACTACAATTAAATAATTAAATAAATAATAAATAAGCCAGCAATAAATAGAACATCTTCTTAACGCAATTTATATTATGGAAAATTAACGATGTACTTGTGTTGCATGATCATTTATTTATTTTTTGATGAGATAGATAATTGTTGAATTATAATTACATTTTAAATGTATTTATACCTGAAATATTGCTGTGAATGTATTTAAGCAAAGTTGCAGATAAATATGTGTTTTACCAGAGTAATCTCTGAAATTTTCGGTGCCTGGAGTTAAAGTAATTGCAGAATAATAAGGTGAGTTCCACACCCGGCATAAATAGATTACTTTGTGATCACTGATAAGAATATCTCAATAAATACTTAAAACCATGGATAATAATAATAATAATCATAATAATAATAATAATAATAATAATAATAATAATAATAAGAAGAAGAAGAAGAAGAAGAAGAATATTAATAATTGATCGTAAATGCATTCAGTTGCGGAAGCCCTTTGATACCTAGCAATTTATTTTGTTCAATATACGGCACTCAGGCTTAAAGTTTAAAATTGCCAATTCATATCTTCTCCACATGATTATTAAAACGGAACTCATCCGTTTTAAACGTCATGTCGACTATCCATCACAGATTATATTCAATGTAACCATTGTTGACGCTATGATTGCACTTCGTGACATTAATAGTACACAGTCCGGAAAAATGTATTTGGTTTATATCTAAATATTTGTATGCTAACTAGTGTTACGAATCTGGACGAGACGAGAAATTAGATTTTCTCGTCTTGTAGAATCGATTTTCGAAAAAAGCTCTTTTCTTCTCGCCTCGAAGTTTCTCTAGCCTCTTGTATAAATTTGTGTACAAAATTTGTCCTGACTTCCTAAAGTCACGAGAGATCCACGAAGGATGAGATATAACAACAGTTAAACCATATTTGTTATTGGAGTATATTGTGTAATGACTTGTGTATTTTTGAATGCTCTTAATTGCGTTCTTACAATCAGTTTATCAATTTATAGTTTTTTAATTTTTTTTTTTCACGATGAACCATGCAGCACTAAACCGGTGTTTAAGGTTTAATGCTTGGGTGAACTCGTGTTGCCAATGAGACTCGGTGAAGTTTTTCATCTTGCCTCGTAAACGAGACGAGAACTCCCATATTTTTAATTTTAAATGAATTTAAAAGATTCTTGTCGTCTCGAATTGCAGACGAGGCGAATCATTTCTCGCCTCGGTCTCGTCTCGTGGACAACACTAATCTCAACAATGAATTAAAAATAGTTAACCTGCTAGTTTTCCTCAACGGTCAAACTCTTCCATTCTGTGGTGCAAGGCGTGGGGCAATCACCCCACCTGTTCTACCCACACGACGTCCCGGAGTTTTATTCTGATTTCTAACTCAAATAAACATCTAGAGGACCAATAAACAGAAAAAATATCGAAGAATAATTTTAAATTATGAACTTCATGCATACATAGAAATTTATGAAAAAGAATAAGGAAAATAAACACTTTATTTTACTTTGAAATCGGCTCCCCCTAGAAAATTTTCTTCGGGTGTCTATGATCCTGACTGAGGGTTTTTGTCTTTTCTTCACTATTTTGGCATGGAGGGACTAAAACTATCAGTTGTGTATGAATAGAGCAAACCAAAGGCGTATACATGCATAAAGAAATCGATTGATTGTACAATTGATAATAATTTAAAACAACTTTTAACTCTAAAAGAAACCGATGAAATATAAGTGTCACTGTTAATATTAAACAAACTGAAAATAGTTTGAAAAATGTATCGGTAAATATCGGTGTTTATTTGCCAATGCCGATACCAATACTCCCAAAAGTGGCTGATATTACCGATACCGATATATCGGTACATCCCTAATTCTATAATGTGGAACACTTGGAGATGAAAGACAAATACACGTAAAAATACATATGTACACACGTACTCAAATTCACACTATCTTGCAATATTGCATGTCTGTACAGCCAAGCTCACGTAAAGAAATCTTCCGAGTTATAGACCTTTTCTCTATTAAATAATATTCGTCCACATACACCACTACAAAAGAAAGCAACATAATTCAACATAGCAAAAACCCAAAATAAATAAAGAATTGTTTGTGGTCTTACTAGCAAAACTTCGCGCGCCAAGCAGACGACAAGCTCTAAGTTCCTCGCTGGTGACGTCACTGTGAAGAGAGCGTGAAAGTAGAGGTTCGGGACATAGGTTAAGAGCACCCCCTGCTTTGAATTGTCCATTACTGTTTAATGGACGTGGTACAAAACTTTTTATTGGTGGTACAAAACGGTACAAAACTAGTACAAAACTTTGACATTCTTTTCGGAGTAATTTTTAAGCAACAGAATGAGCTATTGAGAATTTCATACGCTATTTTAATTAGTAAGTCCGAAAGTTCGGACGCAAGATACGAACATGAGGGAGTCTCTATTCGATGAAAAATGCTTTGTAGACCTTTGCATCAGCCAGATTGTCGAACTAAAAATCAAATGACTTGGCCAAATATGTATATGAGGGCAGTAATCAGGCCCGGAAAGCTAAAATAAAGGAGGAAGAGCAATTTTCTAGTATAGGTACTGGGGGTATGCACTGAGCTCACTATCCACAAAAGGTACCCACATACTCCATAAAGTAAACGTTTACCGTGCGCAGGGCCAGAGGCGTAAATAAGGGCCCTGCAGACCCCGCATTGCGGCGGAGCGAGCCATCAGGGCAGGGCCGGTCTTAAGCCGATTGGTCCCCCCCCCGTTAATATATGTTAGCGTAATGTTAGTGTATCTTTAATATGTTAATTAATAATAAGTAAAGTTAAATTCTGAACTTTCATTCGTTAAGAAATTAAGTAATTACTTTAATTTCAAACATATGTAACAGCCAAACTATATTTTGGATTTTAAATACAAGCTTTAAACATATTCTTCACCTCCATCGATCAATCTTGAGAAATTCACAAATAAGGCTTCTTCTGAATTTCAGTTACATTTCATAAAATATTTTTTATCGTAAAAGAATAGAAATTAAAGCTCTATTTGTCTGCTCTGGAAATTAAACAGAACAAAATTACAAAAGTTTACAATTATTACTGGAAGTTACATCTGTCCTCCATTTCGAACATTTTAAAAGGTTGTAGTTTCTAATTGAAATTTCATTTCTTATCAATTTCCGATATATGAAAATTCCTTTCACTTGTTTCTACAGAGCAATAAACCTTTCCGATTCGCAAAAAGTTGTTTTACTTTTTGCTTAAAAATGATGAAAATTTTCCGACTCAAAAAGTTTTTCGATTTTTCCATACAGGACAGACAATTTTTCGATTCATGAAAAATTGTTTCACTTGTTCCTACATAGTTCTAAAAATTGAAGGGCTCGGTGCAATAAGGAGCTAACCCTCACTTTTGTCAAAATTGAGGTAAACAGTGTACTACATTAGGCATGAAGGTCTGCTTCATTCATCAACAGATGGTGCTTGTGCTGTGTCGTCATCGCGCGCAATCACGTGATATCCTTCTTGAGAAGAAACGTACAAGCGGAAAGTTGTGTGCAACAAGGTGTTAAGCCACAGGAAAATGTCAGTTATCGAGAATGTTATGCAGAGCACCTCCGCACATATTAGTGTTTCTGATGAAGAAGATGGCCCCCTACTCGGTGAAAACAGCTTTGATGACCCAGAGTATGTGTTTGGAGTGTCAAGCAACAACAGCACCGACTCTGAGGTAAGAAACGAGTTTTATTTTTGTTATTTTGTTAAAATGTTGGTTAACACCTTATTGCCTCAGATATAGGCTTGTAAAAAACGGTCTTTAAGTGTGAGTTTTTACGTGCATCTTAATACGCAAATCAATTCCCTATGCATTCGTCAGGACTCTAGCGAGTTGGTACAGAAAAATCTTGAACTTTTTCTGATGACAACAGCTGCTAATATAATGAATGTTGGTTAGCGCCATATTGCTGAAATAATTAACCACAAAGAAAGCGACATTACACATGTACATTTTTCTCTGATTATGACAAATTCTGACAATGTAGCGTCAAGAACGGTGCTGTAAATGCTATGAAATGAGAAAGGTAATAAAGCAATCATGTCAGGACAGTGTTGCCACAGTCCTAGGTCTGAAGGGAGCTGAAAAATAGTACCAAATTGAAACAAAAAGGGTTGAATTTATTCCAGTGTAATACATGACTCTGTAACACGAAACTAAAATAAGTAAATTTCTAGACCTCCCCCCCTCTTTCAAGGGTCCAAATCAACGCGTCGATACAGATCTATAAAACGGAGAAATGTTCGGGTATCTTTATATACGTCAATATGGCGTAATTAGAAACAACTTACCGCGGTAAGGCAGGAATTATGTCAATATATTTTTCGTGCTATTTTCGTTTGGTGTAAAATCTTTGCAACGACGCATAAATTATAGACTTATTTGAGCATAGGCTGGTTTTCTTCAGAATATTCAACACTTGGTTCAACGTATTTGTGTGTTATTATTATTATTATTATTATTATTATTATTATTATTATTATTATTATTATTATTATTATTATTATTATTATTTTAAGAATATATTTCCACAACACTGTTACTTTCTCGTCTAGTTCATACGGGGCTCGGATGCGCCAATGTATCGTCATTTATTTCCTGGTATAGTTTCTAGCGTTAAGCGATGCAACGTCAAAGAATGAATGTCCAACAGCATTTTTTAAGAGTCCAACACACAGTATGAGTACTGTAAAATGTAGGAAAAGTCTTATTGACATTTTTGAAAATGTGAGAAGTATTTGTTACATTGGGTACAATTGGGTACAATTGTACCAACTTTTTCACAAAAGGGGATGAAAATGGGCCGTTGAATGACAAAGTGCTGAATTTGGTACAATTGCACCAAGTGTGACAACACTGTGTCACGATAAATGATCAGAATTGTTTTGTCATTTTCAATAATGAATTTGTTTCGAATATTTATGATTTTCGAGTGGATTGTACAGTCAGTGACAAAAGTTCTTTCCATTTCGTAAAATTATTTTGGGAATAATGCTAGTGTGGCTGGAATGTACAGAAAATTACAGTCTTTTCAATTTGCTAAAAATGTATTCAAATTTCCCTTACATTCTGAAGTTATTTACGAAACAATTTTCATCAAATGGAAATAATTTTTGTTACTGACTAGGATTTTTGCTAAATTTCGCGCACGCAGAATAGCAGTGGGGTTGAGACGTCATATCGGTTTAGAAATACAGTAGATTCAATAGCACTATGGCCAGAATATTTTCATTAGGTATTTCTAATTTCCTGTTGTAAAGAACCTAGTGTGTATTTATTAAAATCGTACTCTTATCCTTTTCAGAATGACCTTCACATCACAAGGACGACAGAGGGATCTCCAATCAAACGTCCTCCAGCCAGAAAGAGACGATGTGAGAGGGATAACTGGGAGAGAGTGAAGCGTAAGAGAAGAAGAAATAAAGGGGAGCAATATACCTCCAGTCATTCGAAGGATGTTGTTTCAGCCAGGAAAGTGGGTGAACCATGTAAATGTCCAAAAAATTGCTGGAAAAAAATTAAAGGGGACATAGAGTTTATTTTTCATTCATTCTGGGACTTGGCTGATTATGCAACACAAAACACCTACCTCATGCAAAATATGAGAATTCAGAATACGAAACGTTCCTACACAAAAGGACAATCTTCGAGGAGATCATTCACGTTTTCTTATAATTTGAAAATTAATGGTGTAGATGTTAGTGTGTGCAAGAAGGCCTTTCTTGCAGTTCATGGACTTCACCGCAGCAGAAAACGAATACAGCTACTTCAGGAACAAATCAAGGGTGGAAACATCACAGCCAAAAGTGATGGAAGGGGTAGGCATCACAACCGGCCAAATGCTTTTACAGAAGCCAGTTTGGAATCTGCAAGGAAGTTTATAACATCCATACCGAAATATGCCAGTCACTACAGCCGGAGCCAAAACGCGAACAAGCAGTACCTGGACTGCGATCTCACGATAAATTCTCTATATGAGACAAAGTATATTCCGTGGTGTGCATCTCAGCAGACAACGTCCATTAGTTCTGACAGATTCCGAAGGCTTTTTTGTGAGGAATTTTGTATAGGGTTTAAATTACCTAAGTCAGACACTTGTTCCTTTTGCGACTCGAATAAAATAAATTTGGATCATGCTAAATCTGTACATGACGAAAACGAAGCCAAACAGTTAGAAGCCAGTAGAGCGCTACACCTAGCTAGGGCAGAAGCCGCTAAGGAGAAACTCACCTATCTCTCACAGCTTGCTTCTTCAGATCCTACGAAATATCATGTAATCTGCGTTGATTTACAAAAGACCCTCCCAACTCCAAAATTAACGGTTGGTCCTGCTTTCTACAAAAGAAAACTCTGGAGTTATAATTTCGCAGTTCATGATTGTGGCTCGGACATTGGCTTTATGTTTCTCTGGAGTGAAAATATAGCTAAACGCGGTTCCTCTGAAATTTCTAGTTGCATACTTAAATACATTATGGGAAATAACGTGCAAAGTGAAGAACTTCATATTATTAGTGACAATTGCAAAGGGCAAAATAAGAATTGGACCTTGATTGCCTTATATGAAGCACTGCTTCGGTGTGGACGATTTAAGAAAATTTTTCATCATTTTCCAGTCGTAGGCCACACACAACTGCCATGCGATCGTGATTTTGGCCGCATAGAACAGTACGCACGTAGGCATCACCCCATTGTGTATACAACAGATGAGTGGGCACATGTAATCAGCAGTGCCAACAGAAAGAAGAAATTTCATGTAACTCGCATGCAGCAAACCGACTTCAAGGATTTCACACCACTTGTGTCATCAATTTCCAAGAAAATAACCACAGACACCAAACAGCCTCTCAAGTTTTCAGATGCAGCCGTGTTTAAGATGGAATCAGCTACTCCCTATGTTTTGCATGTAAGCTATTCGTACCAGAAGGAAGCACCTGTATGGACTACGTGCAACCTAAAGAAACGAGGCCGCCCACAGCCAGAAGTGAACCTCAACGATTTGCCATGCAAGTACCAGGAAGGAATTCCTATAGATATCCGGAAATACTCTGATCTAATGTCTCTGTTGGAATGGATCCCCCCAATATACCATAATTTTTATCGTAGCCTTGTTCCGACGGAAGTAGCTGGAGAAGAGTGTGTAGAAATGTTGGATGGACTTGATGATTGATGCATAAGAAGGGTCAACCTTGGTTGAATTCAATGTAATTTGTGACCTGCAATAATATGCCACTATTTCATGTCAGCGCTAAGAGCATTGTGACTGACTTACATATTCATTAAACTTGTAAAGTATTTAGTTTTCCTTACATACTTCAGTTTGATTTTTCATTATTATGTATATTTTTTGTTCACAATATAATTCTTGTGCATTTATGTTAGTTGTTATCCCACAGAACTGACTCCTAAAATTCTGATGCAATAAGGAGCTAACCAACAATGAGTAATATTGAATTACAAAAAGAACAAATTCAACCTCTTTTCATTTTAATTGTACATAATTGTATGTCTTTATATAAACTAGAAACTTTAGTGAAGCTTTTCGAATGAACTGCACAACATAAAAATAATAATTCCGATTTATGGATTTTTTCAAACTTTCAAAAGCTATTATCTCGGAAACAACTTTTTGAGGGTTAGCTCCTTATTGCACCGAGCCCTTCAATTATCTGAGCCATTAAAATTTTCAGATTCTTTAAACGATCTTTCACTTTTTAACATTTCTATACATGAATTCAATCAATTTTATGATCACAGAGGATGTGTTACTTGATCACTGATATTTGTTTAGAACGGAAAATTTTCCGGAAAAATATAGAAGGAAACTTTCCACCTCACATCACGGCTAAACAACGATGTAGGAATAAACGGAGTATGTTTTTATGAATCGGAAAATTTTCATACAGTGTAAAATTTATATTTAAGTTGGTGATAACTGACATAGCAGTTATAATTCCTTGTTGTATATTTTGCGTTGCGTTGCTATCCGCAAGATTTTCGAAGATCGATACTGAAGGAGGCCTCAAATGAGGTATAGTTTCTTTTCTTTTTTTTCATACTTTCAATCTAAAAATAGCTTTTTTCTGTAAAAATCATCACTTGACTGTGAGCTGCTGCTCCACTTTTTTCCATTAGTACGCTGATATGTGTTGTTGTGGGTGAAATGGTTAAGTTTGTGTGTATGAGTCGGAAATTTACAATTAATATAGCCATATATCCGTTTTTATTTGTTTCTTGGAAACAGTATGAAATTCTAATTACTTTGTTATATTCTTTAAATAATTGATTGGAATTTTTTAGTAATCTATTGACTGTCTAATAAATTGGAACCGTATTCCCATGCCGTAAACGTCGCCAACACCTACTGGCCCACTTGCCGGTAAATGTCGATAGTCGATATAGCGACGCGTCGAAGGACTGCCGATAGTGTGCTACTGGCGGCAGGGTTTCGTCGAGTCGAAAGATATATCTAGAGTCGGAATATTGAAGTTATCACCGCGTAGCAGCAAGAACTTCATTTTGGTCCACACTCCTTCGATTCGTCGCGGAGAATCGCGAAGAGACCAACACGAACTATCGCCAGTCATGTGCAAACGGTTATTGTTATATTTTTCCTGATGAATTGTTCGTAAAGTGAGCTCCGGGAATCAAGAATAACCCCTACCCCTACATAATGAAGTGAAAAATATTGAGATGAGTGCATATAATTGCAGAGTTGGGTAAGTTACTTGTAAAAATGTAACGCGTTACAAGTTACTTTACTTTCTCTTAAAATGTAACGCGTTAGTAACGCGTTACTTGCCGCAAAAAGTAACTGTTACTTTACTTCGAAAGTAACGCGTTACTTTTAGGTCCGAAACTTTAAAAACGTGTAAAAATGACTTTAATTTTCCGTACTACTATTACTACCGCTATTATTATTATTATTATTATTATTATTATTATTATTATTATTATTATTATTATTATTATTATTATTGCTGCACGTTCTGAATCGCTTTATGTAAATGCAAGGACAAATTTTTACTTGATATATGAACATTTCAATATAATGTAACATTGATAAAATGCTATACTGCGTTACTCGTAGGGATGGACACGTGCGAGTTTTCTTTCAAACTCGATTCGACTAGAAACAGACATCTTTGAGCTCGAACCGAGAATTAGGCTCGAAAAATTTCCTCCAACTCGACTCGAATTGAGGTCGTGTTTCGAGTCGACTCGAGACAAATCCGGTGTATAGTTTCGAGTACTTCTTCAAGTATATTACATAGACAGTATAATTATTATCAATAACACTACTACTACAACTTATTATTATTATTATTATTATTATTATTATTATTATTAGACTATTATTAATTAATTAATTAATAATTAATTATTTATAACAACACTGTATATAAAAATGAAAGATGGGCGGTTTGTATTTGAATACTAAAAAACTAGTTGATTACCAACCTCGGTAGTGGTAAAGTCTAGGAGTCAAGGATATTGTTCACTAGCTTCTGAATTTGGGTTGAGGGTCTAGGTTGAGTATTCGGGCTAGAGTCAAACACTGTTAAACGTTATAGGGCACTGGCCAAATATCTTCAAAACTCCTCGGCCCGAGTTTAGAATTGTCAACGACTCGAGCAACTCGGCTCACAGCTCATTCACTATCCACCCGAACCAAGAAGTGAGCCGGGCCAACAGCTCACCCAACTGACTAGGCTAGAGCCCTCGGCTCAGTTGAGCCGAACCGAGCAAATGGCTCATCCCAACCAAGCCAGCTCGAGCCGATGGTTCACCCCAAGTGAGTCGGCTCGAGCCATCTTCTCAGTTGAGTCGAGCCGAGCTGAGCTTGTCATAAAAAGCTCTTGTGGTCTCGCTATCGAGACGAGACGACGAGATGCGAGCAGTGTCCCTTCTCGTGAGTAACACTAAAAGTATTCCATATTAGATCTACTGTTTAGCTTACATTTCTCATGGCTTTCGTTTTCCAGTGTAATCAGGCCATGATTTCAAGACGACTTAAAATGAACGAACCATTTATCAAACTCGACTGGACTCGAAACTCGACGGGAAAAACTGAATCGGCTCGGAACTCGACTCGAGGATATTACCCTTGATTTGACTCGAAACTCGACTTGACTCGACTCGACTTGAAACTGATCTGAAAGAACTCCAATAGTACATACCATCAGCAAACTATTTTCTAGTAATAAAGTAGGCCTGCTCATCAGAACACAGTTTATTCATATTAACCCTTTACTGTAAATCGTTAATTATGGCACCCTAGTTGTTGATAAATATTTTCCGCCGGGGCACTTCAGACACTTTACTTTTAAATTCTGTCCACCATCATCCTCAGCTCTTAAGAAAAAGTATTCTTTCAAATGTTCGAACAGTAAAATATTTTCGTTCTCCATCTTTATAAAAACAACACCAATCAAAGTAAAATAGAGTATCAGTATCATTGCACTCCTAGTTCACTCACTGTATGTATTGATTTGGAGCTGTCAAAATCTACGAGAAAATCTTCCAGGTGCTTGCAATCAGTACACGTGATTTCCCTAAGGCTGTCCTCATCTTCAAAAAACAGCAAGTGGCACTACGAACTTATCTGTTTCTCTATGTGTCTGTGACTGTCGGTCACTGATATACGTAGTTCATGCTCGATTGTTTCATTCTGAGAAATTCACTTACAGGAAAGAAACATTTGTTTCCGAAAAAAATATACATATATTGTAGTTACTCATCCGAAATGTAACGCGGAAAAAGTAACGCAAACTATGTACGTTACTTAAAAATTTGTAACGCGTTACCGTTACAGTTACTTTGGAAAAGATGTAACGCGTTACTAGGAAACGTTACTTAAAATGTAACGCGTTACTTGCGTTACGTTACTTCCCAACACTGTATAATTGTATGAATTTAGTTGACAACTGTAGCCGATCATTTGAAAGTGAATATGGGAGACGCGCGTCATTTTGTTATAAAATTACATCGCGAACGGATTTTATATAATCTCAAACGGTTATCGTCGAATATATACGGTTAGAGGAGCACTGATTAGCTAAATTAGAAATACCTCAATGATTTATAACTCTACAAGCGACATTTCCCATCTCCTCCGTGGCCTAGTGATCCAAAGGTTGGTGGTTCGCGCCTACCCTGGGGCACGTGATTTTTTTTACTTTTTTAAAAAAGTGTTTTTTAGACTCTCCTTAATTTAACAAATTGCGCACATAGGCGATATGACATATTTTACGGGATAATTTTGTTCATTGGCGTTTCGTCGCGTCTCTGATGCTGGTGGTATAATTCTCAAAACGGAAATGGGGCCACCGCGGATCGTCGCTGCGGGGCCACCAATTTTTGGCGAGATATCTCTAGTTGCCCAACGGTGGTCGTCTGACGCCTACGGCATGGGGATATGTAAGGGGTGTATGAAGCACAGCCACTCTTATACTATTTCTTGCATTATATGATAAACATACTGCATGAATCTATCAAGCATTACAGCCAGGGCCGTAGTTAAAACAATAAGACGTGATCGTTTTAATAAGGGTGGGATCGTGCTTTTTTGCTAGAGAGAAGGGATAACTTGAATTCACTTTACACTGATTTATACATACAACAAACATTTATAAGTTTGATAAGACTGGGGCACCCTCTAGTTACGAATCTAATTTCGCCTACCCATTTCAAAATTTCACGCTACGTTACTGGTAATTACATTCGTTCACACCTGTAGTATTCGTACCTCACTTCATACCTTCGCTAAGGTCTTTATTCTTGCATTTTTTAAATAATATAAATAGTGCTTCAAGTTATACAAAAAATCATATTTTTTCTTATAACTCTATTAATACCATTACTGCTTCTCTTGTAGGCAGCATTGTTTTGAAATGACAGCCAGAAATAAAGTTGAATGTCGTCAAGCGCTACTCTTTTCTGATTGGTAGTTGTATGCAAGTCCAGGAGAAAATAGAAATTGCTTCTATTTCTTCCAAGTCAGGATCCAAATAAGGACAGCAAAAAAATTCAACCTGGACTAAGGACAAGTTACTTTTCACACGATCGTTAAGTAAGGTCGTTAATTTTAGATCGTAAATCGCAGCTTTACTTCAGTCCCGTCTGAGACAGGCTTTAGTGTAGGGTAAGCTTGCTTTAGTATAAGTAGTAGTAGTAGTAGGAACGGGTTAGGAGTCCCGTAGGGGTTGGTTGGGCTCTGTACTCAACGTAAGTGTAAATAGTAGTAGTGGTAGTAGCAGCAGCAATAGTAGTAGTAGTAGAAGTAGTAGTAGTAATAGTAGTAGCAACGGATCAGAAGCCCCGCAGGGGTTGGTTTCGTTCTGTTCTCGACATAAGTAGTAGTAGTAATAGTAGTACTAGCAGTAGTAGTAGTAGTAGTAGTAGCACCACCAGTAGTAGTAGTAGTAGTAGCAGTAGTAATAGTAGTTGTAGGAACGGGTTAGGAGCCCCGCATGGGTTGGTTGGGTTCTGTTCTCGACATAATTATAAGTAGTAGTAGTAGTATGATTATGATGATGTATGTATGGAGATTCCATATCGTTGTGCTATTTGTACTCTTGGTTTTTTATTTTGTGGGAGGGGGTAACTTGGTCCATTGTAGATTGCCAACATATCATGTTAACACTTCTTCATAATAAGGTACCGGTAATACAACGATATGGGATCTCCACTTATGCTAGAATAACCACACCGGCGTTGTAAAGAATTTCCTCAACTTATATACTTGTACTAAATACATAGTATCTTTATTTTCATACTTTTCTTTATTATTTTTTTCTAGTTTTTGTTGGTACAGCTACATCCCTGTAGCTGTGTACTTTCCGCCTTTTTTACATCACTTAATCTTTCATTTACCTTTTCCAATTTAACCTCCAAATTATACATTTTAACAGTCAGTTTCTGTATTTTCAATTTAAGCATTGCAATGTTACGTTCATTTTCATCTATTAGATTTTCTCGTCTTGTAGAATCGATTTTCGAAAAAAGCTCTTTTCTTCTCGCCTCGAAGTTTCTCTAGCCTCTTGTATAAATTTGTGTACAAAATTTGTCCTGACTTCCTAAAGTCACGAGAGATCCACGAAGGATGAGATATAACAACAGTTAAACCATATTTGTTATTGGAGTATATTGTGTAATGACTTGTGTATTTTTGAATGCTCTTAATTGCGTTCTTACAATCAGTTTATCAATTTATAGTTTTTTAATTTTTTTTTTTTCACGATGAACCATGCAGCACTAAACCGGTGTTTAAGGTTTAATGCTTGGGTGAACTCGTGTTGCCAATGAGACTCGGTGAAGTTTTTCATCTTGCCTCGTAAACGAGACGAGAACTCCCATATTTTTAATTTTAAATGAATTTAAAAGATTCTTGTCGTCTCGAATTGCAGACGAGGCGAATCATTTCTCGCCTCGGTCTCGTCTCGTGGACAACACCAATCTCAACAATGAATTAAAAATAGTTAACCTGCTAGTTTTCCTCAACGGTCAAACTCTTCCATTCTGTGGTGCAAGGCGTGGGGCAATCACCCCACCTGTTCTACCCACACGACTTCCCGGAGTTTTATTCTGATTTCTAACTCTAATAAACATCTAGAGGACCAATAAACAGAAAAAATATCGAAAAATAATTTTAAATTATGAACTTCATGCATACATAGAAATTTATGAAAAAGAATAAGGAAAATAAACACTTTATTTTACTTTGAAATCGGCTCCCCCTAGAAAATTTTCTTCGGGTGTCTATGATCCTGACTGAGGGTTTTTGTCTTTTCTTCACTATTTTGGCATGGAGGGACTAACGGGTTAGGAGCCCCGCATGGGTTGGTTGGGTTCTGTCCTCGACATAATTATAAGTAGTAGTAGTAGTATGATTATGATGATGTATGTATGGAGATTCCATATCGTTGTGCTATTTGTACTCTTGGTTTTTTATTTTGTGGGAGGGGGTAACTTGGTCCATTGTAGATTGCCAACATATCATGTTAACACTTCTTCATAATAAGGTACCGGTAATACAACGATATGGGATCTCCACTTATGCTAGAATAACCACACCGGCGTTGTAAAGAATTTCCTCAACTTATATACTTGTACTAAATACATAGTATCTTTATTTTCATACTTTTCTTTATTATTTTTTTCTAGTTTTTGTTGGTACAGCTACATCCCTGTAGCTGTGTACTTTCCGCCTTTTTTACATCACTTAATCTTTCATTTACCTTTTCCAATTTAACCTCCAAATTATACATTTTAACAGTCAGTTTCTGTATTTTCAATTTAAGCATTGCAATGTTAGGTTCATTTTCATCTATTTCTCTTTGTAATTTTTCATTTAGAGAACTCAAATTATTAAACCCATTTCTTCTTTATTTAAATTTACATATTTTAAATCTGTAATAATTTCCTCGCCTTTTTGCATTTGGCTTTTCAATTTAACCCTCTATTTCTTGTTCCAAACTTTTTTCCTCTTCTTTTTCTACTCTAACCTTTGCTATCATTATCTCCTATGTTCTATCCATGATTTGTTGTAATAATTCCTTAAACAAATCTGATACTGATTTATCATCTAAATTCCCTTAGTAAGACTATCCATGGCTTTGGATTGATTATTTTAACAAAAGAAACACTGACCAAAGCTTAAAACACAGCTTATTTTAAATTATAATAACGCTTTCGGATTTTCGATATTGTCTGAAGAAGGATATGTTAGATATCCGAAACCGTTATTATAATTTAAAATAAAGTGTGTTTTAAGCTTTGGTCAGTGTTTCTTTTGTTTAAATTCCCTTGCTGTTATTTTATACTATTTAGTTGTTCTAAAATTTGAATTACAATCTTCTTTCATAAACTCATAATCCCCAACACTTCCCTTTCCTTCACATTCAATGTCAAACACCGAGTCTGTTTCGTCCAAGTGCGTACTTTGACTTAAAAGTCGGAAGGAGTCAAGTGACCTTGACAAATCGAAGATACCGCAGTGCAAAGTGTTTCCTTATTTTGGCAACAGATGGGGTTGTTGCTGAAATGCCGTCAAAGCAAATGGCACCCCTCCTTTTCCTTCGTTTTCCCCTGCATGTGGTCAAAGTTGGACAGCGCAGGAGGGGGATGGTTACGGATGTAAATGGGACAGAGGAGTGAAATTTCTTTCTTTTGGCTAAAAGAGAAACAGAACTGAAGAAAAAATAAATACAGAGATATTCTAAGAGGGACCAACATGATATCAGCCGTCAGCCACTCAAATATCTACAACGGTCACAAACATACCATAGAGAACTAAAGCACTTGTCGCCTGTCTCTTTCTCAAAGGATTCTACCTATGGTAAATAACGCGGGAATAGTGCAGGAAGAGTCTGATATAAAATGAAGAACCATGCAAATATTTAAAAAAAACGGGAGAGTCGATATTCTAATTTATTTTGGGCCTTCGTGGTTAAAAAAAAACTTGGAATTGAAAGGCAGAAAACCCAGACAAAGATCTGAAATGTATTGGCAATGTGACTCTTTTTTAGTGGAATCCATTTCTTTATTTTCTTTTCAAAATATGATCACCAGATTTACCCTCTGTCTCGCCTTCACATTCGAATGGTCCTGGGATCGATACCAGTAGCTGACCATCCTGAATTTTTCCTATTACAACAGGAAAGGGACGCAATGTTACATTTAGCCTTGGGTACCGGCTTAGAAGGACAGGAGGGAGCATATGCTCTGCTTGGTATTGGTTTTTATTTGGGGAAATAGACCACTTCATTAACAATAGAATTAAAAGATGTGTCACCTTCTTTAGGAAGGTACACTCATGTCCAAAATTATTGTCGCATGTCTATAAATATGTTGTTGTAGGAATATAATTTGATAACGAATTCACCCGGTATTTCTTATAATGTTAGTATGTGTACAATCGGCAGAGACATGTATGCAAGTTTCATGTCAAAAGAGGAGTAAATAAGAACAATAAAACGAAAATAAAACTTTCGTGTCCATTTAGCAACATTATGATTTACTCATTCTAATTTTCGTATTTATAAATATTTTCCTATGAAATTTACCATATATACATTTCCCGATTATACACATAGTATCAGTATTAAAAGTACCCAGCAAATTCAGTATTACATTATATTCTTACATGAAGACAGTTATAGATATGCGACAATCATTTTGGAGATGAGTGTACAAGGACGTAACAGGTGTTTGTTTCAAACATTGAATAAGTCTTCGTATACATTGAACTTATTTCCTGACGTCATAGAACTAAGAACTGTCACAGAGCGACGTAAGTCCGGCGACAATACAATATTTCATTTTTACTTTCATACTTTGCAATATATCTATTTATTTTAAAAGCAAATTTTAATATGTTTTTATTTTCAACTATTTTATCCTAAAATAAATACTAGCCTTTAACCAGCCCTTATTTCCCTGGTTGCATATCACTTTAGGATTTGGAAAATGTGTCCAACGAATAAAAAAAATGATAAAACACCTTTTAAAGACATTCTTTTGTTAATCAATTCGCACTAAAAAGTTAAAAATAATCTTATTTATGCAAGCCTAAATAAAAAGAATGGGGCGCGTCATTTTAAGAATTTATAAAGTAACTGTATGTAAGCCTATATTAGAGCGCATCCCATTTATTTATCTTTAAGTCATGCATAACCAAATTTTTTTCTATTTTTAAGTGCAACTTGATTAATGAAAGAATGTCTTTAAAATGTTTATTAGTATGTTTTTCTATTATTATTGTTAATGTTTGCATCCTTGGCATAAGATGTTTATTTTGTAAGGTACCGTATGGTGCGTTTCTATACTACTAGGGTATATAAAAATTTAGTTTCCTATGCGATACATTAAACAGCACTTTTAAAAAAAATTACTACCGAATATAGAGTATTTCTCCGCTAATAAGAGGGAGACATATTGAGGATACCAAACACCCCTACCATTGATTGAGAAATATTTCGGTGTCGACACTGATGAACAACATTTACATTTGAATTTGAATGTTTTATGGGCTTTAGGCAATTGATTCAGACCGGGATACATGGGGGACAGAATGTTGGAAGCAAGTAGTCCAGTCCCTAGTTTGAATGCCTGGAATGAATAAGGACTCTTCCCTCCTTGGTAAAACCTGCCGGAATCTGAAGCAATATCAAAGAAACACTGCTTCGAAAAGAGAGGGAGCAAACATGCATAAATAGATAGTCAGAGTCGGATTTAGGTTTCGTGGGGCCCCAAGCTGTTTAAGGTAATGGGGTCCTTTATGTGTCCAAATGAACATAAGCACCCTACATACAGAAATGAACAAACTAGAGATAATTTAGGAAGCAGACTAGCGGAAGGAGCCCCATTAATTACATGAACGTAGGCTACACAGCAGGAAGCATCGTTGCTACGTATATATACATTTTATTTTATTTTTTAATTTTCTTATATTTTAGAAATGTATATCCAGTTTTTCTTTAGATTTTTCGGCCCCAAGAGAGCAGGGCCCTAAGCTATAGCTTGTTTAGCTTATACGTAAATCCGGCACTGTAAACAGTATACACATACAGGCGCGGATCCAAAGGTGGCTATAGAGGCTATAGCCCCCCCCCCTTGACGTTCAGGTATACACTGGATAAAATGGGGTTCAATCCTGTTTACTCTGGATAGAGACAAACTATGGTTTAGCTCCTCCCTTGATCATATCCTGGATCCGCCACTATATACGATGGAAGCTGATGAAAGAGCTTTATATTATTCTTGATTTTTTGACAGGTAAACAAAGAATATTTCGGGGATTAATCTACTCGATTATTATAATAAGATTATAATAATGTATTTTATTTTTTCTCTTGTATGTATATTCTCAGTCCTGCAGGAAGTTTTCATTTCTTTCTTGGAATAGATAAACGAAGACTTTGGTTCGGCTTCTCCTTCACAAATCTCTGTCGAAAGGTTGACTTTATCGCTACCAACACAAATTACTTCTTCTCATAGAACCCATCTACAAATACACTGTACTGCTGAAACAGAAACCATCAACTAAAGAGGTCATAAATTTTGCTATTCCTCGTGTTTGAAGTTCCCGTTCTTCACAACGACTTCCTTTCTCCCGCCCCTATTAAGAAGTTCAAAGTAGGTTTTCAAAAGGACTGGCTCCCGCTGAGAAGGAAAGTGGGATGAGGAATGACTATAGTGCCATCTAGCAGTTAGACGGCCAAGTACGTGAACACGAAAAAATCTGATTTTTGATTTCTGTAGATTCAATAATGAAGGATATAATTTCTCATCGATTGTGTAATGAATGTCATTGGAAACAGCGAAAAAATAGTACAGTAGCGCACAAATACAAAGGTAGTACTCCATTCTCAAAAAAGTCCGAAGCTTTTAGCTCTTTTCCTTACTGTAAAAAAACAGAAGACTTTTCCCTCTAATTTTGATCATTTTCTTATGAAAATTTGGATTATAATTATCTGTATTTATAAGAAGAAAATATCACGCACAGCGTTCAAATTGCACCTTTAAAATGAAATGCATCATATTGAGTGAGCTATTGAGACATTTTTGCGAAAGAACGAAATGAAACCATGATTTGCCTAAAAAATGGTTGAGATCCCATGTTAAATTGAACACCAATCTTCCGGCCGCTGTGGCGCACTCCTTCTCCCTCTTAATAATGATTAATCCTCCAGTATAAGGTAGTTTACCTTTACAAACTTACCTGCACTTCTTATTACGCACCTCTTTCAATGATCTATTAGGAAATTAACTATGTATTATTTCATTAATATTTTGTTTCCATATATTTTTAATAGCTACATTAGGAAATAATTTAATTTCATCATCTGTCCAATTTAACCTACTTTTTGCCTTTTCTTTTCCCATCTTAAATAGCTGCCATTCTCTTCGATGTTTTTTTGCTCGATGTCTTGCTAGTTCTCCATATTTCTCAAAAGTCTGAATACACCATTGACATTTATATTCATCTTCTTTTCTAGGACTTGAGCATTTAGGAACATGATAATCGCCCGCATGGGTTTTGCCGAACTTGCTCTTACAGAGTTTACATTCCAATATATATTTTAATTTCTGTTCTTCATCCAAGTGCTTATAAAGTTCCTTTTTTCATAAAAGAAAGTAACTGAGGGTAATCTTAACAATATAAATTATCAAACGGAAAACAATAAATAGACAATCCTTCAAGAACTTTCCTTGGATTCTTTTTGCTCCAAACTGCTTTGGCTGTGTGACCTATTCACCCTACTTATACTTTCGAGATGAGTATTTAAGGGAATGACCACCAAAAGGATCCAGGTCCATAAAAGTCCTATAAACATATAACGTAATAAGGCCCCATCAAACAAGATGTCAAAAAACCTCTGAAATTGATCATTTATATCCACCAAAGGGAAAGAAATAACTCCAAAATTTAAGAAGGAGTGAACCATTGTACTCAATCATATCAAGTAATAAGGTCTTATCAAAGATGATAGGATAGGTTTTTTAAAAAACACTTCTGAAATACACAATTTTATATCTACCAAAGGGAACAAGGTTCTATACGCTCCTCCTCAGGTGGATCAAGGTGATCTTATGTACCCAAGGTCAGGCACGTAGCCAGGATTTCGTGAAGGGGGGGGGTCCGAGACATGAGATACTGTGGTCATCAAACCAGAGGCTCGATCATTCTAAACTATTTTATTGAAACATATATTGGTTCGTTTAGCCTTTATTTCGTAATGAGGGGGGGGGGTAACATGAAATACTGAAGGCCCAGGAGCTCGATCAATCTAATTACTTCACTGGCAACATATATTGGTTTGTTAGAAGAATAAAATGAGAATATGTTAGTAAGTATTTTAATAAACTATGAAGAAATCTCGAGTAAAATAATAAAAAGACGTATTTAAAAATATTTTACAATATTTACGTCCTTCCTCTCTTTATCCAAATATAAGAATGTTTCAAAACAATACCAACAACGTTTGGGAGGCGATTCCTGATATCAAGATGAGACAAAAAGTATAGACCAACCTGGGTGCACAAAGGCTTCCTTTCGGAGTTATAGTTTCCCGAAAACATGACAAACTGAACTTTAAAGGCCCACAGCTCCAAAAGTATGGGACCTATGTGCCCTATGCAAATTTCCATGTTTCAGAATCCTGCGGTACCTCCGCAACAATTTTTATAGAGGTAGTTGGTGACTACTTCAAATTATATGCCCGTAACCATACCTCCTCTATAAAAATGGTTGTGGAAGTAGCTCAGGATTCTGAAACATGCATTTTTGGATAGGGCACATAATAGTTCCTAAATGAAGTCTTAACCCGACTACAGTAGGTCCTATAATTGTGAGGCTATGGATCTTTAAAGTTAATTCTTTCATATTTTCGCAGCCTATAAGTTCAAAAGGAAGCATTTGTGCACCCAGATTGGTCTATACTTTTTGTCTTATCTTGGTATCAGGAATCACCTCCCAAACATTGTCGGTATTGTTTTGAAACACCCTGTATAAAAAGTACATATTTACTATTATAAAAAGTACATTCTCAATAATGTCTTGTAAAATATTTTTCAATATCTGCATTCCTTTCTCTGTTCAATCAAGTGTTAACAGAACTTTATTTCCTCATAAATTTTTGTTTTTATTATTCCATCAACTACTGTCTGTTCCAAATCACAGGTTAAACGAGGAATAGAAAATTGTTTTTGAAATAACATATTTGATGCTGCAGAGAAGCGATAACAAAATATTATGATAAAAAAATTGTCCACGCTGTTACACAAAGTCACTATGCTTTCGGAAGCTTGAAATCTCCCAGACTAGTAGCAGAAATTCTGAGAATTCCGTGAAAAGTTTTCTAGAAATTTTAAATTCCCTGACTCTGCCAGGATATCTCGCTCATCTCACCACCATATATTGCAAGTAATACAAATCTCCTAATAGGAAAAAATAACCAAAAGCTTCCTGTAGTTTTTTTTTTATTTTTAACGCTGATCCTTCTTTTTCTCATTTTATTTTGTTTTATCCTTTCTTAATTTTTTTTCATTTTTGGTCTCGAAGGGGGGGGGGTCCGGACCCCCCCCTTGGCTACGTGCCTGCCAAGGTGGCGTTCCGCAGTATGTTGGTACTGTATGTACTCTTCTACATCCGAGATTCATGTAGGAATTCATATGAGCCTATCTTCAAATGTTGGCAACATTGTACATCATGACTTCACAGATATGATTCTACTCATAATTAGATTTTCTGCATGTTATAATTTGTGTTCCGTGCCATATAACAAAACTTAATTTTTTGCTGAGTTGGCAACACTGCATTACATGAGGTTATTGAGCATGTCTGTGGGTACAATGTTTACTTACTATAGTGTTGTGTAAATGTCATTTTGATTACTTTAATCATTTTTAAGTTCTTTCTGTGTCAGTGTATCTTTTGCATTGCTATCTTCACATCATTCTAGATTCTTCTTTCCTCTGTATCTCCTGTGTTTTTGGATGTCGGCCGGTAAAACTTCGGATTTCTCACTTTTCTTCACTCCTCTATCGATTGCACATTGTTTCATTGGGCAACGCTACTATCAATATATAAGATGTTCCCTTGTGAGTAAGCATAATCAAAATTTCAATAGGTGACGCAAATCCCGGGCCAAAGCATCTCTGACTTATTCCCACTAACCCTATGGTGCATGAGCCCCTAAATTGGATAACCAAGAGTGTGATAGGATGTCCCCCTTACTACTAGAATGAGCGTAAAGTGTTAAAGATGTGAAAATTGTTCAAGTACTTGGGAAAGGGTAAGAATTAATTGACCCCATAGATTAAGTATGAGTTAAAATCGAAAAAGAATTTATAGAACAGAGGGCAGTCATGGTCAGGATTGCATCTCAGCGAGATGAAGCCTTAAACCAAGCAGCGTCCATTTTTGAACGATGCCTAATTTTTCCCAACGACAAATCACGTCAAAAAACAATCAGAAATGGGGAAATATAACATTTACATGCATAGCTGCCCTGCAATAAAAAAGATTCTTCCTGACGACTAAAAGAATTCGTGTTGAAAATTACTGTTCTGATTAGAAAAACTACCGATACCTTGGGCTTCAATTAATAACATTCTGTTTGGGAAGAACACTTTTAATAAAGATGCAAGTTATTAGTTTTCTCAGTGGCCACAACCTCCTTAACATATTCGAGTTCTCCCAATAGCATCATGTTTCATTTCTTGCGTAACTACTCAAGGGAACAGTTAGACTTCGGAGGACATTTTTGAGGTTGAAAACTGCGGTCTCGAAAAAAGTGTTGTTTGATAATCATTTAATGTTTTTTTATATTTTATTTTTATTACTTTATCTTCTTTTGTTTTTGCTTGCGTCATCGTACAGTATATATTTCAAGATACATTTAGGAATCAAGTTAACACGCCAGTGTTCTGGTATATTCATTTTTTGAATATTTCACAAGCAGAAGTGCATTATGTGCATTTGTAGAAGTGGTGAAGATAATTGTAATTTAGTGCAGTTTAAATACAAATTTCAACACATCTTTATTCATTCAATCCAATCAGCGTGTATGGTAAATAAAACAATATTTCTGCACAAGCAGCAGATGCATTGAATGAATAAAGATGTGTTGAACACATCTTGGGCCAGAAGGCCGGGATAATTTAGTGGAAAAAACTGCGTTATAGGATCAGTTTCAGTCGCAAATTAGATGACTTGTCAGCCTTTATTCATAGTGCAACCCAATAGTGGAAGTGTATTGTGTTCCCATCGAGGTTTCAAAGTAAAACAATTTGTTAAATTATTTAATTTCAGAGCATCAAAGAATTGGGAAGAGTTTACTTTTACTACATTTACGCAGCAATAGGCAGCGGCTACAAACATTCTTGTTTTGTGAGAATAGCAAGCAAGGGAACCTCCTTTCATTCAACCAGCGCAGCAGTTGTGATGTGTGAGATAGAAAGCAGCTATTCTTCTCCCTCCTGCTTTGTTTATCAACAATTTTAAAATAGTATCACGTGCAACAGCTGATTTGATTTATACTGATTTTAAAAAACAAAATAATGTTTAGGATGCAACGTACAAAGTTTGTGTTATCTTCAAGTCTACCTGTACGGCATGTTCAAGTTAATGTTAGTTAATAGTGTGAAGTAACGAATAATTGTAATTTGTTAAATTCAATTTTTATTATTTCATCAGACTATGCTCTATTTCCAATTAAATTTCAACAAGTATCATTGAACTCCATGAAGACAAAACTTTTACTCATTAGGAAAAGCTTGTGTTGTATGAATGAGCATGTATTTCATCATTACGAAAAGATACCAATAAACACAAGACTGGTTTCTCTTCCTTGTACTCGTGCATTACCCTCAGCCTAGCCTGATGCTCTCTAGTTCATTGTTCACAAAGGTCATTGTTTTCTGTCGAATAAAACCACGGAGGACACGTTCACACAGGGTATTTGCCACAAGGTTTGGATAGGTGCAGGATCGTCGTGAGAAGCACATCGCATCATTGTAGAACAACCAATTCCATGTCTTGGGAATACCATTCTGTAGGTTCATCGCCACAGCTTGAGTTAGCACCTGACTAGTGGAATGGATATGAAAGAGAACATCGTTAAAGACACACCGTGACAAGATAATTTGGCACCCCTAGCAGTTCAACAGGATCCAGGTTCATCCAGGTTCCTCCAGTGCATCCAGGTTCCTCCAGGAAAACCATTCGTCAACCCAGATGACCAGGACATCAGACTCGTCGGAACTATTAGGCTAGTACTCATCCTTTGTTTCATAGTTTAAACCTTGCTCTCTCTCTCACCTTTCTCCCAACTAGTCATTCTCACACAATTGAAATATTTTATTTAAATTTAACCATAACTTTTACAGTTAAGTACCGTCTTGAGGATCAGTTTCAACCCCAGTTGTCACATTCATTTTAAGAGTATTTAGAGATTGTTCTGAACTACAAACTGATGGAACATCACGGCACAATAGTTAAATTACGATTCACGAGCTATCTGTTAGTATATTTGAGTCTAGCAAGCAGCTCAAAATTTGTACTAGCATGAATGTATGAATTACACTTGCATTACACAAAACAAGATAACAGGGTTGCCAACTCCAAGTTAAAATTTACTGAGTGTGTAAATATATTTTGGTTCATTTGCATTCTATTATTTTGTTTAATTGTAAGAGCCGCGTCATCATGACTGAACTATGTAAACTTGTAAAACAAAGGCTAATTAACAAGAATATACTCGTTTGTCAATCAATTTGAGTCAAAAACATAGTATTGAACAGCTGAAAACTATGTGGTCTATATTAGGGGTTATTTTTAGATGACATTGGGTTACAATCAGATGTTAGTAAAGAGGAAGATGCGCTTGCAGCAATTGAAGAAACTTATTTTGACGTAAAATCTCGCATGCAAGCTATCATTAATGCTCATAATGCATTTATAGAACCTAAGGATCCGAAACGTGATTCACGTATCACATCCAGTGTTAACTTACCGACTATTGATTTACCAGTGTTTCACGGTGTTTACACAAAGTGGATATCATTTAGGGACACTTTTCTTTCATTAATTCTGATATATCCGATATTCAGAAGCAACTCGGCGTTAACGTTCTTCATCAGATCCGAACACAATCTCAGCCAACAACTTCGGCGTTTCTGAGAATTGGAAGAATTCCATACGAAGTTATTGTCCCCTGAAGAAGTAGCCTGTGAACAGCATTTTAAGAATAACACTACTCGTGATTTAAGTGGACGTTATGTGGGTAGTCTGCTATTGAAGAAAGACAAGTTCACCCTTGGTGATTCATTGCAGATAGCTCTCATACGGTTTCGTCAACTTGAACGCAAACTGAATTGTGAGTCTCAACTGAAACTAGACTGCATCGCCTTTATGGATGAGTATGAACAATTAAGACATATGCATCTCATTGGTACGTTAAGTGAAATGGCTAAGGACAGTGTAGTTAAGTACTTCATACCTCATCATTGTGTATTTAAGGATTCAAGCACAACTAAATTAAATGCTGTATTTGATGGATCTTGCCTCTCTACAAGTGGAGAATCGTTAAATAGCATCCAAATGGTAGATCCTACAGTACAAGAAGATTTGGTATCCATTGTACTTCAATTTCGTACTCATCAAGTGGCTCTTGTTGATGGTATTGCTAAAATGTATCGGCTATGCATCCAAGGCATCAATCTCTACAATCCATTTGATGGAGGAAATTAATCATGATCCTATATTAGTTTACATTCTTGATACAGTAATATACGGATTATCTTCAAGTTCGTTTCTTGCCACAAGATGCTTGCCGCAGTTGCAAAAGATGAAGCAATTAACTTTCCCAGTGCTTTTGAAGCACTAGAACGTGATTTTTATATTGATAATTATGTAGGCGGATCTGATAGTGTTCAAGATGAACTTCAGATGTAGATTGACTTGACAAGGTTACTACAAAAAGGAGAGTTTGTTTTGAGAAAATGGTGCTCCAATAACGTCACAGTGTTAAACCTCATTCCTAAAACGTTAAAGGAAACTTATTCACTTTCACACGAAAGGAATCAAGACGTTAGGAATTTCACGGAATCCCAATTTTGACACATTTTTCATTAATGTTAACTTGGCTAATATAAATGAAAATCGTTCATCTCGACAGACTACGAAACGCAGTGTTGCCAGTATCATTGCAAGAATATTTGAGCTTCCTGGATGGTTGCCTCCAGAAGTGATTAAGTATAAATTATTTCTTCCGCAGTTGTAAACATAGCAACTTCTTCCCATGGTATTAACTTACTAGTGGAAGAAACTTTACTCTCAACTGCCATTGCTCAGTGAAAAGACTAGAATTACGTGGTGCAGTTCTTCTTGCGAAAGTTATAAACAAAACATTAGCAACATTGAGACTAACAGTATCTAGCATTCATCTCTAAATAAATTCTAAAATAGTTTTAGCTTGGCTCGCATTGCCAGCCCATCGTTACAAACCGTGTATCACAGATTCAGGAACTAGCATATACAAGCGATTGGAAACATATTCTATCGCAAGATAATCCCGCAGATCTCATTTCAAGAGAAATCGTTTCTAAAGACGTTCAGCAGAATCAAATTTAGTGGCATGCAGCAAGTTACTCATTGGCCTTCTTCATTGCCAGACGTCACTCAGGATTTTGAAAATATTCCAGAAGAAGATCATAAATCATTTACTAATACAATACTGTCTCAAATTCAATCTGAAGAAATTCTCTTATGATTTTCAAAACTCGCTCGACTATTAAGTCATAGCATTATGTAAAAGGTTTATGCATAACGCAAGAAATCCTAAAAGCAAACATTGTAGACCACTTTTAAGGTCTGATATTCAAGACGATACACAGACCACGGATGACAGCAATCATACTCTTCACAAGATATCAAGAATCTTCAACGTGAACAAGTTTGTACGCACAGTTCGTTGCGAACATTGCACCTTTTTTTTTTTTTTTTTTTTTTTTGATAAGGAAAATATTGTTCGAGTAAGCGGTAGATTAGAAAATAATGATCTTGACTTCAATAATAAGCATAAAATAGTTTTACATCCCAAAAGATATTTCACTCGTCTTTTAATTGAACATGAGCATAGAAGATTAATGCACGCTGCTCCTCAATTGCTCATGTCTTCAATTCGAAAAAGATATTGAATACCTAAAATCATGTAATACATCATTACAATACAACCGTTTTGAGTTCTTAGTAGCACAATTAATGGGACAATTACCATACACAAAAGTTAGTCCAAGGCGTTGATTATGCTCGAACTTTCCACATTAAATTGGGTTCTTGAAGAAGCAAGAACACAAAATGGTATGTCGCTGTTTTCACATGTTTGTCTATAAGAGCCATTCATTTGGAATCAGTTACCGATTTCACATGACCATGGCTTTTATAGCGGCTCTTCGTCGATTCACATCCAGAAGAGGAAAAGTGCTTGACCATCACCAGTGACAATGGCATTACATTTCAGAGAGCAAAAAATAAGCTCAGAGAATTATACATTATATTCCAAGAATTCAACAAAAGGTATCAGAAATTTGCAGAAGAAAATTTCGAATGGAAGTTTTCACCTCCATGTGGCTCTTCATTTGGTGGATTATGGGAGAGTGCTGTCAAATCTATGAAGTATCACCTTCGAAGAGTAGCTGGCAATGCCGTATTGACATACGAAGAATTCTTGACGCTTCTCTTTCAGATAGAAGCTTGTCTTAATTCTCGCCCTCTCATAGCTTTAACAGATTCGTATGAGACTCAGGTTATCTTTTACTCCTGGTCATTCTTTTATTAGTGGTCCTATTACGTCTTTTCCTGAATCAAGTTTAACTAGTGATGAACATCGCTTAAGTTATTGGCAACGAATCAAGAGGTACCAACAGTGTATTTGGAAGAAATTATCACAAGACTATCTTCATAGTTTACAGCAGCGTCAAAAATAGACATCACTTCTACCCAATATTAAGCCTAGAACTATGGTGCTGTTGAAAGAAAATAATTTACCTTCACTTTCTTGGAAGTTAGGAATTGTCAAAGAAGTATTTCCAGGCAAGGATGGATTAGTGCGTGTAGTGTTAGTTCGTACATACTGGGACTTATAAGAGGTCATTATCAAAGTTAGTTTCTCTTCCGAGTGAAAAAACGGAAGTTATTTTGTTTATAATTCATGCTTCGTATTCCAAAGGGGGACTATGTTTGATAATCATTTAATGTTTTCTATATTTCATTTTATTGCATTTTTATGTTCTTTTGTTTCCGCCTGCGTCATCGTACAATTTTTGTCCGATAGATGGCAGTAGTGTTCGTCATGTCGAACATGAACTACCTGATGTAGTTCTTTCCGTGTGCTTGTTTTTTATACTCAAAACAGTAGTGTCCAGCATATATTTCACGATACATTTAACTATAGCAATCAACACGTCAGTGTGGCTAGTTTTGTGAATATTTCAAAAGCAGAAGTTAGTTTTATGTACATTTGTAGAAGTGGTGAGGATACTTGTAATTTAGTGCAATTTAAATACAAATTTCAACAGATAAAATTGCTGTAATTCGTTTACGCCGCAATTCTTATTACCAGTCTTTCGGAGATGACAAGTATTTTTCACTATTTACGTTATATAATTAGCCTTCAGATCAAAATAAAGTATGAGCTGTTCCTTCAAATTTATCTGAATTAAATCTCTCTTCTATTTTAAGATATGTAAAATATTTTAGTCATCTGGTAAACATATCGCCTTTAACCCTTTTATAATACCTAAATTCAGGGCTAGTCGCTTGATGGGATTTACTTGATAGCGTCCCATTTAGGATCTAAACTATGTGAAACGTGGATCTGCAGCTTCGAGTGGAACACAAAACACATGAACTCTCACAATGATTGGAAATATGAAAAACTAAATGGTAATTCGCCTTGCAAAATATCTGTGTAACCAAAATAACGCAGATATTATCAAATAAGGTTTTGTTATATTTTATAAAACGTATCATCTCCTCCCTCCAGCACATAACATCTTTATTCTTAAATGAATTTTGCCCCAGTTCCTCTTTTGGTATCATGGATTCAGTTCCTTCTTCCAACAAGATATATTACTTGCATTTCTGAGGAAACTTTAGTAGAAATGCGGTCACTAGTTAAGTAACTTACTAGTCAAAACTTAATACCTATCGAGTACGCATTGACGACTGGACGGGTTTAGGTCCTTACGTCAACCTGCCTGTTATTTTGCACGGATTTATATACGGATTACTATTAAATACAAATTATGTAAACTTGCATTTGATAAACAAAGCTATTTCAAAGTTATGAATAAATTTTTAAAAATTATACTACAAAAGCTGAAATATCCAAACTGGAAGCATTTGAAATGTGGTGTTGGAGGAGAATGCTGCTCATATCATGGACAAAGCAAAATGAATGAAGATATACTTAAGGAAGCTAGTGAAGGATGACATTAAGATAACATGAAAAAGAAGAAACAGCTTGGTCATCTTAATTGGCACTCCGATTGGATCGCCGTGTTGACAGAGGGAATGGCAGAAGAAACATCAGAAAGAGGAAGACAAAGGATAGAATATCCAGATGCAGTTACGAAGAAGAAACCTTATCAAAGTATAAACAGCTCTCCCCAGGGAGAGAAAAGTTTCAAAACTGCCGTGTTGCCCTCCAGTCTATGGTTGAGGTGAGAAAGAAGATATTATCAAACGTATATTTACATCTACATGTAAGATAATATGATTATCGAGTGGATCTATTCAACACACTACAACGACGATTTAGATATGCCTCCCGAAATAAATTATACTCAAGAGAAAAGTTTAGAGCACGCAATAGTATATTTGATTTGCTGATTTGTTTTTATTAACGTTCGCTTTCAGTAAGAATCCTAAATACGATCATTTTTACAATTTAATATGAAGCAAATCTCTGCCGTTTTAAATTCGCTTTCCTATACAATTTAAATTTTCCGCATGTGTTTTATCAACTATATGATAACAAACCTTCTCAAAAATCATTTATTATTCTATATCTACGCACACGCACACTACAGATAATTACGTCTCTCTGGTGATATGCTGTTTCTGGAACTCACTAACATGCGCGATGTTCCTCATCACTGTGAATTAGCAAGTGTTTTGTCAAATTTGATTTTTGACAAAACCCTTTTCCACACACGTTGCAATTATGAGGTTTTTCACCTGTATGCGTTAACATGTGAATTTTCATATTTGATTTCTGGGTAAATACCTTTCCACACACCTGACACATATAAGGTTTCTGACCTGTATGTATTAACATGTGCTTTCTTAAACTTGTATTCTGAGTAAATCCTTTTCCACACTCTCTACAGGTAAAAGGTTTCTCATCTGTATGCGTTACCATATGTCTTGCCAAAATTGACCTTTGACTAAATCCTTTTCCACATTTCTGACATATATGATCTTTATTACCTGTATGTGTTACCATATGTCTTATCAAAGTTGATTTTCGGTTAAACCTCTTCTCACAGGCGTGGCACATATGCAGTTTTTCATCTGTATGTGTTAACATATGGTATGTCAAGCCTGATTTCTGAGCATATACCTTGCTACACACCTGACACATATAAGGTTTCTCACCTGTATGCGTTAGCGCGTGTTCTCGTAAGTTTGATATCCGAGCAAATGCTTTCCCACATTCCTGGCACGTATGATTTTTTTCACCTGTATGTATTAAATTGTGTCTTTCTAAATGTGATCTTCGAGGGAATTCTTTGTGGCAATCCCAGCAAATATGGGACTGTTTTATTCTACGAGAAAATATTTTCTTCTCTGGAACACGAGTATTTCGTTTTCTGAAAAAGAAAAAAAAAAACAAAAGGACGTATACATAAAGTCGCTACTGTAGTTTTTGTTGAATAGGTCGTGATTTAATTAAGACAGTCTATAATATTTTTCTATTCACGAAGTAAAAACTACGTAAGTAAATTTATCTGTAGTAAAATTATGTAACATTGTAACGAAATTCAACGATTTACAGTACAGAAAAAGCTAACGGGGAAAGGAAAACAAGAGACTTAGGGTACCACAAAATGTTACAGTAATAAGTTAGAAGGGTCTACTCGAATTGCTTTAATAACCTACTGTAATACTAATTAGATTATTAAAGATCAGAAACAAAAACACTAAAGAATATTAAGCTGCAAAAAAAAGTCACCATTATATTCCACGAATAGAAAATGATATATTAGTATGAATAGAATTCAAAAAGATGAAGCAATTAGAAAAGATGATCCACACATTGAAGTTACAATTAGAAAATAACACATAACAGGAGAAATGTAACCAAGTAGAATGGGAAATTAAAAAAACAAGAATAGAAAACCAATTATAGACAACAAAAAAGTATTCAACAATAGTTGTGAAATTTAGAACTTTTAACGTTATAATAGTTCTTGTTCTGGAGGTAAACAAGAAACATAGATTGAGGTTTAATGCGCACGTCAGCATCTAGGCAAAAACAGAGAATGGAAATATACAGTGGTCAGACTGTGAGGATAATTAATATTAGCATAAATTTTGGTTCCTACGCAAATTGACCGTAATTTTCCATTTCCAGGAAATAATATTATATCTTTAAATATGGATAATATAAATTTTCAGAGAAATTAGACATTTAATTACACTGAGTTACACTGAGAATTTTACGAGAAGTTTCAATTTACACGAAAAACGAGGTTTAGTTTGGGGAGTAAAGGATTTTTATCGAAAGTTCGACAATAAAGCTTGGAATCCCAACTAATTTGTATTTCTATTGAGGACTGTGTCCTTTTATCTCCTTGGCAGCAGTCTCAGCGTATACATACCAGTGTATTTGTAAGGCTTATTAAAAAGAAAGTGTCTAGTGATAATGCTACCAAAATGATATCGTTAATATTGAGATTTTGATTTGCTCTCCTAAAAAATGGTTTTCGATCTTATTTGTTTATTAAATTAAGAGGTGTACGACTAAAAGACTACAAATACTGAGAGTTTACGATATGAAGGATACTTTTTTTAACTTATTTTCTTTCAGCACAAATGAGAACAAATAAATAATAATTAACATTCATTTTCCTAAATTGGAATTGATAATAACTGAGAAAAAATGAATTTGTACCAAGTAATTAAACCTACATCAAATTGTAAAGTGTTTTGAGTTAATTTGTATATTTGAATCGAACTAAACTCACATTATTACCAAGAAGTGACTAGATGAAATAAAGGTGTCAGTCTGATTTCAAAAAAGCAACTCTTTCTTTAAAGGATCATATACGCACTGGAATAAATTGAAAGAGGGACTTGAAGGAATAACGTACTTGAAAAGGTGAAAAAATGAAATTCATTTTGGCCTAATTAGTTGGGATATTACATTCCGAAGAGATACAAATATTTTCTAAACATTCAAAACAACTCTGTACATTTTACTTCAAGGAACTGGAAGTATTCGTTTTTAAAGCCGATAGTTTGAAAAAAAAGAAAAACTAGATTATTACAACATTTGTATCACTAACCAGCTAATATTTCATATTGTATTCAATACGCCAGATTGAAGTTCATAATTATTGTTCATAATTGCTTAAACTTCGACTATTTGGAGAAATATGGACTATTCGTTTCCTGAATTTGATTACATATAGTTTTTTAGTGATATTTGAGAACTAAAAAATATGTTGAACTGAAAATTTTTCTTCATTGAGTTTTCATGAAGGTTTTCTTCATTTTTCTCCATTACAAATTAGTACTGCTTTAAACAGAAATTTAAGGGCCATATACTAGTTTGTCTGCATTATAGACGGAAAGCACTTTTGGAAAATCCTTAATATATGATTGGTTTTGGAATATTGCGATTGTCATTTGAGAGAAATTTCTGAGTTCTATTTATTTTGTTTTGTGATTTATTTTCTCACTATTCTGGAGACCTAACACAGCGAGTTACTTACAATGTTCCAGTTGAAAGTACCTAAATATGCGATAATAGAAAAGTTCTACATAAGCCAGGGTTGCTGTAATCAAATATTGGCGGTTGTGAAATCTCATGTAGCAAATTTTCGATTTTGTCATATATTTAGAAAAGCTGAGAATGTTTACACTAAGTTTAAAGTAATATAAATTCTTAGAACTGCAGCCATCTAAAATAAGCAACAAGGTTAACAACTTATAGCACCAGGGATTCAGTGAAATATTCTTAATTGAAAATTTAAATTATATTACACTACCACATAAAGTAGACAGATAAAATAAACTTAAACTTTCAGTAACGCGTTACACTAGAAGTTACGTAACTAACAAAGATCGCTGTCCATGCAGAAATACGAAACTTTAACAAACCACACTGTACTACTTTGAGGAATAAAAAAGTAGTCTCTTGCTTCTTACTTAATGGAATGAAGCATTCATTGTTAAACTAATAGACGGGACTCGACGTATTGAAATTTGTCTGATATATCAACCAAATAATGATATTATAAGTAAACTGAATGACGATTTAATATTTCCACCTGATATGCCTTATCCATTAGAAAAAACTACTTTTCTAGTTCTAGTTCCGTTTTCTAAATATACAGAAAATATATAGTGTAGATAAAAATTTTGTCAAATAATATATGTGTTGTATTGTTCTCAGCCAAAAATTTTGATCCTTCTTATTCTTATAAGTTGAATGTTTAAGAAAAATAAAATACACGGTTTAGTTAAGTAATACTTTGAAGTAACTTAAGTCAAAATTTGTATATGAATTAAAAATATAGCAACAGGTTTGGAAATCATTTGATAAGTTAAAATTGTTATTATAGTTCATAATAAATCTGACGTCCTTTGTCAAACAACACAAACATTTTAAGTATGCACAATAATGTCATACGTATATTGGAGTCAATAAACATGGCCATATGTTTCAACAATTTCATTATTAAAAAAGTTCCCTTCAAATGATTCATATGTATTCCTTAAGAGCAGTTTGGTATACTAGTTTTACACCACGGAGAAAGATACGCCATTATTTCTTTATTGAATAGAACTACATTCTTTTAATTACATTCTTTCATCATAGTCCCTTCAAAATAGTATAACAGCTAAAATGTGTGATATACGCGAACATTTCTTTCTGTTAACGTGTGTGCTTGTAAGTGAAAGGATAACATATGATTCGTGGAATGTTACACACTTTATAACATTTCTAATCTATTATTTAGTCATTACCAAAACGTACAAGAAAAATAATAATAAAATGATGTTAGTTATTTTACAGTCCTTTCCTTTCTCCTTTATCAGTCAACCTAATTAAGGAATCAATGGAATAGCTTAGATTAAGTGTACAATACTGAAATTATTAGAGAACTTGTAGCAAGAAATGAAACTTCTTCTCCCTTTTTTCTTTGCCGCTTCAGGTAATGAAACATGATCTAATAGCCTGTTACCTAATAGACTAGAAAAACGATAAAGAAAACTGAAAATAAACTGCACAAATTTTGATAGTTCATGATCCATAAAATGTCGAGTGTCAAATCCGGAATTCTACTTACATTAATTTACCTGTAAATATATTTTAAGGCGGGTGCGTAAAGTATTCCTGGTTGACCGATATTAGCGAAACTTCAGGAAAAGAAATCGGAAATGTATATCATTTTCGCATTTAATACTGTTATTTTAAATCAATCATATTGTATTGTTATTATTATACGTTGTAAAGTAATTTTATGTCAGGATGGAGATGGCATCTTAGTCGTTATAAAAACTTTGTCTGTTTCTTCATTTCTTCTTTAATCACAATGTCATGTTAGGGCGTGTCGATTTTTTCAATTTTTAAATTCCTAAAATGAGGGGTGCTAAAAAGTTGAGACCAGGCCTTGTATTTCGAAGCACATATTTACTAATTAGATATAATGTTTTGCTAGGTAAATTTTAGTGCAAAAGTTTTGTCATTTTCGTGCTCTTTTTACAAATTTACTTTTGTTGTTTATAGATGGCGCCAGATATTTCATTGATAGAGCAGAAATACAGAATTGCTTCTTGAGATTAGTCTTATCTGTTTGCACCTTTTTGAGTTACAGTTTTAATATTGTGTCAAATTTATATTCTACAATCATTAAATTCGATATAATGCTTTCAATTTTCTTGCACAGGTGCCAACGTGTTCAGTTATTATGAAAGCTTCAGTGATATGAAGTTATGAGCATCAAATCAGAGAGTTTTAGACGATTGCACATCCGTTTTGTGTTAGTGATTGTGCCTTAAGTGTCTGAACTTTTCAATTAGTCTTAATGTTAACATCATGGTTTCTTTACAATGACTTCTAAGACGAAAACAATATGTAATACATTTACGCTTATGAGTAATTTGATTGGAACCCGCAGAGAATTGTTACTCTCTGAACTTCCAACATTACGTGATGTTCTCAGGTGTGGTTTACTGATAAGGGAGCAAACTATTCTACAACCGAAACTATTCCTTAGCCCGTCTTGCCAAAGACATTTACCCCCAAATGCTTGAGAAGTGGAGAAGAGCAAACAATTTTTTCGTTGTCCCAGCGATAAATTCACGAGTTACCATTTTAAATAAGACCCAGAAAAGTTGGGTGCATGCAAGGAACATTTCTCTTGGGAGAGGAAAGTTAGATGTGAAAGAGATCTTTGTTTCAAGATTTGACATTCTCAATTTTAAGTGTAGAACGGTTTTGTGCTCTGAACTAAGTTGATCCAAACGTGCTGGTTGCAGAAAAGAAATACACATTTACTGTACCTGTCCCAAAGAGGTGAAAATCCCTGTGAAAGAACTTATTTTCATTAAAGGACAACGGGAAAATACTGGCTTTATTGGACCATATCAGATTGGTTTACCAGTGTACTTGAGGAGACAACGCTTAGAAGAGCAAACGAGACGATTTAGTAAATATGGAGATAGAAGTAAAGGAAACATTTCAACAGTACAAAATGAAATCTCTGAGAGTGAAAACTGAGAAACAAACAACTGAAACACAAAATAAAGATGATGGAAATTATGAAAACAAATTGCAAAATTCAAGCACACTTTCCACTATGAAGAAAACAAAATATGATACTTTACAAATACGTAATGTTGCCATGCAGAGCGTTAGGTATGGTGTCGGCTTTGCGTGCCACAGCTGCCATATCTACTGCGGCCCTTATGGACGCTGGCTTGATCACCGACAAAAACCAAAGACTTGTGATTGATAGCAATAAAGTGAAGAGAACACAAGAAAAAATAATGAAATCCATGGGTCAAGAATTTGATGAGTTTTGTCTGCAAGGTAAAATCGACTGCATCTTCTTTGAGGGCCGTGAAGATATTACAAACGTTATGCTGGTAGCAGAAAATTCAAATCACCAGTTCCCGGGATTATAAGACAACTACAGTATTCTGTTTGCAGCGAGCCAGGTGGACGCTACCTTTATCATTTCACTCCTCAGACAGATTATGATAATAAAAAACAAGCTGAAATTATTGCTGATAATCTTGTAGACTTTACGAAGGAAAAAGGCATTGATAAATCTCACAAGCAATTGGAGGTGATTCTACTAACGTCAACACTGGTTGGGAAGGTGGTACTATGCATTGAGTAGAAGTAAAACTCGGTCGTAAGTTAAATTGTTGAAGTGTGTGCTCTTCACACCAACGAGTTACCTTTGCGACACTTAATCACAACATTGGATGGCAGAACTTTGTCGAACAATCAGTGGAAAGGTATTACTGATAATATGCTAGACGCAATTACTGAACTTGAAATCGATCCTTCATTCCAAAAAATCCCCAATTGGAGACCTCTTAATGCGCTGAATGAAAATATTGTAAAAGATTTATACACAGATCAAGCATATGGATATAGGATTACACAGGCCATTCACTCTGGAAAATTTCCGCGGAATATGGCGTTGCTTGAAATTGGTCCAGTCAGTCATTCAAGATGGTTGACCATGGCACATAGACTGTCATTTGTGAGTTTCTAAACATAGACTTAATGGCAAAGATCTCATAAACCTTGGGCGGATAATGGAAGAGGCAGCAGGAAAAGTCTATACATATGAGAAACGTGAGGGGTACAATAGTTCAAGAAGCAAGTCAACAGATGATGTTCAAAAATGAATCAAAACAGGACTTAGAAAAACTTGTTTCGTGAATAACCTGTGCTTTAATAGTATTGCTTAATTATTACTGTTTCTTGAATACATTTGTATGAAGTAAAACACGGGCAACTTTATCACAAAATGTAACACAAATGTAGCATATATATAGTAATAGTATAGTAGCAAGTAAGAAGTGTATGAACTGTATGATGCAGCACTTACAAAATAATTCATTACGATTGAAAATAAGTAGTTTGCCAATGTGGTATTTTAAAAATCAATGAAAAATGCGTTTCTTAAGATTCGTAACAGAAGATACACATTTCAAATATGGAGAATGTTACGTGTTTTTACTGCAACAATTATAAAATATAATAGTTCGTAATCAAAATAATGCTTTTTTTCTGTTCTTGGTAACTCCAATGCAATCTAAATACAATATTCCAATACGTAAGTCTATGTGTACAGAAATTTTACTGAGTGCTTTTTTCAAAATATTGGTTATATACTTTTTCTTATTGTACCTGTAGCTTTATCAATATGTTTGGTGATTAGTAAATTGTTTTACGGGAAAATAATTTATTATAGCATCGCATGGCATTTTCGAAAATATTTCAGTATGAAATTCCGAAAACTGCTCTTGTGCCAAATTCAAATCGATTTACCTAGCTGGAATTTAATCACAAAACTAAGTGTGGATTTGAACATCTCATACCTAAAAAAACCATCCTTTTAAGACCCTCATCATGAAAAATTGCAAAAAGTATATTTCACCCCCAAAATGACACGCCCTAATGTCATGTCTGAATGAATTTTCGTGTTATTTCGTTTCGTAGATATTAGAAAACGATATTGATTTATCATCACTGATATTTAATTTATTCAAGTTTTCATTAAAAAATCGATAAATGGTGAAGACATATAATTCGACTGAAAATCGAATTTGCGACCGAATGTGTTGAATATAGGAAACAAATTAAATAGCTTTAAATTTTTTTGGAAAGAGTTAAACTTTTGTTAAAAACATATATGATAATGAAAATATCATAAATGACCACCTTAAGTAAACAACATGACTACCAAAACAGAACAATATGGGTAAAAATCAAAACCAAGCTTCTACATGAAGAATCATAATGGTAAAAAATATGGGAGCATATAGTCTTAACACTCGAATTTAAACTTTTTTATTTGTCATACCTTTTAATGTTATTTGCCATACTGTCTGGCTTGTCATCCGTATGGCTTGTGTGCTGCTTGCAAACATCATTTGATACTATATTTAATGGATAATGGCGTTTAAAAGGCATTAAACAGTAGGAGCCAGCGTTTCAATTTCTTTATGCACAGAACTCACATGTTGCTTCACCTGAACTTAATACTTCACTACCAAATATTTCATCATCTATATATGAAACAAGAACACGGATGAGATCGTAGACATGTAAGTGAAACGCTATCAATTCATTTTTGTAGATGAACAAAAGCATGTCACTATCTAAACTGATTCAGAGTTGGTCAGTTTCTTTTCACAGCATACAATTACAAACAATTTATTTTGTTGATCAATTGCTCAAATTCTTTCTGATGTTAGAAGTTGAAACTTTTTTCGTAAAAAATTAATTTCCATTTTCTACAAGATATGTTATAGAAGAGTTGTTCATATATTTTCCGTAAGTAGTAGGAATAATTTTAAGTTGAAACTTTGACAGAGATTACATGTTTGGTTCCGCTTTAATCATAAGCAGAAAGTACTCATGTTATTCAATAATTCTTGATTAAATATTTGTTACTAAGTAAATGTATTTCAGATTTGTTCTTTAATAATAAAAAACTATCCTGAAGAGATATTCTTAACTTCTATGGCACACAAGAATATTAAATGTTCCGAACTGAAAAAATGCTCTATAAAAACTATTTTCAGTAAATGATAGTTCGTTTCAAAATTAGAATGGTATACAGAAAAACACTTTACGTATAAAATCTACTAGAATAACTTTAGTAAAATGATAAAATACTTTTCTTTGATGATCTAGTTTTCAACATTAATTTGCTGGAAAAATTATTTTCTCCTAAAAGTGAATACACATTAAATGATTTTAATAAAAATGATTTACTAGAGTAGTAAAAATTAGCAACTGGTATTGATTTCTAATTTTTTCTAACACGTACAATATCGGTAAAAACTAGAAACTTGTCAAATATTTTAGTATGTTAGTGAATTCCATTTCATGTATTGAAAAACATAAGTATTCAGCAACAAGTGTGTTTTAAACTTGAAATTTCTTTAAGAAGTGAAACGAAATTTTTTTTTTTTTTACTCAAGGAATAACTATCTGCAACGAATTTTATTTCAAGAACAATTTATATTTATATTTTTGTTTCTTAAAAACACTTCCTGGAGAACTCTCGCTTATGAATCAGCAAAAAATGAAAAAGTTGTTTCATTAATCCACAAATGATCGAAAACCAAGGAACGGTTTCAAGGGAACTCCTTCAATATTGTCTACAAATAAGATGTCGCGATGTCGTACAGCAAGATTTTAGTGTGTGCGAACTTAACTCACCAAAGCGCTGAGCAAAATTATCTTCGTGATTGCTGAAAGAAAATGTCATTGACTAAAGTAAATATTAGAAAAAGTCAACGATTGTTGTGTCAATCCATTGTTCTTTAGGTAATTTTAGATTAGTCAATAGTATCTGAGAAATCAATATTGCCATTACATAACCGAAATCGAGAAAAAGTTTAAGTTTGAGAAAAGGTCATTTTTTAGCCAATCAGACTGACAAATTTGCTATCATTCGATGCGAAGAATTGTTACTTTTAGATAAACAGACTAAAAACACCTTTCTTGATTTTAGTCCATTATAAAAATTGCACATTTTGAAAGACCATCAGTTGTAGTATGTCAGCGAGAAGCAGACAATAGCAGGAAACAAAAGTGATGTCACGCAATAAGCAAAAAATTTTAACAAAATCGACCCATTTACAATCAATTAGTAAAAAAGGCATGTCGAAGGGCACAACAGAGATTACGCTTATAGCTATTGCAAAAGCTTTAAAAGTATCTACGAACTTGTCAGAAATTTAAAAAAAAATGAAATGAAATTTTTAGTTTTACGTCCTACGATTATGCCGGCTAGGCTAAAGGAGACGGTAATGATAAGAAATGAACGAAATGGTAGAATTAAAAAGTGGGGGAAACGGGAGAACCCCGAGAAAACTCACGCACATGGAGTTTGTCCACTACAAAGTTCACTTGGCGCGAACGGGGATCGAACCAGGGACCCCAAACACCAGAGGTGAACGCTCTACACTGAGCCAACGCGGGCCCATCAGAAATAAAGCATACAGCCTTGGATCAATACAATCTTTACCTTACCCATGCAAAGATATACGAGATTAAGATAAAATAAAGAGACATCCACAGGTCTAAAACACCTCTAACCTCCTAAGAAATAACACATCTAGCCCTGAACCAACACATCACATATCACAATATAAATAGCTATGAGCTATTCAAAATAAAGCACCAAAAGACTAACTACATCAATGTAAAAAAAACGAGCTTACATCAAAATAAATGGAACAGTTAATCCGTAAAATTAAAAAGGGATACGTTCACGCCATATCAAAAACATAATTAAGACACGTTCTGAATCTACCTTAACCCTCGGACAACTATGCTATTTTTTACTCTGGATTTCCAACAGGGGTAGAAGTGTATCCCAATACAAATTTTTGCAAATAGGAATATCCTTATTTGTGGAATCGATAATGTTGGTATGGTAGTATTCATTGGGTTGACATTTTTTAGGTTACCGAAACGGAAATTTGTTTATACGCTACAGAATTGTATTAATTTCGTAATATTTTTGTGACAGGAAAGGCTGCAATATTGCAACGATATATTGCAATACGCTCTAATATTACTTTTTTTTCATTCTATATTTCGTTGATCAAAAATCAAACAATAAAATACTTGAAACAAATATGGTATCATAGATACCAAGGGCGATACCAAATGTAACCCAGTGTAGTTTTAGCCACAAAACGTAAGTATATCACCATCCTATATAATATTGTCATTGAGGAAATAAGTTTCTTTACAGTACGACACACAATTTAAAGAACGCTAGTCAAGCAAAGGTGTCTAACATAAAATATATAGCCAAACATATACGTGGGAAACATTTGCACCCCCTTGGGTATCCGAGGGTTAAACTTAGACACACCCAGGACTAAGAACCAACCCGTGTAGGTGAAGCAGCTTCTTTATGGTTCCACAACCAGATTTTTTGTTTTATGCAATTTGAGTGTGTTATAACACACACCTTGCGAGATTTTAGTGGATGGTACTAACAATATCTCCGTAATTTTAAGGATCGGGAAAAACACTCCTGTCAACTTTTTGGCAATTAAAGATCTCTCCCAAATCTGAGGGAAAGAGGTAGACTTAAAAATTTTCAGGCAACTAAACACTTCTACAAAACTTTGGTCCGGGCAAAGGTGTCCCTCTAGCATAGGGGATCGTTACCATTACCACTGAAGTTTGAGATACCACGATTAAAATAACTGAGGCTCTAAACAAATTAATAAGGAATATAATACAGAATACAATAAAAAATACAGCGCTGAGTCAAGGACATTCAATAGATCAAATGTAGCATTTCTTAAAGTAGACTTTATATTTCGAAAATACTTTATTGTGCGTTTTCATAAAATTCCTTTGAATCAGTTATTGACAATTATAGAAAACAATGAAGTATAATGCAATGTAAACGTGAAAAGTTATTATGATTAATATTCATTATCATAAATGGTATCCAATTTTAATAGATCACAAAAATTAAATTATAATAGAAGCAAATTCTAAATTAATAGAAATAGCAAGAACGTTGGATGTCAATACCTTTACCTGGCTGATTGCCCGTAAAGAGTTACTAATATATATATAAATAAATAAATAAATAAATAAATAAAAACGAAGTTTATAAGATTGACATTAACATTCAACCAAATGCGTTCAGGGTTAAATAAAAATTAACATTACCTTCATTGAAATAAACGCAGCTTATTAAATATTGAAAATATATTTGTCGAACGTGGGTAAAATAACCTAATGAAGATAACATAAAAACAACTAAGGTCAAATTCCTTTTACATTAGTCAGAGTAAATTCGTGTTTTAATTAATATCATAATGTATGGATGACACTTTCACAAAACACTAGTTTAACGAATCACCATTAAGCACGCACTAAATATCCTTTTAAAAATAATTATAAATCTAATTTACAGTAAACAAGGAAACTTATTGTGAATACTAAAAACATTATATGAAGCAAAAATCTAAAGAAAGGCACGGGACATAAAATCGTACCTGATTTTCTCAGAATTACTGCCTATTTCCCGAAAATCGCTTCCTTGAATGCTCTCTTCAGTCTGATCGCCAACAATCCCAGACATGTCATTTGCTGATTCTGATTTTGCATTAAGTTCATCACTTTTTACATTGACACTGAAATTATGCTTGAAAGTTTCTTCAAATATGGACTCTTTTATTTCATTATTTCTTTCCGTTCCATTGTCTCCTTGTTCCTCACATTCTACATACGACAAACTACACACTGAAATAGGATCCACACATTCCAACCCAGTTTGCTTACTATTACATTGTTCTTCATTGCAATCTTCAGACTCGTTTTCTATTATCATCTCAACTTTAATCGAACAATCGGAATCCATTTAGTTAAACGAAGAGTTAGCTGTATCTTAACTTGAGATCTTCGCTACTCAGTGTTTGACACGAAAATTCTGAAAATATTAAAAAATATATATATATATATTACTCGTCATTATGTAACATTATATTCAAGGAAGTTTTAAATACATGTGAAAATTAAGGAAGCTTCGAAAATGCCTTTATCCACTAAAATACCCTAGAGAAACAAACTCTCGTTCAATCGTTGATAATATATTAAGTGCAAAGGCGCCAGCGAAGAGTGAACCACAGTATGTAATTCCATTGGTCCGGGCGAAAAGGTTTACTACAGCAGTAACTGATCGTCTAATGAGTAACGATTTACCACTGAAAATTTATAGGAGATGGCTGTGTACACGACTTCAGTCTAAAGAAAAGCCAAAGACTGAAACAAACGGTGGCAGACGAATCTGTTGAACTCATGAATCATTCGGGAAAGGAGTATATTGCGATTTCTGAACTGTCTGCTGAAGGAACCTTTTTTTTTTTTTTTTTTGTGAAGCCAAGTTTGAACCAGTTCTACCAACACCTGTTGTATGACTTTTGGTGACCTCTGGAAGGCACAGAGTTAGACATAGGGAGTTGACCTCATATAAACAATTTCCCGGAGGTCCTCAGCTACAACATATCCAAAAATCTCCCAAATCTGGCAGACGAGGAAATGCATACTGTTTGTACGGTGACCTCCGAAGGTCACAAGGTTGGTCATAGGAAGTTGGTCTCATATAAATAATTGACCAGGGGTCCTCAGCTACAACATATCCAAAACTCACCCAAATCGGACAGACGAGGAAATGCAATGTTCTTTCTACGGTATCCATTCTTGAAATTCATAGTTTCAAGAACAACGAATGGTGAAATCGAATTACGTGGGTTGTTCAAGAGATTCCCTAAGCTGTAAAATATTTATTTTTTAAGATACGTTTGTAAACTATTCATACATGGGTAGGTAGGGCCTTCCTCACTTCTCCACATAATCTCCATTGAGCTACCTGAGGAGAAGTTTTAAAATAATTATTAAATTTATTTGCAATTTCAGCAGGGTTTGTAATTCTTTTATTGTGAAAAATGACGTGATTCAAATTAGCAATATCACCATTATTTGTATGTACCGACTGGTAAATAATATTCCACATAGTTTTAATTTTATTTCTAGAATTATTAATCATTTTCGAATTATGCATTAGCTTAGCTGTCTTAAAAGCTATGTTTGCTTATACTTTTTAACGTAATTTCTGAATACATCAGAAACATTTGTATCATTAAGCAATTTAGCATACTTAATTAAATTTCGTTTGGAATTACGAATACCAGTTGTAATCCAACTTTTCTTAATTTTATTACATTTACTAATTGGCATGAGAGGAAAAGCTACATTAAAACAGTGCAAGTATGCATCTAAGAAGGAGTTAAATTTCTCGTCCATAGTGGAAGCTGAATAGATTCCATCCCATGTGTAAAGAGCCAACAAATAACAAAAGTAACTAATGTTACTCGGTGAAAATAGCCTGTTTTCAATTCTGGTAGTATTTTGCAACACCGGTAAGTTAGTTGATACAAGCGATAAGCTAACTAATTGCGCATCATGATCAGAATAACCTGGGTTGAATATTTCAAATTTGTGGTTACGACATTCTCTGGTTACTATTTCTTGATCAAGTGCTGATTTTCAAATCGGGTAGGTGTATTAACAATAGCTTTGATATTAAATGAAGTTAATAGGTTTTGTAAATCAGTTTTAACTTTAGTGTTAACCATCCAATTTATATTAATGTCATCACACAAAATGATAATACTATATCTTTTGCACAGATAGTTAAGAAGAAGTTCAAGATTTCTAAAAAATACCCGCAAGTTACCCGAATTAGACCTATAAATACTACATATACACACTTTATCAGTGAGACTTATTGCAACTACTTCAAAGTGAGGTTCCAGATTAAACATCGATACATCAATTTCATTAGCATTTACCTTGTTATGAACGAATATACAAACTCCTCCATGAATCAAGTTAACTCTTGAATAATGACTTACCAAATCAAAACCTTTTAATTTTACAGATTTAATATCAGTACAGCTTAACCAATGCTCCCTGATGCAAATAACATGTGCAGTTGATACATTCTCAAGTAACACATCCATAAAACCCAGCTTATTGCCAAGACCCTGCACATTGTGATGAAATACTTTAAGCTTATTTAGTTTACAGTGTTTCACTGTATTGATATCTGTGCCGGGTTTTAGGTTTCCAAGGTTATTCTTGTGTTTAACGGTAAAAAATGTTCGTTTCCTACTTTAGTTTCCTTCGTATGTACCAATGCATCCCAGTACAACGGTATTTCAATGTTATCTTTACTACACCCCTTTTCTCACACACAGCCTTTATTATTTCAGCACAAACCTATTTCTTACCAAACCTATTTAGGTGTAGTTCACGTGAAGTGTGCAATTTCCTATCTAGCATACTCATGTCCACAACACAAACGTTTTTGAAGTGTTTTGCTAGTTTATATACTTCTTTGTTCACACGTTCCACTTTTTTATTCACATGACCACCTGGCAAAATCATATCTATGTGGCACTGTAAACACTATAACCTTTGTATGTAATAAGGCCTGTAATCGCTGTTTTAGGCATAGTAAAAATGCACTTGCTTGATTTTATGAGATATCATTAGTATCCGCTAAACATTAGTACTCGACAAGATCATTATGACCCATTCCTACCGATTCCGAAATAATTCCTTCACTAACCTTATTAAAAGTTTCAATAGGATTTACAGCACTTATCACTTCGCAGTTACTGGAGTTGTTGAGATATACCTCTATACTTCTTCCATGACTATCCGCATACAAACGTAATTTTCTTGTCTGTTTCCTTTTACTGTACGTCAGAAGCTGACCCTTTTCCTTTACACTAAATTATCAGAAATTGCGTTATTTTGTCACTTTCTTTGTATTTATCAATTTCCTCACTGAGGACATCAAATCTGTTTTCCACTAATATATCCGCATCTATTTTATTTCCGGTCGTGATTTTCTTCGAACTATACTTATTTGTATTTTTCTTGACGCTTCACTTCCTCATATGTTTCGAAACCTTCACCTCGCAATGCACATTTTAATACCGGGAAAAGATGGATGTCACTCGGCACTAAATCGGGCTGTATGGAGAGCGGGGCACCAATTCTTTAATTTTGTCTTGTTTGCGCTGCTGAGGGAGGCGGGTGTTATCGTCAAGCAGAAAATCACCAGTTGAGAGCAGACCAAGTCCCTCATGTCGAATTTCGTTTTTCTGTTTAAACAATGTTTCAAAATACTGGTCAATATTCAACATGTAGGCAGAAGAAAAGTAGGTAAAAAGTTCTTGATTACTGAAAAGCGTGAAAATAAGGAAACTTTTCGTTGAGAAATTCGAAAAAAAAATGCGAAAGATAGGCGCAGGTAGTAACAGACGGTGGGAACATATTAAACTTTGAATACAGCAGGTTGGTTTCTGTCACCACGGCATGCGCGTCCTCAGGTTGCGGATCGAGAAGACCTCCGGATATAGAGGTTAGCTGCAAATATACTGAAGAAGCAGTCACGAACAGACAAGTGGTCCTCCACCTTGGGGGTTTGGATGAGGCTAACAACCTCATACTGTATAAAAAAAAAAGCACTTGTTCATAAATATTTACAGAAGCCTCGGATCAGGACTGATAACTTGACACGACGACCTCAGCAAATGAAAATAAACATGAGATTTAAAACATCGAATATTAGAAGTCTTTATCCGGCAGGCGCGTTAAAATCAGTAACGAATGAGTTAGAGAAATACAGGATGGACCTAGTAGAGTTCAGGAAGTTAGGTGGGAAGGAAATGGAACTTGAATTCTGGAAAGTTCACGTTCTTTTACTGAGGAGGAAATAAAAATCACCAATTAGGAACAGGGTTTTTCGTTCACAAACGAATATCAGCAATTAAGCGGGTTGAATTTGTTAATGATTGACTTTCTTTTATTACTCTTAAGGGTCGGTGGTACGATATTATTGTTTTAAAAGTACATGTTCCAACAGAAGATAAGGATGAAGATATAAAAGACGCTCTTTACGAAGAAGTGGAACGGATATTAGACCAACTCCCGCAAAATCATATGAAATTATATTAGGGGATTTCAATGCGAACGTAGGACGAGAGGATATTTTCAAACCGATTATAGGGAACGAAAATCTGCATAAGGAAAATAATGTAGAGGTCTGCACGGGCTCGGGCCTAGAAAGCATACATCACTTCGGGCCCGAGTCGTGAATCTTTAAATATATAGCCATATTTCACGGGCCTAAATTTTTAAATACAGTGTACAACGATATATTTTCACCGTTCTTTCTGGATAACTTTTAAAGCACAACTGCAAAATTAAATATTTAATTGCTGTAAATAAAAATACAATTTTGCGTTAATTATTAAGTTTCTGAAATTCGGGCTTGTTTTCGGTGTCATTTGATTATCACACGAACTCGGGCCGAACTCAGGCCTAAATGCTAAAACATTTCGGACTCGAGTCGGGTCTTACATTGTAAATTCACGGGCCGAGCCGGGGTAAAAATCCCAGCCCGTGCAGACCTCTAAATTAATGACTCGTGAACTTCGCAACATCCAAAAACTTTATCGTGAAGATACAAAATTTTCACATCGCGACGTTCATAAATATACTTGGATCTCAGTAGACGGAAAAACACATAATCAAATTGATTTCTGGGGCGACCATAAAGAACAAAAAGGAGTAAAAGCATAATGGAATTTTCCACCTATGGTTGGTACCATGTCTGAAATTCTTACCACTTTACATATTCAAATTTGCTAATCTTATAAGCATAATAAAGCATAAATTACAGAAATAAAGCATAAAGCTTAATGCTTTTATTCCAGAACCCTGTGTATGTTACAAAGAAAGATAGTTAATATATTTTGTGTCAAAGAAAAAAAAAATTATCAACGAAGGCCACAAACAATGGAAATCAACTGCTTTTATGCGTAACAATGGAAAGTTCCAATTCCTTCCCTCTCTGCACCTTCCGCTCAGAAAGATTTTTTTTTATTATTTCCTCAGTTTGTGTTGAAAGGCAGGTAAGACTGGTTGTGCTTATTTCAAGATGCCAAAAACAAAAGTATATGCATTTCTGAGAGTAAGCGAAGTCCCAACTGAAGATTTCAAAGTAGATCGTGCTAATCTGTTGTACTCTTCGTTCTGAATTCAGTAAATATGAGAAGTCGTCTACTGACCAGATACATGTTTCTTCTTCGAAGCACCGCTTAAGGAAGACTGCACAAAATGAGGATGAAGCAGGAAGCAACGGCAAGAGTTGCAGTGCATCAGCACCAATGAAGAGAACATCAAGAATATGTTACAGCATTTATTGCAACTGGTATCCCTCTTTATAGGAATGAAGAGTTCAAAAATTGTATTCAATCATCTACTAACATTATAATAGTCCCTAAGAAAATATGTACACAGTTATGCTAATGATGATTTGAATGAAACAGAATTGAAGTGTGAAGGAAAGGACATTTCTGTGGTCGTTGACGAAACTACTGATATTAAATCCGTAAAGTTGTAGATGTTCTTGTCCGCCCACTTGGTGAATATACTGAATGTTTTCGTCTGGTCAGAACAAAAATAATACAACGGTGCAACGCAGATATGATAATAGATAATGTACTTGACGTATTACGTGATATTGGTGTTAATAGAAGGCAGTTTGTAGTTCTAATATCTGATAATGCCCCATACGCTGCCCTGCTATGCACTAAAGCTGCAGTTGCTCCTATATTAATGCATTCTACTTGCTGAGCACATGTTCTCCACTTACGTGTGGAAGAGATTAGAATAGTCTGAAAGTATCTGATGGTTTTATCGCATCAGCTAAATCAGCTTTGACTAAAACCCAGCCAAACAGGAAAAACTGTTGAACCTCTCGTAGAAAGCAGAAAAGATCACCAGTTTCCCTCCAGTGCCAGTGATTATCCGTTGGGGGACTGCTCCAAGTAGGAAAATTTCACTATGCACATTTCAGAAGAGGATAGAAGAGGAAGATGAAGAAAGAAGTTGTGATAAATCTCGAAGAACAATGTCTTAAGTTCCAGCTTAATACATAAGATTACAGATGCTTAATGCCATAGGTAAGTTTTAGAAACTTATAGTGTGCATGCGTCAAGTGTGACTTATTCTTTCATCAATTCAAGAAATTCTTGAAACTACCAAATTTTGGGAACATGTTCAGTGTCTGGCTCCCATCCGCGTAAATCCAAATATGTTTGTAGAAGGTCAACCGACAGAATTGAAGCATGTCTCTTTTCATTCTTCAAGAGGAAATAATTTCGTTTTTTGCTTTTCCTTTTGGAGGAAACACCTGGATAAGATGTCAAATTTGAGTACCTTGTCCATGGAAACATTAACAGTCCCTCCTTCTAGTGCTTTAGTTGAAAGGAGCTTCTCCAATCTACAACTGGATTTTAAACCCACGCAGATCTTTGTTTACGGAAGAAAATCTTGAAGCTCACTTGCAGCTTGCTTTTAACAGGAGAGTTAACAGACACACTGACACCATCAGCGATAGCGAGGATGAAGGTTGAACATACACACAAACACAAAATAAAAAAATAAATAAATAAAGCTTTTGTTTTAAAACATTTGTATTATTTATTTATGTTGACATTTTAAGTATAATTTGTTTGCATTATGAAGTATGTTGTATTGATGTAATTTTATGTGGGAAAAATTGTTCCATATACATATTCAATGCTTATGTAATAAAAACGAATAAAATAAAACACATATGTAATAGAAATTGGTAAAAATGAAGTATAATTCAAGGAACAGCATATTAGGTCATAATTTAGGAGAAAGCATAATATACAGCTTTATAAATCATAAAGTTGGTTGCCCTATTGATCAAGTTTTAGTCAAGGATCTTATAAAATAGAGGATCTGCCCTTACAACAAAATCTTGAAGCCATACGTAACACTTTCACCACCCCTACTCTGCCCACTCCGCCCAATAGGATCGCAATGTTTTGAGCCAACAAACATGGCGGAAACGAAAATAGCCAATCAGACGATGGCAGAAACGAGAGTAGCCAATCATATGTGCCGATGCTTGGTTGTTTTTTGGCTTCATCGATTTAATAGGATGAAGATACATATGGGTAGATCCTCTATTTATAACATAGCTTGGTTTTAGTAGATAGAATGTGAGTCAAGATGGCGGCAAGTGTAGTTGGACGACCCGTAGCTCCTGAAGAAAAACAAGGTATTAGCGTGGAACTGTGTAAAAAATGTAAATACAACATTGAATCTACTACATTAAATGTTTGTGAAGCATGCAATATAAAGATTCAAAACAAAAATACAATAGTAACGCGATCAAGATCGAAAAACATTCAGACGAATTCATGTGCTTCGCAAACAAACGACGATCGAGTGGAAAATGACACAGTAAAAGGAAAGTGTTTTAGTTGCGTTCGGACAGAACATGAGGTTTCGTCTTTGAAAGAAATGGTACATATTTTGCTTAGTGATGTGAATACATTAAAAAGTACGATTCATGATATCAAGGAACAACAGGAAGGAAGTGTGATTAAAAGTGATGAAGTGCAAGTGCAAGGAGAAAACATGAGTTCAAGTACGGTAAAAGCGAACCATTGTGACAGCAATGTAGATGTTGATAGCTTGGTACAAATAATAAACGTATTACAGGATGACATAAAGTCCCTAAAATCAGAAAACGAGGCATTGCAGCAAAAAATAAAGTCAGTAGAATCAGATGTTGAAACTCAAAGGAACCCCAACCAGTGGCAGAAAGTAAATTACAGTAGACCTAGAAAATATTCAGATGTGGTTTCAAATAGTTCAGTTGTATGTGTAAACAGATATAGTGTGCTAGAAAACGTCGAAAGTGAAGTGGATATGAGGTCAAATGTAAATCAGGCAGGAAACTCACAAAAGAAGACAAGTGTAAGAATGCCCACAAACAAAGGACAAACGATAAAGCAATCCCAAGTGCGCAAAGCTTCAATCAATAAGATTGGTACAAGAAGAAAGCTCCAGACAGAGTCGCAAGTGTACATATATGGTGATAGTCATGGTCGAGGACTGTCTATGAAAGTGAGCGACAATTCTAAACACAAGTTGGCAGTACAAGGGAACATCAGGCCTGGAGCGAAAAGTGTTGATGTGTTATCTGGCATCAATCCGAACAATGTAAATAAAGAAGGTAATTGTGTAGTAATATTAAGTGGAACAAATGATGTGGCTAGGAATGAAGGTTGTGAGGCTGTGAGTAGGATTAGAAATAAACTAGCTGTTTTGAATAAATGTAAGTTAATAGTAGTAAACATTCCTTACCGGTACGATCTTATTAAAGAGTCGTGTGTTAATGAAGCTGTACAAGCCACTAACTTAAAACTAAAAGCAGTATGTAATCAATTCACGAATGTTGATATGGTTGATATCAGTAAGTTAGGTAGGGAAATGTATACTCAACACGGTATGCATCTGAATCAAGCAGGGAAGGATCTATTAAGTATAAAGATCTGTGAAATAATTGATAAGAGCATAGCCACTACATTAGAAAGTAAAAAGGCAATAGCGATGCCTTGGTCTGTACAGGAAAACCCAAATCACCCGACTCCATGAATGAATTTAAAATTCCGTGGGGCCGGGTGAAAACTTCAAACCTAACAAAGTCGCTTAAAATTAATGATATAAGTAGAAATGTAACTGTTAATAAACGATCAAATGTACAAGGTAATATGAGTCAGGGAGTAGAACCGATTTCAGTCAATGCTGTCCAATTAGCCCAACTATCTAATAAAGCTGATGATACACACTCAGTGACCAGCAATGCTCTTAAACTATGCTTTCTTAATGTACAAGGGTTGAAGGACAAATCATTCCTTATTTCAGATTTTGCCTACGAAAATGATTTACATATTTTCTGTGTGAGTGAACATTGGAGTGCGGACAGTGAACTCCAATACAACAATATAGATGGTTTTTCTATGGCAAATAGTTACAGTAGGAGTATATACATACATGGTGGGGTCGCTATCTATGTTAATAGTCAAATAGAATATCGTCAATTAGATATAACTTTTCTTAATACTGAACGTGAATTTGAATCAACTGCAATTTTTCTGGATCAGTACAAGTTAATAATTGTATCTGTTTATAGAACTCCTGATAGTAATCCAAATATTTTTTTAGAAAAATTGGAGAAGTTATTGGCATTTCTCAGCAACTGGCATAATTATGAGATAGTAATAGGGGGCGATGTAAATGCACATTTTGATGTGACTACTGACAAACGAACTGTCCATGAGTTACTTAATCTACTCAGACAACATAATCTTCAAGTGATTAATCGTAAACCGACTAGAGGCACAGCGTGCTTAGATAATGCATTTACCAATGTAAAAACGGAATATTTAACCAGTAATGTATGTCAATTTCCTTTCTCAGATCATGATGCCCTGCTAGTCAATCTAAGTACAACAAAAGTAGAATCCTGCAACTTTAGTTTTCCCACTACCGAACTTATAGCAACTAGGCCCATCACAGAAACTAATTTGCAAAGTTTCATTCAACAATTATCGTGTATAAACTGGGAAGTAAACATTAGGTATGATAATTTAAATGCCAGCGATACATTTGATCTTTTTTTAACAAAGTTTCTAAATATTTTTGATATGTGTGTGCCTAAAAGGGTGGTCCGATATAATTCATCAAAGAAAACAAAGTTAGCTAAAAGAACGTGGTATACCCCACAACTCTCTGCCATGAAAGATAAAGTAATGCAGTATTATAATATATATAAGAATAAAATGACTAGTGAATCCAGTGATATTTATAAGTCTCAAAGGAGTAAATATAAATCTGCAATAAAGGTAGCGAAAGCAACATACAATGAAAATTGCATTGAGTTATCATCAAATAAATGCAAAACTGCATGGAAGATAATCAACAAGGTAAGCAATAGTAATAATAATAACAATAATAATGTTACGCTGTCGCCTGATACTCTTAACACGTATTTTGTTACTTCCGTAGAGGAAATCAAGAAAAACAATGCAGATACTAATGTAAATATGTATCAGTATTTAAGTCAACATACTCCATTTAATAGCTCTTTTGTTATTAACCATGTTAGCCCTGATGATGTCATAAAAGTAGTTAAAAAAATGAAAACTTCGGACAGTAAGGATATATTTGACATATCGAGCAACCTTATAAAAGCTATAATTAATCAAATTGCGCAACCCCTTGCAATATGCTTCAACAAATGTTTCTCTCAAGGTATTTTTCCCAAAGCACTTAAAATAGCAAAAGTTATTCCTATACACAAAACGGGAGATCGATCGTGTTCATCTAATTACCGTCCAATATCTCTTATTCCAGTTTTTTCTAAAATTATGGAAACTATTGTTAAAGATCAGCTATATAAATATATGACTGAGCAAAACATAATTCTAGAAGCTCAATTTGGATTCAGATCTGGGAAATCCACAATTGATGCAGTAGAATCACTAACGAAAAAAATATATGAAGTTTTTGAAAATAAGGGTTTTGCTCTAGCTACATTCTGCGATTTAAGTAAAGCATTTGACTGTGTTGATCATAAAATTCTATGTGATAAATTAGCGTATTACGGATTCCACAGTAGCAGTTTAAACTTTGTAAAATCCTATTTAAAGGAACGTAAACAGATAGTCAGTGTTAACAACATGTATTCAAACATCTTAGAAGTGAAATATGGGGTACCGCAGGGTTCTGTTCTGGGTCCGGTACTATTTTTAATAATGATAAATGATTTGCCTCTAAATACTAATACCACATCAATTCTATACGCGGATGACACTACGCTACTTAACATAAATACAAGCTTTGAAGAAGTGTATATAGAAGCTCAAGGCGCATTAAGAGAGGCAGCGACCTGGTTTAAAAGAAATGGTTTTGTGCTAAATCAAGATAAAACAAAAAAAGTAACCTTTAGTCTCAATCACTGCAATGATAGAGGAAACTATGATGTATCTGAGGTTAAATTTCTTGGTATACATATAGACAGCCAACTAACCTGGGAACAACATGTCAAATATGTATGTACAAAGCTCTCCCGAGTGCTCTTTCTGTTAAGAAAATTGAAAGATACAGTTCCTTATGAGTATCTGAGGAATTCATATTTTGCATTTTTTCACAGCATAATTGGATATGGGATTTTGCTTTGGGGTAACAGTAGCCAAGCACATGATGTTCTAGTTTTGCAAAAGAAAGCCATCAGGATTATTGTTGGAACACATGATAAAGAACACTGCAAACCACTATTTATCAGGCTTAAGATAATGACAGTAGTTAATGTATATATTTATCAAGTGCTACTTTATACTAAGAAAAACCTGGCAAATATGACACTCAGAGATGAAGTACATACATATAATACTAGATTGTGTAAGAAAATTGATATACCCTTCACTAGATTATCGAAGATCAAAAATAGTTATTTAGTTATAGGACCAAAGCTATTTAATAAACTAACATCCTCCATACAACAGCTGCCATTTAAGGTTTTTAAGAAAAAGTTATATGACTGGTTAATAACGAATCCATTTTACTCAATTCAAGAGTTTAGTGAATGTCAAGACATTGTGTCCTAGTTTGCAGTATCACTTTATTTCAAATATTATTAGGTTGTTCATAATAATATTAACCAATAACTGATTGTCTGTATGTAATGATTATTTTATATATATATTTAATATTAACCAATACTGATTGTCTGTATGTAATGATTATTTTATATATATATGTATATATATATGTAATATTAACCAATAACTGATTGTATGTAATGATTATTTTATATATATCTGTATCTATATTTATATTTCATTCGGACGTTGTCTATTGCTTGTAAAGCTCAATGACAATAAAATATTCTATTCTATTCTATTCTATTCTAGAAGACAATCTAGCATAATTAATGTTCGGTCGTTTAGAGGGGTTGATTGTGATATTGATCACTAGGGTAGCAGCGATAATAAGAGAGGGATTATCGTTGAATAAGGAAATATTCGATGTCTGAATATGGAAAGATTTAATTTAAAGAAATTAGAAGAGAATCAGGTAAGAGAGAAATACGAAATTGAATTTCCGACTAGATTCTCGGTTTTAGAAGGTTCGACCAGGAATGCATTCAACTAGCGGAGAAGAGAAACAGGCAAAATTACGTTGGCTACAAAATCCGAATGAAATAACTACACAAAATTTCGCAGACATCAGGCGGGAAACTACCAAAACTTTTAGAACAAAGAAACGCGATCTTTGGAAGCTAAAATTACGAAACTTGAATATATAGTAAAAATAAAAACATTCGGGACATGTATAAGGGGATCAACGAATTTAAGAAAGGCTATCAACCTCGTGCTTATATATTAAAGAAATCTGACGGTACAGTTCTCAGTGACACAGATAGTATCTTAAATAGATGGAAAGATTTCTTTGACTAATTCCTTAACACGCAGCCAAAAACTAATGTGCGTGGAGAAAGAGAAACCGCAGAACTGTATATCCTGGAAACTAATCGAATACAAGAAATCACTATAAGAAAATTAAAGACACACAAATCTCCGGGTGTAGACGAAATTCGGACTGTTAACTTCAGCTGGAGGTGAAAAATTGAGGAATAGGATACACAAACTCATTTTCCTTATCTGGAACAAGGAAGAATTGCCACAAAAGTGGAAAGAATCAGAAATTGTTCCAATTTACATGAAAGGCGACAAAACTCACTGCAATAATTATGGAGGCATTTCTCTTCTGTCAACGTCCTATAAAATCCTCTCAAACATTCTATTAGTAAGATTGATCAGTGCAGATTTAGAAGAAATCGATTAAATATCGACCAAATATTTACCATTTGACAAATGCTCGAAAAGAAGTGGGAATACAATGCCCCGGTACATCAACTATTTATTAATTTTAGTAACGCTTACGACTCGGTTGAGAGAGAAGAATTGTACAACATTCTTACAGAATTTGGAATACCGAAAAAGCTAATTAGATTAATTAAGATATGTTTAAATGAATCCCAAAGTGAAGTCCGGGTAGGAAATTTTCTGTCGACAAGCTTTCACGTCGAGAATGGCGTGGAACAAGGGGATGCCATTATTATTCAACTTTGTTCTGGAATACGCTATAAGGAAAATCAAAGATAGTAACCAGGGCCTAGAGTTAAATGCGGTTCACCAGGTTATGGCATATGCTGATTATGTAAATTTAATAGAGGATGATAGGAGAATAGAAATCTTATTGAATGCTTGCAGGGACATGAGTTTAGAAGTAAATGCAGAGAAAACTAAATACATAAAGTTCGTCGGGATCATAATACTGCAAATTATGAATGCGTTAAAATATCGAATAATATTTTTGATAAAGGGGATATTTTTAAATATCTAGGATTAATATCACGGTGCGAATCATTTGAAAATGGAGGGAGAAGAAGAAGTTCAGCGATCCACACTAATGCTTCGTGGGGCCTCCAAAAAGTTGAAATGGATTACTACTACTACTACTACAAATAAGAAATGTTCAAACTAGTCGGCATTCTTATTTAAAAAATACTTTAATGTTATTTATTCATTTAACCAAAATTGGTACACTTACCTACTGCATTTAATATACACTTCGGTGTGTATGGTCCACAGTTAGACTCCCGTGGAAGCACAGTACCCTTGTGTTTATCATCATATTGAAGACTTCATTTACGAAAATAGCGGTATGAGATCTAAAAGTCGCAAATAATAGTGCCTGAGAACCGATGTCCTAACCAATCATTAGAACTACTAACTTAAAACGCTCCACCTGGTCAGCCATAGATCCCCATGAGCTTTAGAGTCAGAATATAGTTATTATTATTATTTATGAAATTCCCGTTTCTTCGCTAATTATTTAGTGTTTTAGTTTGGTCGCTCAGATATCCGGTCACTTTTATAAATCTAAATAATACTATGTATTTATATTGTATTATTAGCAAGAATATATTATTATAAATAACAGATATGATTTCAATACAAATACTTGAAAGCACAACGAAAAGCCGTGTTGAATCTTTGGTAGAGCGCTCGCCTCAGATGCGTGGGATCCCTGGCTGGATTCTACCTCGCGCCAAATTCTGCTTGTAGTATACAAACAATTGTGAGTGGGTCTTCTCGGAGTCCTTCCGTTTCCTTCCACTATCTTAATCCACCATTATAATTTATCTCATCATGACCGTCTTCCTTAGCATTGATGAATATTCGTAGACCGTTAAACTAGAAAATAAAAGCACAAATACAATAATACGACTGATTTGCTTATTTAAGTTTAGTGTTCCTTTTCAGCAGCGAGGCTATGAGATATGGACTTACAGTTTAAGGTGGAATCCGAACCACGGTAATCGTTCAATATTTTGTAAGGCGCTCCCACCAAGAATCGAACCTGGGACCCCGTGCAACAAAGATTGTTTGCGCGTGCTAGACACTAGATCAGCGGGGAGAGCCACAATAATACGAGCATTGAATGATTGTGTTACTGTATTTATAAACCTAAAATATAGTTTGCAATAACGTATCTTACCTTAGAAAAAATTAAGATTAAACTTCTCTTCATTTTCTTTCCGTGTATAACGACAGTTGAACATGTGATGGGCAGAAGAAACCATGTATGAGCAGCAGTAACAGCATCCCATAATTTTAAAGGAGATCCATTGAGTTTAATTGTCAATAAAGATTGCAAAGGTACTCGCCAACATACGGTTCTTTCGGAACTTTTAATATGAACAACACTTAATCCACGTTCACAGGCAGCAGATGATAATGGCACAGAACGAAGTTTCCGCGTTAAGGCTTTAAGAACCTGAAAATCATTTACCGACATAGAACTTGACTTGCACTCTCTCTATTCTGACACTGCAGAACCCCCGCTTGGACTGGTGGCTAGCATGCTTGACTTCGTTTAGCGTGGTCCTTGGTTCAATTTCAGGTGGGGTACAGTTGAACGACCAAAGTGGTTTGGATCCCATCATAATCAGTAGGTCCAAGTCTCCTTTAGCCTTGTAGGCATAATCGTGGAACGTTAAACTAAATCAAACCAAACCTTTCTGACACTGCAGTATCAGGATTCAATCCAAACAATTGAGCTACTTTATATAAGTCTACGTTACCGTATAAACCAGTCATGCTATTACGATCTTTATTTTCACAAACTGATAAGCACTTTAGCACAACATTAGAAGGAAACCTTCTTTTCACTTCGTCCACTAAACCTTGGATTACCTGCCGCCTTATTTGATCAAACTCACTATCATCACTCCCTGTATCAGACGCTTGTCTGCAGTGCACTAAATACTTTTCTTTACAAAGACTTAGGTAGACATCATCTTTCATACGCATTTCTCTCAGAGCTTGGATTGCAGATTCAATTTTTCCTCTATTCCATTGTACAAATTCCTTTTGCATCGTTTTGCTAATATTAGAAAGAATGGACGCAATATCCAGAAGAAAACCGAGCAATAGAATGTTCTTTTCCCCCTGACATTTTTTTTAAAATACCACTCAGTTTAAAACTGTTTCTGTTGAAATGGTCATTATTTTCATACTACAAAAGTAGGAATTGCATCATACAAGAAAAATATGTAAAGACTGAAAGTAATGCATCCTTGTCATTTGAAATAGTGTATGTGAAACAATCTTTAGATTTTCAGCAGCCCTGCGGCACCTGTGACTGTCACGATACTTTTAAGTTTTGCAGCTGTAGATGACTTACTGAACACCTTGTGAAGTTCGCCTAACAAACATTCGAAGTTGTGACCAGCATTCACAACCCCAAAAACTCTTCCAGAAACAAGATCCATTCGATGTGCCATGCAGTATACGCTAATTAGACACGGATTGACATTTCTTCTAACTTGAGCAGCAACACCTTCGTTTCTCCCAGTAAACACTGCAGCCTCGTCCGAACCAAATTCAACCAGCTTTTCTTTAAGATTAAAAATACCTAAGCCATCTTCGGAAAACGCTTGAATAGATTTCTCTTCAAGGGATTTTGCATCGGCGTTTTCTACAGGCACTAATTTATAAAAACAACAAGAGTTCTTTTCTTCGTCCACATATGTTACATATAACAGCAAGTACTCATCCGCAAACCTGTCTATAGATTCGTTCTCATTATCATCTATATAAATTACTCAAGGGTAAAAGGTGATCAATGAAAGGTTTATAGAAAAATTGAGAGTTATATGTGGTATTTATTGATCTATAAAAGGCTTTTGGAAACAAGAATTGAGAACTATTGTTGGAAGTTCTACAGAAGTTTGGGTTGGAATGGAAGGATCGAAGACTCATAAGAAACTTATATACGAATCAACAAGTAATTGTTAGAATAGGTAAGGAAATGAGAAAGGGAAGTGCAATTCGAAGGGAAGCTGTCTCCCGCTTACATTATTTAATATCTATCTAGAAGAGATAGTGAAAAAGAGCATACAAAATGAAGACGGTATTTCAGTAGGAGGTAGAATGATTAGGTGTATACGGTTTGCAGATGATATAGCACTTATTGATCTAGAGAAGGCTTTTGACTCCATGAGCTAGGAATTGTTGGGAGCTCTAAAAATCTTGAGTTGGAATGAAAAGATACAAGATTCATAAGGAACGTAAACATAAACCAACAAGTAAGTCTTAGAATAGAGAAGAAAATGACAGAGGAGAGTACAATAGGAAGGGGACTTTAATAGGGATGTTGTCTCTCGCCTATATTATTTAATGTTTATCTAGAAGAGATAGTGAAAAAGAGCCTACAAAATGAAGACGGTATTTCAGTAGGAGGTAGAATGATTGCGGTTTGTAGATGATATGCTGCTTCCTGCAGAATTAAAAGGAATAGTGGAGGAAATATAGAGGAGAGTACAATAGGAAGGGGAGTTCAATAGGGATGTTGTCTCTCGCCTATATTATTTAATGTTTATCTAGAAGAGATAGTGAAAAAAAGCCTACAAAATGAAGACGGCATTTCAGTAGGAGGTAGAATGATTGCGGTTTGTAGATGATATGGTGCTTCCTGCAGAATTAAAAAGAATAGTGGAGGAAATACAGAGGAGAGTACAGTTGGAAGGGGAGTTTAATAGGGATGTTGTCTCTCGCCTATATTATTTAATGTTTATCTAGAAGAGATAGTGAAAAAGAGCCTACAAAATGAAGACGGCATTTCAGTAGGAGGTAGAATGATTGCGGTTTGTAGATGATATGGTGCTTCCTGCAGAATTAAAAAGAATAGTGGAGGAAATATAGAGGAGAGTACAGTTGGAAGGGGAGTTTAATAGGGATGTTGTCTCTCGCCTATATTATTTAATGTTTATCTAGAAGAGATAGTGAAAAAGAGCCTACAAAATGAAGACGGTATTTCAGTAGGAGGTAGAATGATTGCGGTTTGTAGATGATATGGTGCTTCCTGCAGAATTAAAAAGAATAGTGGAGGAAATATAGAGGAGAGTACAGTTGGAAGGGGAGTTTAATAGGGATGTTGTCTTTCGCCTATATTATTTAATGTTTATCTAGAAGAGATAGTGAAAAAGAGCCTACAAAATGAAGACGGTATTTCAGTAGGAGGTAGAATGATTGCGGTTTGTAGATGATATGGTGCTTCCTGCAGAATTAAAAAGAATAGTGGAGGAAATATAGAGGAGAGTACAATTGGAAGGGGAGTTTAATAGGGATGTTGTCTCTTGCCTATATTATTTAATGTTTATCTAGAAGAGATAGTGAAAAAGAGCCTACAAAATGAAGACGGTATTTCAGTAGGAGGTAGAATGATTGCGGTTTGTAGATGATATGGTGCTTCCTGCAGAATTAAAAAGAATAGTGGAGGAAATATAGAGGAGAGTACAGTTGGAAGGGGAGTTTAATAGGGATGTTGTCTCTCGCCTATATTATTTAATGTTTATCTAGAAGAGATAGTGAAAAAGAGCCTACAAAATGAAGACGGCATTTCAGTAGGAGGTAGAATGATTGCGGTTTGTAGATGATATGGTGCTTCCTGCAGAATTAAAAAGAATAGTGGAGGAAATATAGAGGAGAGTACAGTTAGAAGGGGAGTTTAATAGGGATGTTGTCTCTCGCCTATATTATTTAATGTTTATCTAGAAGAGATAGTGAAAAAGAGCCTACAAAATGAAGACGGTATTTCAGTAGGAGGTAGAATGATTGCGGTTTGTAGATGATATGGTGCTTCCTGCAGAATTAAAAAGAATAGTGGAGGAAATATAGAGGAGAGTACAGTTGGAAGGGGAGTTTAATAAGGATGTTGTCTCTCGCCTATATTATTTAATGTTTATCTAGAAGAGATAGTGAAAAAGAGCCTACAAAATGAAGACGGTATTTCAGTAGGAGGTAGAATGATTGCGGTTTGTAGATGATATGGTGCTTCCTGCAGAATTAAAAAGAATAGTGGAGGAAATATAGAGGAGAGTACAATTGGAAGTGGAGTTTAATAGGGATGTTGTCTCTCGCCTATATTATTTAATGTTTATCTAGAAGAGATAGTGAAAAAGAGCCTACAAAATGAAGACGGCATTTCAGTAGGAGGTAGAATGATTGCGGTTTGTAGATGATATGGTGCTTCCTGCAGAATTAAAAAGAAAACAAAATCTATAAGATGTTAGAAATCGTGAGGAAGGGCTGTGAAGAATATTAGATAAAAATAAATTAAAAAGATAAATGCCACGGTGATTGGAACGAAGTGATCGGTGTAAAATATAATTATTGAAAAATCTTTTTACTGAGCGACATGACAATAATCCAAATTGGATAGATGAAGTTTAACGGGCCACCAGAAATGTATTAAAGAATTATAGTTCTTTCATGATTTGCTATAAACACAGGTCTAGATATTTGTCATAAGAAATAGTGCAAAAAACACAAACTGAACTGTGCTAGGTGCCCACTACAAAGTACAAATAGTATCTAAACAAGCCAGTGCACAGCGAAGCTGGTGAGCCCGCGCTTTTACACAAGGAAGCGTACGAAGGGAGCAGTAGCATCGCCGACTGTGGGCATGCGTATAATGAAAATAACTAAAAACATGTCAGTTCTCTGTAATACGAGTTAATATAGCACCACACTTGTAACGTTACAATTGTAAATATAATATACAGCTTTAATACACTGTGTATAAATACTCTGCCGATAAAAGATGGTATCTAATACAGTTGATTTTATACGCACTCGCTTATTTTTAAGTATTATAAAGCACTCCTAATGATTTCACACGAGTAACACTAAACTTGTAAATCTAAAATGCATGTGAATTAATCACTATTTTATTCTGCCGCCTGTCCAAAATTGTTCCTTATAAACATGTCTTTCCAAGTAGTTTTGAATTTTATCTGTAAATTTTGTAAAATGTTGTGTCTGAACTTGACCAGCACCCAAGTGAGTTCGTACTTTAATACTGTCCTATACTATATCCGTCTTTACTTTGGGCATATCATTTAATGAATCGTTCAATAAACCAAAGATAGAAAACAACTTGCCCTTCGGGGCTCTAACCTGCCTTTACTCGCTAACGCTCGCTCGCTTATATTACCTGAATTAAATATTGATTTGGTACAAAAAGGAACCAACCTAGCTGATAATCTATACATATGGGCTAACCGCAACCGAAAAATCAAATCACTGAGCCGAAGAATCGAAAAAATTACTGAAATGGCCAACGGTTTACCCTGTCGTTTTTATGGCATATGTACATACACTGAATCTCTATTTAATTCTCCTAAGGTCAACCTAAGCTTACTGATGCAACTCCACCCCTCAAGAATCATTTTATAAAGCAGTAAGAGAGAACTTTCGGCCTATGTTTAGCAGAAGGGGTCCAGCTCTTTTCTCTAAAAAATGTTACAATTTTGGTAATTTCTGCTCACATTCGGTTAGTTTGGGGTAGGGTTGGTTAGTTTAAGTTAGGTTAGGCTAGTTTAGGTTACGTTAGGTTAGTTTAGTTTATGTTATATTAGTGTAAGAATCCCGCATAATTTTCCAAAAAATGATAGAATTTCGCTTATTTCTACTAATATTACGTTAGTTTAGGTTAGTTCAGGTTAGCTTACGTTAGTTTATGTTAGGTTAGGTTAGATTTGGTTACGTTATGTTACGTCTAAGTAATTGTATCACTCATTTCTCCTGTAAATTTTGCGTTTTTTACTTCTGGACCCCTTGTACTAAACATACCCCGAACTTTCTGCTACAATGCATTAATGTGTTTACCCACGAAGTGAGATACCACACAACTATAAAATTCAACGATTAGATTTATATGTTCATTTTCATCTTTTATTTTTGTTTGGCAATTTAAAAATGAAATGCTCAAAAAGAAATACTAGCTTGGATATCTCGAATTGTAAAAGAATAACACCGCAAATATACACGATATCTTGTCAACTTGCCTCCGGGTCAGTATTGCCATGCCATCAGAAAGTTACAGTTTGGCATAGTTACCAAAACGTTGACACAAAAAATCGCTAAATGGAAGCTGAAATAACTCCAATTTGGAGTGAAAAGTCGCTATAAATTATGCGTGATAATTTTCTTTTTCTACATCTCAAAATGTAAATCTCTCACAGTACCTTGACAATAATCTTCTTTTAGTACAATTTATATATTTTACTTTATGATCAATTTCACTTCAATAAAATCAAAGTTAAAAGTTAAAAAAAAAAAAAACTTGCACACATAGGCCTTACTTCACCATTTACTCAAGCTTTTAGAGATAATTGGTAACAAGGGCTCCGATCCTGAGGGGCCGGAGGCCCAGGTCCTCCCAAGGCTCATATGGGTCCCTCCATGGGGGCCCAAAATGGTAAGTTGAAGTCGGTTCTCCTATTTTTATGGACTTCGAAGCGATACTTGAAATTGAAGTGTGAAACGTATTAAAGTCATAGAAAAAAATAAAACTGGAAAATAGATGATTTTAGCCTCTAATCGGGGGTACTTTGCACCGATCCAAAGTAACTTCTTAGATAGGAAATCATTATTACTGATACTTTCCTGCCTTCTAATTTTAGGTAAATTTCATATATGTAGACGCCGGAATATATTTCTTCTTGGAAAATAAATTATGAATAGTGGCGGATCCAGGAAAATAGTTTGAGAGGGACTTCATTCAGAAAGGCTTCCTTTTTTAGAAATCACTAGACTTTGGGGGGGAAGGCTTCAAGCTTATACGCATAGAAATGACTAACATTAGATTTTTAAAAGGAAATCCTGCAATTTGGGCGGGCTTCAGCCTGAAAGCCCCAAAGCCCGTAAACCTTCCACTGCTTACGGTTGGGATGATATTCTTGGATATAAAGAGCAACCAAGGCAAACCATTCACGGTCTTTTTTCTGTTCCTTAGTTGACATTTTTGTGGGACATTTGATAAACTATCAAAATGTAGTTCCTATGTCTGTATCAGAAAATACACAGACCTACGTTTCTTTACAAATATCGGTAATTCATACCAAGTACTTATCCGGTACCATCATTCTAATATAAAAATTTGTAGACTGCGTGCAGTTTCGTGTAGGAAGTGTAATGTACAAACACTGGAAGCAAGGGCGCCGATCCTGGGCCAAAGCTCATGTGGGTTCCCCCACTGTATTTGTGAATATACAATATTTCGCATAATTTGACTGCAATTTGTCTTAAAATCTTTATATATATATATATATATATATATATATATATATATATATATATATATACAGGGTGCGGCACGTAAAACCGGCCCGTCGTAATATTCTGGTATATTGTGTGTTTGGCAACACTTACATAATCTACCTTCCTACCAAGAGATGGCGTGTCGAGGTGGGGTCGACTTACGTGACCTGCTGCAGTCACGTGCAGCCGCAGCCAGTGAAACTTGTCGAAACCAGTTGAGAAAAAGGCCTCGTTGTGTTAAGCCGGGTGAGTGTCAGTGTGTGATAATGCCGTATTCGATACCCGAGCGTGTTGCCATTGTTGAAGGGTTCATTCTCACTGGATCTTTTGTGAAAACAAAGAATTTGTTTCGGGAGTTTCCAGGACATTCTGTGCCAGCAAAAAGCACCATTCAGGAATTGATTGAAAAATGGCGGCGTACAGGATCGGTTCAAAATGCTCCCAGGAACAGACGACCATCTGTCTGCACACCTGAATTAAAGATGCAGGTGGAGGAGATAATGACAAGAAGTCCTTGAAAGTCAACCAGGAGATTGAGTCAACAGGTTCATGCGAGTGAGAGAAGTTGCAGACGTGTTTTAAGGGGACTGAAGTTAAAACCGTACCGGATAAGTGTTGTGCAAGAACTGAAGGAGCCTGACCTGCAGAAGAGGGTGCATTTCTGTTCATGGCTGTTAAGCAATGTTGCCAGTGGTTTCTTGGATCCACTAATGCTCATGGGGACTGTTAAAAGGAAGAGTATACGAAACAAATCCACACACAATTGAAGACCTCAAGACCAGGATCCAGGATGTCACCAATAGCATTACAACACAAGAACTGACAAGGGTATATATGAATCTCCTCAATCGTCTTCACATGTGTGTTGAAGTGGGCGGAGGACACTTTCAGCACCTGCTGTGAAGGCTGCTGCGAAAGTGAGTAGTCATATTCAATACATTACATTTCATTTATGTGTTGTAGTTAATCATATTCAATACATTACATTTCATTTTATGTGTTCACTTTACGGGCCGGTTTTACGTGCGCACCCTGTATATATATATATATATACCTTCTGTAAAATCGGCGTCCTTGATTGGTAATGCTGTATTATTTGTGCATCTCAAATGGAAGCTGAACAGGTTAAAGCTGTTCTCCGTTATAGGACAAGTCGTAGCCTTTCAGAAAACAAAGCGGGATTCTGGAGATTCCATACGCTTTATAGTCTGTATATGCGCCGAACTGATTGAAGCTTGGACTAATTCAAATAAGTAAAAGGAAAAAAAACATGGACTTCCCAACTAATAGTATTTGAGACGTTCACAGCATAAAAATAGCTAGATCTGTAAATAAGCCGCCAATTCGTCTGTATAATAGTGTAACTTTGTGCACAGGAGTTTATGCATAAGGAAAAGCAGCGATTATCAACAATCAAAATTAGTGATAAAATGATATGAGGGTGTAAGTAGACAAATTGTGCCCTTGTACTTATAAGACTTACATAAGTAAAACAAGGTTTTATCAAGGACCTCAGTGGCCTACTTCGGAACTAAACAGTGATGTCTACTAGCGTGAGCAGGACATTGGGAATGTGGATGTCAGATCTAAAGTACCACCATATGGAATGTCGTCCTCCCCCCTTTCTCCTAAGAAAAGATAGCGTCATTTCACCCAACGCTGCGTCGGCGACGCACGGTACACATGCAGACGGCAAATAATTTACACGCAATCTCTTCTCAGTTTGTAATAATTCTACATAAAAAAGTTTGTCTAATGGGGGTGCCAAGGCACCCATGGCACCCACCTTGCGCACGCCTATGGCGATGTCCAAGAAATTTATGCTTCTTGAAAATTCCTCCACAAGAAAAGAACGCAAATTAGATGGTAAAGTACATATAGAGTTACACAAAAGGGTGTAAAAACCAGTAGGTATTGCAGTATGTGCATCAGGTGTAACTAATACTTTCTGATGTAGTTAATAATATATGTTAGAAAATTAATATTTTAGTAGATAAAATAGTGCATGTTTTTCTAAATAACATGAATTGGTAAAAGAGCTACCATATTTTAAGTGTAAATTTAAAATAAATATGGATAAAAGTAAAAATATTTTTTTGCTTTCAAAAATGTAAATACAAAGGAAAGAACAGTGGTGAGAAAATGGTTGTTTGTGATCTGTGCGGTAATTGGTTTCACCTACCCTGTATAGGTTTAACAGCTGATGAAACAGAAAGTAGAGACGTAAAAAATGAAGAAAGTAAAACGTAAAATAGATGAAAATGATATAGAAGGTTTTTGGAGCTATGAAAATTGCAAACGGGAATGGATAGACCTAAGATAGGGAAATATAGTAAAACAGAAGACGTGCAAAACCTATTAACTATAATACAGCAACTTCAGACAGAAATAGACGAACTGAACAAAGAAATACAAGAAAAGCCATGTATATGCGGAGAAGAAACCAAACAAACACAGGTAAACACTTAGGAGATAAGAAGTCAGAAACGGAAGATGATAAAAAAACAAGAGAAAACAGAAATGAAGAATCGCGCGAAGCAGGTGACAACGTCAAAAAAAACAAGGAACAACATTTTAAAGAAGCCACAAAAGAAAGAGGTCCCGAAGTAAGTGAGAATGTAAGTGAAGAGAATACTTACCTGCAGAGAGAGAACATACCTGAAAAAGAAATATGTGAAAAATCAACACTAAGCAGAGTAATCCTGAGGAAAGAATACACATAGAGACAATTAGAGATAAAGAAACTGAAAAAGGAAACAATGAAATAAAAGAACAGGAAAAGAAAAAACAGGGAAGAAAAACAGCAAATTACACAGAATAAAAAAGAACACACAGTAAGTGAACAAGAAGAAAAATACTGGAGAATAATGAAAAGAGGAAAAAGATCAAATGCAAATATAGGAAATAAGCAACAAAATCCAAATGTTAAAAATATTTTACAGGAAGGATATGTATTAGTAATAGGAGATTCAATGTTAAAAGGAGTAGCGATGGAATTTATGTTCATCCAGGTCGTCGATGATGATGGAGACTGTTTTTGATCTTCCAGGTATGCTTTACGTGGTATATCAATGTTCGAAAGTGGTGGGTAAAGAAGCGATAGAACTTTCTTGGTTACCTTTATAGATGTTATATCCATTAAACCTAGCAAGGGAAAAGTCCCTTCTAAAGTCTTCAGTTCAAGAAAATTGCAAGAAAATCTTGGAAACATGAAGACACATTCAACATTTTATATGCTGTCACAGGTGTTATCATCAACTCGTTACCGCCAAGGAATGTAAAAGGCATACCATTTGCTGAAGAAACGCAAAGACCTACGAAAACAAGTCGGCATTTTCAACGATGAGAATGCGATCTCTGAACCCGTCACTGCTCCTGGCGAATTGTTTCTTCATACTTTGTACCGTGCTGCAAGGTCAGCGCTCACCTTAGATCAGCTGCGTTATTGAGCATTCGTGAAAGCTATTGCAAAATATCCCGTCACAAGTGAAATTCAGTTGGAAGCTTTGCCACCTACCAGTGCAACAGCTTATCAGTACTTATTTCGGGTTTATCTTCAGATATAACTCTAGAAGGGTAACAAGCTATCCTCTACTTCCTGAGGATCGCAGAGGATTGAAACGTGTTTGGAGCCAATCATGACAGTGAAAGCTCCAGCTCTGAACTCTCTATTTTAACTTATATATGGTAGCTGTAAGATGGGCAGGGAACGCGTATTTAAGTGCAGAAATATAGAACTGATATGTACCTGGTGTGTATACCTTATAATGGAAGAGGTTGCACCGATTATGAGGAAATCAATCCCGATGAAAATACGAACATGGACACTATTGAAACGTAATAAACGTTATTAAAATCCAGACAGCATTTAGAGACACTGCGTACAGAAAAAGGCACTCTGTTCTTAACGAATTCTACAATTACGATTGCCTTTCATTTCGGATATATGAAAATATCCTAAAAGCCTCTTTAATTGGAACTATTGTAGACTGTGCACGTTATCCTTATAAGTGTTAATATTTATAAATTGGAGAGAATTTGGTGACTCGTAGATGATTTTGTGTACGGTCAGGACCCCCGATAAAATCCTGCTACACAAGTTCTGTTATTTCTTTTCTATCATTATGGTCCCAATGAAACTTGGAAGCTGTATTTTCCGTATTATGTTGTATTTAATGTAAGTTTAATCGCTACACTAAGAGGACGATATTGTCAACTGATTAAGAGAAAGTAATCTGAAGAAGAGAAAGTTTGGGGATCTTTTTTTCTTTAAAAAAACTGTTACTTCCTCCATGTGTAGTAGAATGCTGTCTGTAAGCGTCGTCCTTCGTTATTCAAATGAAGTAAAAGTAACATCTATAGTGCCAATACAACGTGAGGTATAGCTATTAAAGTGAGAATCAGTTATTTCCTTTAAAATAACGGTTTGACCGCCTTTTTCCAATATGGCGGCCAAACCCGTCACCGGATATTTCAGAACTTTTAGTAGTAATGGCCCCAGTTCAGGCAAATTTGGACTTTGACCTCGAGTTTGTGACGTCATAGGTCAAAGGTCAATGACCTTGGCCCAGGGTCAATGACCTAGGGGTACTTAGAACCACCCCTCTAGACTTTGGGAGGGGTACCTTGGCCCACCCCCTAATTTTGGGCAAGGGTACATAGGACCATCCACCTTAAATTTTGGAAATTGCCAAATCTAAAAATTTGGTAAGGTAGCCTAGGACCATACCTATCAGTACCTCTATCAGTATTGGGGGTCCATCTCGTTCCCTTTTATGTGTAAAAAATTGCCAAGAATTCAAATTTCGGATGTTTTTGACCTAATTTATCCCCTTTGATGAGGTCTTACTACTTTATATGGTTATATGGGCATGTATATTGGTCCATTCTTTGTTATAAGACACAGGTATATTTGTGCACCAATCTTAAATTTTGAGAAGGGTACCTTGGCCCACCCTTAAATTTTGGAAATTTTCCAATTTAAAAATTGGATATCATAGTACAGGACCTAAATATGTATCCCTATAAATTTGTGTGGTCCACCTCGTTCCCTCACATGGACAAAAGTGCCGAAATTTAGTACGACCACGTGTTCGGTTATTAACTCATTTTATTCCTTTGATGAGGTCTTATTACTCTATATGGTTATGTGGACGTATAAAGGGGTCTATTCTATTTCTTAAGACATAGGTACATTGGTCCACCCTTAAAGTTTAGAAATTGCCCAATTTGGTATAATAGTACAGGATCCTAACAAATATCATTATAAATTTTGTTAACTTTCATGGGTAAAAATGGTCAAAAATGTGAATTTTGGAAGTAATTGAACCCCTTTGATAAGGATTTAACACGTTATATGGATGTGTGCAGGGATTTCTTTCCTTTATATTTTGATGCTCACTTTTAAAATCTGTTGGGTTCTAGCGCCCCGAACTGCCGTAAGGTTCTAAGACACTAGCATCCTTCAGTGTGGAAACACTGAAATAAAGTGAGGTCGCCATCCTGCTATTTTTTATGAGTACAGGAAGACTCAGATGAGAAATTAAACTGTAAAAACAAAAATCTTAAATGCGTCCTTTACGGAAGCGAACGGATAACAACGGACTTAAGCGAGGCTACCTCTCGCTTAATCATACGAATAAGTAAGAGGAAACCCTTTTCCCGCACTTGCTTTAAGAACTTCACAGGTTTATCTATTGACTTAACCTAAGGTAACCTGAAACAAAGATATACCAATAAAACCTGAACTTAGGATATTTGTTTGTCTTTTATAATTTAATAAGAAAACGTTGTACTCTAGAATTTGGATGACTCCAATACTTTACACAAGTAAAAATATAATTGGGCAAAGTAAGATAAAATAAATAAAAATAAGAAAGTTGATGACATTTTAATGCAGTAATAACTTTGTTTCTACCTTTTCTCCACTTTTTACGGAGATAGTCAACACAAATATAGCCGGATTATCCAACATAAGAATGACACAAAATTCCTTGATTCAGTAGAATTTTTCACCGCAACAAGACAAGAAGTTGTACCAAAAATTGTAATGGTAGTATCATATTTTACTACAAATGCCATAGGTTACTCCAATTATATACTGTGACGATGTGAAGTCTCTTTCTGTTTACTTAGCTCGTAAATTCCACATTCCTTAGAGATCTGCATCACGCTAATTCTGTAGCGGATGTCACAAAGAAAATATAATCAACTTACATCATGATTTTCATGGGAAAAGTGGTTTAATCTAGGGGAATGACAACATAAGTTATAAAATATTTAAGTTTATTACATAACTAAAATTGTATTATACAACAACATTTCATTTAGTGATTCAACAAAAGTAATGGAATATCTGATAGTTTATTTGATAGTTAAATACCTAAATATAGATCGATTAACAGGCAAGATATTCAAATATTTAAGTTATTGGAGATGAAAATGAAATACGAATATGCGACTTCAGTTCTCAACCTTGAAAGTTTTACTATAGGTTGACAAATCATTTTATAGTACTGCATGACATCTCTTGACTTGAAATTAATATTGTAACAAGTGCTTGTACATACATTGTATTAGGAGTCTTCCAACACTTTGCAACTTGACGTCCCGAATTGCTGGATCTCGATGCTCCTAATCTCTGCGTCTCTGAGTGTCCGAATTAATTACTGAGACCTTGAGGTCCCTTTTTATTATTTTACGAAGGACACACCCAAACCTCATAACAGTCAGCACACCCTTTTCGTCAGATCCAGAAATATGGAAATTTATTGCTCTTTTGCATTCTGATTGGCTCTTAGAGACTGCCGCACATACGTGTACTGTCACAGCCGGAAGAATTCAATAGCATGATTTCTAGAGTTATCTATAGATTCCTAACTATTTAACCAATTTCCGCACATTAATGCGGCATCACGTTATCAAAATCATGATTATGTATCCTGTAAGATGACTATGAGTAGACTTCGACAAGTAAACTTCCTACAAAATTGCGCAACAAAAGCAGCATCAGTCACCTTCAGGAGGTTTTACGTATTTCCTGTCTCTGTTGCTAGGTTGTGATAAGTCAAGAGAGAAAAATGTCTTTTACAATGCATATTAATTCAAAATAGCCTTCTCAATTCCTTCAATAAAGAGCAATGTAACCATATTTTTGGACTCAGCGTCACAATACTTGTCTACAAGTAAAATAACTGACATTGGAAACTTACATGTGAGTAAATAAAAACAGAAAAAAGTAAAATCGAATAAATGCAAATAAGAAATTTCAGCAAAAACACTTAAAAATGTATACACCACAAAGAAAGATGATAAGAGCACAGAGTTTCACTAAGACATTATTAATTGGTACATACTTTCTCTTAACATTTTCATTACACCATTCACAACCGGAGTTTGCTTAATGGCAAAAGAAATATTCCATCCATCTTCAAGCAATTAGAAAATATACTCCCACTACAGCTCCGGTGGAAGTAATACTCAACTTGAAGCCGTACATAACACTCAGTGTTACAATGCAGGACAAGATGCAGATAAAGGTGAATCGCTTAGGTTGCAGACACAGGCCTGCAGACATAAAAAGGCTTGATATAAAGTCAAGCACACCTAAAGTAAATCGAAGACACTTCAAAACATTCTTCCACAACGAAAGAAGACAGGAACACAATATTTAGCGTGGCAATCCACAGCATAACTCAAACAATGATAACTCAAACATGGGATGAAGGCATCAGCATGTAGACATAAATAAAGGCTTGATATAAAAGTCAAGCATTCTTGACGTAAATCGTGGACACTTCAAACGGCTGGGTGTCGCCAAAAAGAGATGTATGGCGAGAAAAATCAGGAAATTACCAACTGAAATTCACTTTCTTCCATGTCAAAAGAAGACGGAGACACAAACGGCTTTGTTGGGGTAAAAACCTCAGGAACTGGCTTAGTACAAAGGCTAAGCCACACATAATGAAACTCCCATTATATCATCCACTCTTTCTTTCGTCTGTACCGTCCATTTCTTTGATTTGCTAGAGGTATGCAAATTATTTGTCAATACTGGTGTTAGCTCTGTATTATTCAGCCACAGGTTAGTAGCAGCAGATATATAATTTATCCTTCACCATCAAAAGCATAAGTTTACCAAACATTCCTTATGGCATATTATTATGTTATCAAATCAATTACTTTTGTTTTAATATGTACAACTTTAAAAGTTTAAAGCGCTTATATTTTGACTGCATGGATTCAATAAACACGGTCAACAGCCTAAGTTCAATGTCTAGGGTATTTAGATTAGTGCAAATATTTTTCTTAATACATTGCATTTTAAGTATTTTGGAAGATTCTTTATCACTTGTACGTATTATTGATTTCACTTAAGAACCTTATAGTACTAACAGAATGAAATTTGGCAAAACACTGACCAAAGGAAATACCTATTTATCATTAAAGAATGAAATGTAATAATAATGTTGTTTTCACTTTGTTGTGGAGATCAGAGACGATCAACTTAGATACTTCTGTATTTGACACTACTTATTGTTCATGAACAGATCCTGTAACGTTATGCCATGATTCCTAGATTAAGCTAATCAGATTATACTCTTTGAACTCTAATTTCGTGTCGAATTTAGACAATTTTGTTCTATGGTGATAAACCACTTCTGGTTTGAATAGATGGTTAACGAGGAGATGGAACTGATTTTTGGGACGCTGAATCTATTACAAAATACCGCTTCTCTTTATCTCTTAATATTTTCCCCTGATATCTGCCTTCAGACGGACGGACGAATGGACATAGACATTTTATAAGACTTCTAATACTTATGGATAACATAGTTTAGAAGTCCAACAAGGAAATACGTGCTTAACATTTCAGAAGTTCCGCTCCTCAGGTGGAAAGGGGTATCGTTTATATAATATTTAATTTTCTTTTCCTTTATTCAGGAAGTGCCGAATGAAAAGATTAGCTTAAGTTAATGTAGAATATACGTGTTTACTAATGTACTGTATTACATAGCTATGATATAATTATTTATAGATTTCTAGCATTCAAATATGTTTTTTTTAAAAAAGCGGCTTGGCTACAGAGGATTCGGACAAATGTTAAAGTTAATACCTGTAGGAGAGTCCGTTACATTATTCACTAGACTACTAATGACTGCTAGACTAACGGCTAATGGCTGTTAGGCGCTTGAGCCTATTTCTGTTACCGTTCTGTTGACGATGTACTTTCTGCAGGCTTTAATCCAGTGTTGCCAGATCTACTGGTTTTGCAGATCTGTTTTTTCTATGTTCTACTGATCTACTGCGAAAGAAAATGAAAAGTAAACACTCTCCTGCTTTTTCCTTACCCCGAGAAGTTAAAGAAATATATTATTATTAATATTGAATTTTCAATTTTTCCTCACATAAAAAGAGGAAATTTCTCTGTATACATACGCAAAGCTCTGTAGAGCATATAGGGTAAAGTAAGGTATGGTCGTGATAAATCACTATAGTCGACACTTCTACTAAAAGCTAAAATCTAAACAAAAAGTAAGGCTGCATATTGATAGTGCGTACATTGCTTAATATTGTTCCGCTGTATTGTTTACTCTGCATACATCCTGTAGTGTGTATAAAGTTAGTTTATAAAATAAAAACATGCACAGGTAATTTCGTGAGAGGTAAGGAAAGTTCTTGATAGTAGGTCGGTATATTCGTGATAACACTGTAATTAGTACAATATAATGATACTGATTGAACATAGGAACGAAATATCAACAGGAATGAAGCGCCTTGCAGTTATAAATCGTTTGATCCACAAAATAAGCTAACTCTAGTCTATAGGACTACCTAGGGCCTATCCAGTATGACATGTGGGTATGTAAATATGCCTCATCAATTTTTAATAGCAAACCACACATACAAGCACACACAAATTAGGTCCACAAACAAAAACAAAGTTCGTTTGAACAAGTTCGTGTAACAGTCAGTCCTCATCAGAACTTGAAGGAGTAGTGGCGCAATAATCACACATAAACACATCCGATCTGTCGTCCTGCTTTTGACAACGCACATGGTATGACACTAAACAGAAAGAACATTGGATCCACTTATCCCCTAATTCATCATGCACACTATCTTCATAGGATTCAGCACACACGCCACAATCCCAATCATAATCATGAACTGCCTGTTTCTTACGGATAGGCCTAGCTTTACTGTGATAGGAAGATCGTGAAGTCTAAGGTTGATAAGCAGAGTTATTATTTTGCACGTTAGTAGGGTAAGAGACCGAGAGCTTTCTCAGTTGACCAACTTGCTTTCTGTCAGTAGTAGTAGGACTAAGTTCGTTCAGACATTTTGCGGATGAATTTATCTGCTTTCGTCTTTTGGCCGGAACTCTCAGAGTTAGTCCGTACCTTTTCTTGAACTTACCCTACCACCATTTATTTACACTTTCACTTTCAATGTTATTGAAAAAGATTTTTCTTCCTGTTGATTTAGCAATCTTGTATGCGATACTCCTGATTTGCTTTACCATAAGTCCAAAGCCAGCTTCCTGCATATTGATAATGTAGTGATAAACTTTTAATTCCAGTTCAGGTCAATGCAATAGGTCTTCCCATTTTTGGCACTGCAGCATATGTTTCATTTTCAATATCAGCTAGACTTCGTCTCTTCTCTGTTGAGGAAATTGTTTAGGATATTCAAAGAAATTTTCATTTCTTTTGAGACTATATATAAAGATTAGCCTTGTTCACCATTTTAGCTGTCCTCACAAGATCTTTCTGCTCATATGCTCGGTATTTTCCTTTCTTGGGTGGCATCGAAAGAGGCAAAATAGGCCTAACTATCACTATGAATAAACGTAAACATAACATTGACAAAACGGGATCTTGGATTTTTACTATAAGCGAAAAGGTCAAGATAAGCAGGAGGTTACGCTATAGACAGATTGGAAGGGAAGTGGACCACAGTAAAGGTTAGTTGACAGGCCTAGCCGTATCTAAGGTTTAGGCAATTAATTATCGTTGATGGAGTCTTCAATTGCGTGTGCAGTCAATTTCATATGTGAATACTGTGGATGAGGCATTTTTACTGTCACGAAGCACAGGTAATTTCGTTATAGTAAGGTAATTTCGTGGTAGCCTCTACACAAGAATCAGACTGATAATTACACGTAGCATTTATTACACTACTATTCTGTAACACGATAACTACGAACATTTGACCTTTTTAGCAGAAATAAAGCCCTGATTACAAGCTACTTCGCAACTTGTCCATAGATGCAAATGTCCATTAAGAATTTTACATGTGTTCTTAAAAGCCTAATTTGTTTAAAAAGCGACATGCAGACACTACTACCGCAGAAAATTAAATTAATATATCAGTTATGAAACCAAACACCAATATTTACGTACCTTGTCTTTTCTGTCTTTTATAGGTGTTATTTACCTCCGTATTACGGACACTTTCTGTAGAAACAAGTTGAAAAGTAGTGTAAAAATACATTTTTAGTAATTCATACGTGTGTCACCAAGTAATCATTGTAACAACAATTGCCTCCTCAACTGTCTGCTCAGCAACCCAGACGAAGCGTCTGTGTTCAACAACACTCTCATGTCCTTTGTTTGTATCCCACTCCCATCCAAGCTGTTTTACACACAAAAATGTTATTGACAATTGCCCGCCGTTTGGGATGACACGTTACGCTACAGTCCTGCTGGAATCTCTAACCAAGCAGAAGATAAGTTTGATATTTTTTGCCCGCTGGTACGCATATTGTCTCAAAAGAGACATTATTGGACTGCAATTAACCCACAAATTAAAGCAACATACTGAAAACGTATTAAGTAATGATAAGTGTAAAGTGCAGAGAACTATAACATCTTATTTCCATGTTGTGCCTCGAACATAAAATATTGGATGGCGGAGGATATGCAGGTACAGTATTATTTTGGTGATAGACCCCTATTCATAAATATATGATTCATGCAGAAATATTTTTTCTAATTGCATATTACCTTGTTTACTAATTTACGTATGAAAATATTGAAACCTCTCTAAGGCAGACTCCTCTCTATAGCGGACAATTTTTGATTCCCCACGTCTGTCCGCTTTAGAGAGGTTTCACTGTACTTTGTTTGTTAGTAAAGAATATAAAGATGAAAACTATGGTGGTTTGCCTAGTTCCCCCTCTGGCAAAAAGAAAATCTAAACTTACTCGACAAAGAACAAAACCAATAATACCTGTTTCACAAGGGGCGTTAAATTTGTGCTTTGTCGAGGAGCGCAAATTATTTTAAAACGTCCCTGTATTAATAAAACTGTAATAAAGCTTTATTTCTAAATAGTTTTTGTATTCTGTGATAAAACCATGAATTCATAGTTCCTAAAGCATAAAAATTAATAAAATGTATCACTTTTATTTTTGCTCTATTTAATAGTATTTGCCAAATGCAGGAACGTGCCGTGGAAAATGAGCGCCCGGGGTGAGAGTATATGACGGCGCCCCCATACATATATTCCAAGTAATTTTTCTTATCTTTTTCCTTTTTTCGTCCTCTTACTTCGGCGCCCGGGGCCGTTGCCCCGCTAAACCCCCTCCCAAGGCACGGCCCTGGCCAAATGTGCTTCTAAAGAGAAAAAAGAGTCCGTTGGCAGGAAATATCCGAGACATGCATACGACTTTCTTATACAAACACCTTTAAATGGTGAAGAAGACAAGACTTTCTCATGTTAACTGATTGGCAACATTGATTCAATCCTGTTTTCATGCATAATCATGTGATATTGTTTGATGTTTACATAAAATATCTCTGATATAGCTGTTTGTGTAATTGGTATGTTTTTAGGTATACATTAGTCATAATCAGGTATATACGAAAAATTGTCCGGGAGTATAACTTTCTCTGTAGGGAAGTACGTAAAACATATAATTCGGTTTTTTGACACAGCTGTGTCATTAAGCTTCGCATAGACACAGACACACACACACATTGGTAATACACCAGCATAAGAAATAATATTTCTGTGCGGGGGTTATGTTTAGCAGAAAGGGGTCCAAGAACACAAAATTTACAGGAGAAATGGATAATGTAAGTTCTTAGACCTAACATAACGTAACCTAACCTAACCTAACTTGAACTAACCTAGTGTTAGTATAAAAGCGAAATTCTATCCTTTTTTGGAAAATTATGCTGGACCCCTACATTAACATAATGTAACATAAACTAACGTAACCTAATCTGAACACCTAAACTGTCCTAATGTGGACAGAAATGATCGGAATTGCAACATTTTTAGAAACAATTTCTGGACCCCTTCTACTAAACATTAGCCCTGTGCGGGGCATATATTCCGAAGTTGGGCGTCCGCTTTCGTCAAGTTTTTTCACTGTTATCTCCTTTCCACACTTTCTGCAATTTGTTATTAGGTTCATTAATCCGTGCTCTTCACAAACTTTTAAAAGATTTTGCTCGTTATCAACGTATTGCTTCACAAATGTTAAAACTGTTAGTTCATTGCCCTTGTACATTCGCCATGTTGATAACATAAATGCTCGTTTCTTTTCCACAATGCAACTGTTCGGTTATCTTGCGCCAAGTAGTTCCCTCCGCTCGCCATATAGTCCCATGTTTATAACCGCTTATATATAACAAATAAACAGATTTTTCGAGACTCTTATATATTATCAAGCACACAAACAATCAAATTACCCATATATTTCCTGTAAATTTTAAAAATTTCGCTGCAAACGGACGCCCAACTTTGGAATTTAACCCCTGTGCGGTTTAGGTAATCATGGATTTTTAAAATATACGAAGAAATGTGTTACGTTAATTTGGAAAATAAATGTACGAGTACTCGAATATCTTACGTGTATGGTAAGATGGAAATGCAAAGTGTGGTTTTTATCACCTACTCGATAAGCAGCCCATGATGTAGTGAAGCGCTATGGGTCTTTGTGCCGTAAAATAGGCCCTCTATTTTCAGTCTTAGAATCGTTAAAATTTTGGCATTTTTCAGGAAATTCACTGTTGCTGCCTTATAAAATGTGGGTGATATTTAGTATCTCCCCCAATCTTGTACATATAAGAATTACAGTGTGTTACTTATTTTACAAAATGTAGCTGAGCTAGGAACAGCTAGCTAAGGGAGTTAGAAGTACTTCTACCTTTATCACAATTTAGACAAAATCAAAGTACTCGGTTCTTGAACGATGAAAGGAGTTGGGGGAGATATTGAATGCCATCCTAAAATGTTTCGGAGAAAATCCTCTGCGCACATTCACTTTAAGAGAACTTCACCGTTTTGGGGTATAAGTACCGTGTTCAAAAATGTACCATAAAAACTAGTGTAAAAACCACAAAGGGACGTGTGCTAGGTGTCCACTAAAAAGCACGAATAGTATCTAACCGAGTCAGGGCAGGAACGCAGATACCTAGTGGCAGCGAGAGGATATATTCGTAGGAAGCAGGACGCCAATGACGGTTCGTATGCGCGTAAACGAGAATGCCGTTAACAACATTAATTTAATTGTCCTCGAAAAATGCACCTTTCACTGTCAAGTTTGTCAATGAGACTTGACACCATCAACACGATATTCGCTTTAAATATGTAATTATTCCTCCATTTCTTTATTTTAGATGCCTTTCTACATATGCTACAATTTCTGCCCAATTTCAATAATCTGTGCCGCTCCACAAAGCATAATAAATCTTCTTCACCAACATACGTTCTTATAAAAGTGAAGGTCGAATTATCACATGAACTGCCATTTTTAAATAAGAGGAACTGATTTTGTCGTTACAACCTAATGTCTAAAATACTACCAACAGCACACGGCATTTGACATTTCAAATACACTTTCCTCATTTATGCGTATACACCATCGCTGACGCGCCTTCACCCAACTGCACTCCTGCCCTCAATCAATTACATGGACTGCATGGAGAACATCGTGTCCATAGATTTCCTCGGGGTCTCCTTCCACATTCTCAATCCATCGTCATTCACTTAGCTTAATCCGTCTCCCTTAGCCTAATCGTGAGACGTTAAACTGGAGGGTTTCATTTCATGACACCCTTGTAACTATCCGCTGCAGGCGATCATGCTCAGGAGCCTCTCAAGTTAAGAAAATGAAACTTGGTATTTATAGTCGGATACATGTGCCAGCGGTTTTAAAATTACGCTTCTTAGGCGGAACGGAGTGAAATTTTTCCCCTCCATTTTAAAATTTGACGTTGCCTATCTCATTATCATGAGAAAATGGCTGAACTGTTTGAAATTTTGAATATAGCTAGCACATGGATCGAGCCAATATTTATATCACTTTCAATATCCTGAAGAGGTGAAACAGGAAATTTGAAATTAATTCCTAAAGATAAAGTGTCGGAAAATAATACTTCGTATATAACCTCCTTACATATTGACCACGTGCTCCAGCGTTTTGGAAATTCTTGATTCTAAGGGAGAGAAACAATTTCTGTTATTTTCAATACTGTATATAACAATAACATCGACGTTATATGTTTCATCACAGAAAAACAAGCGTTTTCTGAACCGTTTGGAATGAATGTTTTAGAGTAGTTACGGACTTTACTCAAGCCGATGTTTTATGCCGCCATTTTCAATAAAATGCATATCCTAAGGGGAGAGGGGTTCAAAATCTATAACAAAAATATGTATTCGTGAACCTTTCAATTTAACCAGATGTAACTCGGTATAAAAAATCCTTAACTAACTCTATGGCTTATGGAACCCGGAGGTTCAATGCCACGTTCACAAAAGCTTTCCACTGACTTCTCTCCTTAAACAGTTGGTTCCATTTTCTATTTCTATTTCTGTTAGATCCATTTTAATATTGTCCTCCCATCTCCGCCTAGGTCTTCCTAATGGTCGTTTTCCGGTTGGTCTTCCAGTCAAGACTTTGAAAGTCTTTCTACTTTCTTCCATTCTAGCTACTTGACCTGCCCATCAAAGCCTCCTAGACTTGATGACCCTAACATTGTTTAGTAAACCGTATAAGTTATGTAGTTCCTCGTTATGAAGTTTCCGCCATTCCCCATTCCCGTTCCTCTTGGGTTCGAGTATTCGTCTCAGCATCTTGTTCTCAAATACTTTCAGTCTATGTTCTTCCCTCAGAGTAAGCGACCATGTTTGAGAACTTGTTATTAAAAAAGATGGCCCCCGAAGAAGAATGACCGAATGAATAATTTGTTTCCTGTAATATAAGAATCATAACTTCAATACTCATTTTCTTACCGAAAGAATGACAATAAAAAGCCTTCCTCTCGGCTCAAACATAAAAGGAGGTGAAGTCATAAAGGAAAGAACAAGTACCGGGTTATATATATATGAAAATGTACTCTATAGCATCTATTAGTAATTAAAAATAATAACTGTTCTTTCTCTTATTGAGAGTTCCTAACCATTTACTAAAACATTTATAATCGAACCTGTCCTGTATTCCTGCAACAGTTTCAATAGCTCTGCTTATTCGTGTTTGCATCTAAATTTGGTGTGGTTTATCTAGTCAAAAGATACATTATATCATTTTCACGTAATGCTAAACTGTTCAGTGCCGCCGCCATCTCTCACGGAACTAAGTAATGCACTGCGCGTGTAATGGTGTAACATCACACTTGGTACCATTCCACGTCGCATCAGAATTTCTGATGGGTGAAAGATGGTCCAACGCCATATTAAGCTAGTAAGTTGCAGTTGTCGCGGATGTTTCCATTAAATTGATAAGGATCTGTACTTGTATTCTGTAATATGTAATTTGTGTCATATGTTGCAGGATGTGGTGAAGGCGATTCAACAAGGCTTGTGACTGTAAGTATTAAGGACAGAAGGCACCAAAATCCAAAGAGCAACAACATATTCTCGTGCGATGGAATTCAGTAATGTTTCTGCGTTACCACTAAAGGTTAGTATCTTGTATAACTAGAATATCATTATGGTGGACATTTTGTGTCATACATATATCTAATGATAAAACATATGTCTAAGTTAATTGATGAATATCTTACTATTTCTTTCCTCTTCGGTTTGCATTTCTGAAATTTGATTGCAAAATATGTTTAGTTTTTTTTTTCTTCCATTTCCATAAATTTTCTTGAATAAATCTTCTTCCTTTTCCTGGTGATGATACATGCTCTGCCTGAATTGAAATGCTACCTTCCATTTTTACTCAGACAGCAAAAAATAAAATTGTACCATCACCATCTCAGATATTGCTGAAACTTTTTTTATCTTATAGAAACTAGACGTGTTTTTAAGCGACCCGTATTTTTTTGTTTTGTCGAAGAAAAAAAAATCCCGCCAAGTAATGGGCCATCAAATACAGGGAGTACAATTTATGCATTGTAACAAAACATGGAAAATGGTCAACTTCGGAGCTCCGTCATTCAGCAATGTAGCCACGTGGAGTTATAATGCTTGTTGTGGTATGTACACTTATGTCCAAAATTATTGTCGCATGTCTATAAACATGTTTTTGTAGGAATATAATTTGATAACGAATTCGCCCGGTATTTCTTACAATGTTAGTATGTGTGTAATTGGCAAAAACATGTATGTGGCAAATTTCATGTCAAAAGAGCAGTAAATAAGAACAATAAAACGAAAATAAAACTTTATTGTCCATTTAGCAAAATTTTGTTTTACTCATTCTAATTTTCGTATTTATATTTTTTTTTAACTATTCTATCAGGCCCTGTTTCCAATTATCAGGCCTGTATTCTATCAGGTCTTGTTTCCAAAATCATTATAATTCTTTTCTTATGAAATTTACCACAAATATATATTTCCCGATTATAAACTTAGTATCAGTGTTAAAAGTACCCTGCAAAATCATTATCAAATTATATTCTCACAAGAAAACAGTTATAGATATGCGACAATCATTTTGGACATGAGTGTACATAGGAATATAAATAAACTATACTTTATTATAGTTTGGTTTGCACATGCGTATCTTTTTCTACATAAATTAATAAATCAATCGGGCTTTGTCGATCATGTGTTTTGTGATTGACGGAAAGAGTTGCAATATTCTTTATTTCGTTGTTGAGTTGACTATAAGTGGGACAAGACGAACTTGGTCATTTATGACAACTTCGATTGAAGAGCAGAGTTTAAATCACGCACGTATAAAGCATAAGTTTAAAAAAAAAATAATAATAATAAAAAAAAAAAGAAGTTTCTTGCACTGGAATATTTACGTTCTATATACTGGAAATTTTTGCCGTGGTGTGCTTCCAAAATTGCATTTGCGGCTTGCCATAGTCAGCTGGGACGTGGTGGTGGCCCTCGTACGACCAATCACCATGCAGTAACGTATCGAGTCTATCCGTTGCCTGCAATAAAAAAACCAACGGAGGCCCTCTGCTTTGAAAAAAGAAAAAAAAAAGGCTGTGCGCATTTCAGAAATTAAGACCGCCTCTTTAAAAAAGGAAAAAACTAAAAGGTACTTAAAGAAACGTTTCTTACCTTTATTTAATGAATGTGAACCACAAACATCATCAAATTGTTGCAGTTTTTTTGTTTCCAGTGTTGCCAACTGTGACATCAAAATCAACAAAACTTCGCTAACTCAAAAAGCTATAGTTAATTCATGAAGCATTGGTCGAGAATGGTATTTGGTGTGTTTATTATTCATGTAAAGTTGAACCATCTGACAGAATTTAAAAAATGGCGTTTTTGAAAAAATGGCGCCCAAAAATAGCGATTTTTAAAAATTTGACAATTTCTCGATTTTTTTTTTTTTTTTTTTTTTTTTTGGACAAAATTGTTACACACAGAAACGATACATTTTTTTTTTTTTTTTTTTCGGAAAGCGGGTAACTAGGTCTTGCCAACCTTGAAAACAGAATAATAAAATTCAAACCGGAAGTGCTCAAAAAAAATCGCGAACTTCGACTTTTCAGATAAACGGATGTTGGTTTGTTAATTTATGTAGAAAAAGATACGCAGGTGCAAACCAAACTATAATAAAATATAGTTTATTTATATTCCTTTGTACATACCACAACAACCATTATAACTCTACGTGGCTCCATTGCTGAATGATGGAGCTCCGAAGTTGACCATTTTCCATGTTTTCTTACAATGTATAAATTGTACTCCCCGTATTTGATGGCCCATTACTTGGCGGGAATTTTTTTTCGACAAAACAAAAAATACGGGTCGCTTAGAAACACGTCTAGTTTCTATATATATTAAAAACAAAAAAAGTTTCAACAATATCTGAGATGTGATGATACATACTCTGCCCGAATTGAAATGGAAGGCACCATATATATTGTCTGTAATCGTCGTAAAAAGATTATGAATCAACTTGTTTATCACTAATCTTTTGCAATACTGTTTAAACAAATACAACTAAAGAATAGTTTTCTAGTTTCATAACTTACACTACTTAAACTTCCGTTACTTGTAATTTCATTTATTCAGTTTGATACGGTGTGAATAGCGTAATCTCTAGGGAAGAGTAATTATTATACCTGATGACCTGGGCAAGTAACATCTCCACTCACTTTGTTTCTTATATGTAGTAAAGTGTTGACCCTGTACTATGTTCAGAGTTGAGGAGTTGCCAAGTCTACTTGTTGGCCTTTGTTTACGTTATAAGAATGCATTGACAAGAGCTGTTTGCTTACTGTAACTACAGCGGATTGTACACTTTATTTTCATTTATGTATTTGGTGATACACATGTATACTGCTATAGTCGGAGAGTACCGACGTTTCATTTGTTGTATTTTATGATTATTAATATATAAGGATTGTACTTACCATGTGTGTATTTGCTGATGGTTGTCACGCCCTGTAGCTGATGCTATTCTTGACAAAATGGTACTTATTGACGTACTCCTTGAATACAACGAGGCTATCCACGTTTCTATCGTATGCTTGATATTGTTTGTGTAAATATCCGAGTCAATATTTGTAACATTACATAAACCTTTGCACTTGAATCTATTGATTTCATTGAAAAAAGATCGAGGAACTGTCTGTAATTTTGCCCATTCTAAGCTGGCGAAAACGAAATCCGGAGTTTAGCATTTCATGCATATTTTACTCAGGTAGAAGATGGGAAGAAGGACACAGCTCAGATGCTTTATGTAAAATAACTAGTGAAAGTATTGTCTCGTGTGAAAAATGAAAGAATAAAGTATTAGTTTGCGAATACTTACAACAAACCAAAAGCAGTAAAAAATGTTTTGGATACATCACATTATTTACAAGTAGAAGATAAGCACTCTGTGTAATTTTCAAATGGCATTCGTATAGTACATCTGCACCATTCGGGAAAATTTTGAGTAATATCAAGAGAAGTTTCAGAGTGGTTTTGAGAACTTCAAAATTTAGAAATGAAATGAAATGAAATCTCTGAGTTTTACGTCCCACGGTTATGCCGGTTAGGCTAAAGGAGACGGTGATGATGAGAGATGAGTGAAATGGTGGAATGAAGAAAGTGGGAGGAAACGGGAGAACCCCGAGAAAACCCACGAGCACGGCGTTTGTCCACCACAAAGTTCACTTGGCGGGGGCTGGGATCGAACCCGGGACCCCAAGCACCAGAGGTGAGCGCTCTACCACTGAGCCACCGCGCCTTCAAAATTTAGAGTATCTAACTTTCGTTACAGATAACATAAGGTATTTTTAGTACTAGATTACGCTTTTTTGTTTTGATACAACGATGGAGTGAGTTAGCTGTAGATGCTTTAAGAAAATACCGCTGATGAAGATGGGATTTCCATGGAAAATTTCGGCAGTTACCGTAGCAATGTATACCAAGATTAGTCTTAGAGAACATATCAAGTAAAACCAATCAACAAATGGCAGACTAAAAGTTCAGCCAGCGGGAGCGGAATTTGGTTTCCCGCCAATGCAGCGATGATGTCTCTCCAACAGTATTCACCATTTGGTGTTTTTAGCTCCCGGCATAAACATACGGAAGCTTATGGTTTCACTTCAGGCTGTGTGGGGGAAGGGGGGCTAGATTGCTAAATTGCTGGTCAGATTCGGTGGGAAAGTAGGAATAAAGATAGCAATATTTGGTTGCCAGGCTCGTCTAGTATGTTGTACTTTATTTGACGGTAAGTAATGACCGGATCTGGACCAAATTTGGTAAGCAAATAGCTCATGGTCTAGGGAATAAAAATTGCTATATTTTGTAGCTGGTCTCCACCAGGACAGGCTTAGCTCTTCTTTTATGTGGTACTTTATTTCCCGGTAACTACTGGCTGGATCTGAATGAAATTCGGTTACAAGTAGCCCATCGCAAGGTGGCCAGGAACGATAACTGAAGCTGTGTTCCACGCCGGGAGCTTCTGAATTCGGTTACCTCGGCTTGTTCTGTGTGTGCTTTTAGTCCACGCTAACTTTTGACAGTATTATCAACTTGGTAATTTCATTTGAGATGACCTAAAGTAAACGCGCCTTTTTTATTAAATTATTCTCAAGAACTATTTGATGAATTTTGGCCAACATATAGAGTCAAAAGTTTGGAGTCGATTTAATTGATATTGAAACCGGAAATGGAAGAAATCAACTATTTTCGATTTTAACATTGATCGTTATAGAAGACAATATATTTCATCTCCATCCTTAAATCTGTATTGAAACTGGAGCTTCCTCATGATGTGGATAGCGTATGCGCCTTTGAGGTGGTCACCCGGGTTGGATTCACGGCAGCAGCTCATGTGGTTCGAATTCCACGTTGAGCTGTAGGCCCTTGTCTCATATAGTCTCACTGCTGAAAGGGAATCTAAACTCAAATCTAACTAACAAACTAATCTACTAAAACTGGAAGTAATAGAAATCCACTTTCAATATTGATCTACATAGAGCAATAACTATGAAATAATCGGTTCTAAGAATCTTTTTTCTAAATCTCATATTCAACAGAAATCAACTTTCAGCTCTAAGAGGGTCGTCATAGAATGAAATCTGTAAAAGATAGCGAGAAGCGGTTGGTTTTATTAATTGAGAAAATATCACGCCATACAAACCAAACATTTTCACGTGATATCTGTACTTACTTTAACTTCTACTGCACGTATTTTATTGTAATCTATTTTCCGTAGTTAACGCTAAACACAAACCCTTTCAACTGTCAACTTTGAATTGTATTAATATCTACTGTAGGCAGGGCCGGATTTAGGGGGGTGTAAAGCTACTTCGTTGTAAATATACATTATCTAAAATGAGAGGCTAGGAGTGAAAATACCAACACTTTCCGAAACTTTATGCCATCATGTTTCCGTTTGGGGCTTAAAAGAATACAGAGCTTTGCAAAAGTCTAAGGAAAAGGGTTTCCAAAAGGTTAAAGGAAAAGGATTCACCAAGCAAAATAATATAGCATTTGTCAAGTAGGAAAGGAAACCGAAGCCAGGAGGAGAGAACAATATTTTTTTCCTGAATAACACTTGCGACCCTCTTTAAAATACTTTCCTCAGTTCTATGTATCAGTATTTCAGGGGTAAAGATAAAGAACATTGTTACATGTTACTTTGAACAGTTTCAGTATGATTGGTTATTTTGGTAGTTATTGGTGCACCCCCACCCCCTCAGACAATCCTGGATCCAGCCCTGACTGTAGAGTTTACATAATCAGAAAGAACGTGTTTACAATTACTATGTTAGAAACCATTTTTTAAAATCATAATTGTTACAGAATAAATAATAGGTTCTCCCCTGACGTTTTATATCTGCAAAGATCTCTAACCATTATTTATTGCTGAAGGTCGGATTTCTGTGTCTTGTCATATTTTTATCCTGGAATCATTCTACATCTCTAATTAAATACTAAAACATTTTTGAGTTTTGTTACAGCTATAGTATGGAATTTATTGCTTTTTTAAAGGCATATGAATCATTTTTAGATTTAGATTATATTTCAACCCTAAGTGATAAAAAAAAATATTCATATTTTAGGCTAATTTCGTTTTTGCCGACAATTACCAATATTGCCAATGAGACTATACGGAACTTCCTTTTTTTTGAAATGTTTTATCTTCCATAACAGCACTTGAAGAACTACTGTACAATGTATAAGGAGCAACGCTTCATTACCGGGCAACCACTTTGAAAAGAGAATTCAATGCATCTGCTTTTATCTTTCTTTCTCCTTCTTTGCAGTGATACCTAAAGTATAGTCGCTTTCTTCTATATTGCTATATATCCACCCATATAGCTGTAAATTTGTACTTCCTCCCCGAAGCGCATTATTATTATTATTATTATTATTATTATTATTATTATTATTATTATTATTATTATTATTATTATTATTATTCCTTTTGGCAGGTCCTGGAACTCACGAGTTTTTTTTCTTTCCTTATTTTGAATTTGGGCCTGGAAATTTCTTCCATGTTTCTCGATTTTCAGCTTCCTCTTTTAACTCCCAATATTTTCTTCTATTTTTCAAATCTTCTTCCTATTCCTCGTTTTCCTTCCATCTTTCCTTCTATGGCGGTATGAAGAAGACAATTTCTTCGCAAGATGTGTCCAATCCAATTGCCCTTTCTACGAACGATAATGGCTAGAAGCGTCCTCTTCTCTCCGAAACGCATATAATATAATATTGTATTTATGAAATGAAGTCTTTTAGTTTTGTGTCCCACGGTTATGCCGTGTAGGCTGTAAAAAACTGTGATGACAAGAATGAAGAAAGTGGGTGGAAACGGGAGAACCCCGAGGAAACCCACGCGTATAATGTTTGTCCACCTTAAAGCTCATTTGGCTCAGCTGGCATCGAACCAGGAATCCCAAGAACCAGTGTTATATTAATTACTCCAATTTTTCTGTGTCAATGTTGCCATGTTTAGGGATAAATCCCGCAGCAATGGGATTTTTCAACTTTTCTGTTTATGGGGTTCAGCATGTGCTGTGATCAATTCTTCGGGGTTTAAAGATAAGATGATTCTTAACAAAATAAGTTCGCAAACTTCTCCATAAATTCCTATTCTTAAATATATGTATCTGTGATATTTTTCCATTTTCAAAACTTTTAGGACATAGAAATCCGAGCCCTACTTATTACTCCAATTCTTTTACAGTGGTGTCATCTGTACGTCGACTCTATCAATAAATTTTCGAATTTGCGTCTCATTTAAGCTCAAAGGCATAAGTATAAGACATTAAGATCTTATTCATATATTGTTCCTATGTGGAAACAGACATTAATTTTGATTTCCAAACGGACTCTTATTCTACGAAAAATTGGTTTATCAAAAATGACAAAATTCATCAATCTGGATACAAAGTGACTCCAAAGCGACATCTTAGATGGCTGCTTCCAGTATATACATCGGGTGTGTGGATAAAGAAGAAAGAATTTTTAACAAGCTGCCCGTAAATTTCGGTATTATTAGTCTGTAAATAGAACATAGTAGTTTATTATTGAGTTAGAATAGTACACTAGTTAGCAGGGTGGGAAAAAGATCATGATTTTAAAAAAAAAAAAAAATTTTTGTTGATTTTTTTACTTAAATCGATTTTTTTGATTTAAATCAAATCTTTCTTCTCGCGTAATACAAGTCACGAACTGAAGATAAAACATTAGGAGTTAATATTAAATGTTAATTATGCCATTTAAGTGAAAGTATTGGGCTTGAATTTTGAATTGATTGCCAGTCGTTAACTTATTTCAATCCCGAATAGAAATGCAAGGGTTCGAAAAAAAATTTTTTTTTTTTTTTTTTTTTTGAAGGGGGCTCGGTTTTTCTGCTTTGCTTTTTTGCTTGGGAAATTTTGGGCTTTTTTTAAAATTCTGCTCTAAATTGATAAAGCAGGTTTTGTTTCGCTTCTCTACAATACAAAAACTCATTTAAGTACGAGTGGATGCAGATAATAATACAAAACCTCGAAAATAAACATGAATTTCGAAAACATATTTCAAACAATTTTAATTCTTAACACATTTTTATTATGAATCCCAAAAAAATAATCCATGTATATAAGAAGTTGCAGTTAAGTTTTAACTTTTATATGCATTATAAGCAATATTTTTTTATTGTGAATTAAAAATACAAAAACAAGGAAAAACTGTTACATGACATACAGAATTTATTGTACTATGTGTGAGAGTTCAAACAAATAATACATCAGGAAGATAATAATATATTTGCTGAACAAACGCACAATACAAATTTAAGTTTCGACGCCGTAACCTTCTCAAAAATAACATGTTCTTCTCTTTGTTCATTACGTATATCAAGTGGCTCAAGTTGTACAATGTTGGCTTCGCATTCGAGAGGTCATGGGTTCCGCCGCTGCCGACCATCCTGACTGGGGTTTTCCAGTGTTTCCCTCAGTCCTACCAGGCAAATGCTGGGATGGTACCTAGTAAAACAGACCCTGGCCGATACATTCCCAAATCCTTTCCATGTTGTTGTTAGATATCCAGTATAAAATAGCCTCTGAGCTGCATCTGGTGATTGTTAAATAAATAAATAAATATCATTTCTCGTCAATCTGTTATAGCCTATAAGTTGATTATGTCTGACTTCCGAGACTTTCATAAACATTCGTACTAGAGTAACAATGAAAAATAATCATTGTTTTATTACAATTCAACGTATTACTTTAAAAGACTGAAAAAAATGCAATCTTTGTATGGGACGCTCAAAAATCACCTAATTTGTTAGTGCACCTCTTGCTTCCGCCTTTGCTACCCCTACAGAAACTTCTTTGAAATGGGACAGAAATGTTGAACATGTATTTTCTATTCATTTATTACATACATAATAATTGTTACAACCTATCAGGTAATTCGAACCTGCAAAATCCGGTGAAGTCCCAAATTCTGTAATGCACTGACTGTTCCTTAAGCTTGTTTAGAGTCAGGAAAGTACTGAATTTTCTGTTCATGGATCATATGCGTAATACTGTTCACCTGAGCGTTTGGTTTTCAAGGTTCTGGAATATATAACCACCATCACGGTTTACCCAGTCCTGAAGGTTTCTGAATTTTTAACAAGAATTCAACATGTCATTACGGAACTTTCCCTTTAAAAAAAGAAAGGAAAAGCTACGAAATACATTTAAGTCAAGCACAACAAACATGAGTGAGTAGTTAGCTTTTCCGCTTCTGTTGGGAAATCCGGGATTCAGTCCCGCATTCGACCATTCCGACAAAAGTTCTTAATTCCATCTGTGAATGTAGAGATAGTGCGTGTACTGTGATTCCTAGCTGATTTCATTTCTTATGTTTTAAATTGTTGTTATTACTAATTACCAGCAATGACGGATTTAAGAAAGGGGTTAGGGTGGGGGTGTCTTTCGGACTGAAGCCTGTTCTCCGAAATTACGGAAGTTCTAAAACAAACGAAATTTATTTATATCTTTACTCATAAACTTCAAGCTTCCCTCAAATGAAAATCAGGCATTTTTAAAAAACTAACCATTAATAAGAAAAAAACCCAAAACACTTTTCTAAATCCGCACAGATTATGTGTATAAAATTGTATTCAAGGTTGCATCCGGAAGATTATTGCTACATCATTACACAGCTACAGTATAACAGAAATGTGAAAGTATGCTCTGACGGATATACTGAAAAACAAAAGTTTAACTATATGCTAGAAACTAGAGTACTAAGCTCTAAGAAATTAAATACGAATAACTAAAAATGAAATGATCTAAAGAAGAAAAAATGTCGATAACTCAGAAGTTAAAATAAAGTTATATAGCCTCTAAAATTGCTCTCAAATACTACGTACTTAATGTTTAATTCATGACAGATGCTCCATCCATCATGATGGTGAATTCTATAGGGAAATATGGCATTTAGGTCGTGAAACCTTGTTAACTATAGAGTATACTATAAGAAAGCTATTTAGATAGAAAAATCATGAAAATGAAAAAAGCCGAAATTTCCGTTTTTTCCCTAAAAAGCCGGCTTTTTATGTGAAAAAAAAACAATTTAAAAAAGTCGGCTATTTTGCATCTCTAATCCCAAACAATGTTTCTTAAACACTAAGGAAAAAGTACGGCGACGTTTATCAACATGATACTTTTTTTTTCACAAAAGTTACTCATATTTGGCAGGGGCATACCTATAAAAAAAAATGGAACTAGCTTGCAGCATGAAATACACATAAAATACGCAAATTTCGTCTAAAGTTATAAAATCTAAAAAAGATTTGTTTCGGAGAGGGAATCGGACTCCTTTATAAATACGCCCCTATTATCTGGGAACAAACAAACAGACGCGCACACAAAAGAATTTTCGTCTTAAATGTCCATGGTGATTTTCTCGTTGGAATAGTTAACGATTTAAAAACCTTATGTTACGAAGATAAGAAAGCAGAATTCCTCCGTTACCCGTTCGAAACGGGATTTTTCCTAATCATCCTCTGCATGAAACACTTGTTTTCATACTGTGCTTATTGTATTATGATTATCTTCCATAATTGAAATAACACAACAGAGGCTGTATTTTACTTATTTTCCCTTTAAATTAACTTATTTCGGAATTTGATTTAAATCAACGATTTTTATTTAAAAAATCAAGTGATTTAAATCAGACTGATTTAAATCAATCCATCCTGCTAGTTAGTCACTTAGAAAATAAATGTAGTTTGAAATAAGTATATGTAAAACAGATTCTAATATGGAGTTTCTGCTATTTGTTTAATTACTGGAATGAGTATGTGCCTACAATTGGTTTATTACCACTGAACTACCGTACTTCAGTATGTGATTAGCTATCATGTAACACGATGTAAACTTTTAAACCATTCTAAAAAAGAGCAATCGATAAATTAGCTTGAAATATAGATTTTTTTTATCGTCTCAGAAATACTTCCATGTTAGTATTGTAATAGAAATTGTTAAATTCAGTTAATCTTATTTCAAATGGAGCTATATATGTTTTCAACTTTTTTAATGTTTTTGAAGATTTTGAAAGAAAGACTAAATTCTTTGAATTACTGATAGGTGCTAAGAATTAGTAACTCAAATAATTGATCAGAAGAATTCTTTCGCTGATTTTGGATGGCACGTCACAGATTATTCAGTGTTTGGCAATATACATATGGTATAAGTGTTCGTTCTGGTTCCAAGAATTCCACTAGAATCACACACTTTTGGTCCCAGAACACGATTGCCATGGTTTTGTGAACAGATGATGTTTGTTTTAATTTCTTCGCTTTAGGAGAATCAGAGTGCCACCATTACATTGACTACTGCTTCAACTCTTCAGTGGTGTACAATATCGTCGTTTCATCCTCCGTCAGTATGTGAGAAAAGAGATCATCCCCATCCTAATCACGTGCAGCTCTCATTCTTTGCTCTTTGTAAGAGTCTGTCGGCATTTTGGCATCCACCTCTCTCATTGGCAATTGGATCGCATTGTCGCGTTAACGTGTTCCACCAGATCATCCTTCTCAACGCTAAGCGTTCCACTACGCTCATCGCCATAAATATTTGAACGCCTGGACCATTGCCTGACTCTCCCTTCACTCATTACTGTAGATTCGTAAATGGTGCACAATTCTGGATGTCAGCTGCATTCTGTCCTTCGTTGTTCAGAAATCGTGTTACACATTTTTTACTATTACGGCAGCTGTTCCACCTTACTCCTACTCATATGTACGCAACTCCATTCGGACGATTCTACGTCTGTAACACACTACACAGAATTCCACAGTTATGCTCCTGCCCAACTTCATCAGTGTTGTCAACCCTGCATAAAAATACGTTTTTGATATACGCCTTGTATCTTTTTGAGCACCATGGGCCTATCTTTCGCCCACTTTTAACGCAACTATGAACATTTTATATACTACTTTAGAAGGACGCAAAAATTCATTTCTAGTTCCTTGCCCTTCTGTGTTTTTGTGACCAGTAGTGTGAGATGCATCGTTCTCATCAGCTTCTGAACATTTGCTAGTTGTAATGTGAACTTTTTGGCCGTTCATCAACTAGTATGGCCGTTTCTAGCTTGTCTTGTCTGAAATTCTTCTGTACAAGAGAAAACTCTCTCTCTTACAGTGGACACCTTAGTTGTTAGTTTAGTAGTGGAACTGTTTCTAAATCACTCCGCGAAGACATAAAGTAAATTATCGTTCGAATCACGTGTCGAAAGTACAGGCTTCGATTAGAGCAATCTGTAAGTAATAATTACTTACTAGCTGATATGGGACTTACTACTTTGTCTACTGTGTTACAGTGCTATAGCAGAATAATATTTACGGTTTGCTTTCGTAAATTCATTGACATGTTTCTAATATCGTTTGACTGATAGAAAACTGCTTAATACAGCCAGCAACATTTGTTTTTCTTTTTCCTTAGAAGAATTAGGAAATTTGCTACGCAATCTTGCTACTTGCTTATATTTACTTTTTGCCCCTGTGCGGAATAAGAGTTCGTAGTCTGACTGGATATTTACTCCCTTTGTGAAGCGTAAGATCAATAACATTGGTTTGTTTAAAGGTGAATCTAGTTTGCATGTACAAGGTCTTCCTTGTTGTAGATAGGTTTAAAAGACCATGCCTATCAGGACAAACTGACAACTAAGAAAGCTATTACAGGGCATGGAATACTACAGCGTCACAGTGTGCCGTCATTATTGCTTAAATTTGCAATTGAGTATGTTTTGCTGTGAGTATTGCCCAAGACATGTATTTAAATAATTCAGGGAGTAATAAAGAAATAGCAATCTTGAACTGATTTGAGTGCCTTTACGTAAAATACAGAACGTTTTGATAGAAGATTTTTTTTTTAAATTGTAGGTTTAGCTGTTAGTAGAGTTAGTGTCAGTGGAAGTATAACGGGCACTGAAGATCGAAGAATATAAAAACAGAAGTCATTTCTTATATTCTGTTATTTCGGTAATTCAGAATGAAATATAAAAAAATCGCTCAGTTTTACGTCCCGCGGTTATGCTGGAGACGGTGATTATGAGAATAAATGAAATGGTGGAATGAAGAAAGTGAGAGAATACGGAGAAAACCCACACACATAGTGTTTGTCCACCACAAAGTCCACTTGACGCGAGTTGGATTCGAACCAGGGATTCTATTACGCATCAGAGCCTCCCTTCGGTAATTCGAACCATGTAAGCATTAGATTATGAGTGCATTAACTTGCAAATCGTTTATTGAAATAAAAATGAACAGTTGTGTTTTGCTGTAAACAGAGTAGTGTATAATAGTGGTACTTCGAAGAGTAGATATTACTATTAATATGAGTGCATAAATAAAAGTACAAATTTCTTAAAAAGACAAGTACTGAGGATGTCGATAACCAGTCGTTGGAATGGATCCGAATAAATTAATAATTACGGATGCTTAAGTAAGGACAAATAGTAAGACAATAGGAATACAAAATAGAAACTGGATCCAGTTGGCTAAAGTCAGGAGCCTGGAGAATTTTGTAAATGCGGCATAGCCCGAAGAGTTAACTGAATAGAAGGCTAGTATTTCATTATTAAATATGGATCCTATCAGATTGAGGAAAGGGGCATCCACTATCACCGAACTTGGCTAATAAAAGAGAAAATCATTTAAATATGCATGGCATTCGAAGACAATATTTTCACATATTTTTTCCATCTTTCTTTCAGATTGTGTTTCTGGTGCATTTTATATTTTCAACATGGTAAGTACCATTTCTAATTTTTCTGTTCATGTAATTAATTATATCTGATTAAAAAGAGAAAATCCGATTTCTTTGAATGCCAAGGATAGAATCCATACTATAGAATTTGAATTATAATTATTGAAGTAAGCCAGTTTGATTTATGGCATGCCCTTCGATCTGGTGCTTAATTACATGTGGAAAATAGCACGTCTAAAACGTATTTCATATAAGGAATGAACGACTAACATGTAATGATATTATTATTATTATTATTATTATTATTATCTTTTCCCACATCACAAAAAAGCATGGCACTTCACTGTCGTACGGTCGTATACACTAAATTTTACATTATCCGAAGCACTGTAGATAATAGAGACCTTGACCTCAGTTAAATTTATATTAATCACCAGTGGTGCAAATGTAGGAGTAATTGTGAAGAAAGAAAAGCGTAGAATATGAATTGTCTATAAACTACAAAAGATGTTAATTTTTTTTATCGCAAATGTTTGCATTAAAGCACCGTTTTACGGACTTGCCGTAAATACATGCCAACACTGCATCAACTTTGTCACGTTTTTGCACCAATAGATAAATGTTGATGCATACGGCGCATATTCACAGGGATTTACCCGCAAGAAATCAGTTTTCTGCAACTGAATATTGAATATTTTACACTCATTGAATATTTTATATTGAATATTTTTGTATATTTTTTATTTTACACTCTTTCTTTCGTTACTACACAAAAACGTTACAAATTTCAACATTGGTTATGATCTCGAAAATCTCTACATAGAACACGCTTACATTTGTCGTTCTTGGTTCAAAAGATATACGCAATCACACATTGGGTTGCACAACTATACGAACACACTGTAGAATAGGTCAGTCGTTAAAAAAAAAAAAAAAGTTTCCACTGACTTCAAATTCAGGAAGAGATTTAAAGAACACATATCAGTCAGTGAGAAGGAATGAAAAGATGTTGAAAATGAATTAAGTTTTTTCCGTTCTGTTTCTGTCGTGTAAACCATAAAGGAATTTAGGTTTCTGAAATTTGTTTCTGAAGTTCAATAAGAAAAATTGTTGTTAAATTTGCGTGCTGTAAGCTGTATCATCATGCCGCTGAATGCTATCGAAGTTGGTTAATCGGTTTGCAGTTTAACATTTCCTTTCAATAGATAAGTTGTGGACGTACAGGCTTATGTGAGCTCCCACCGAGAATAAAACTCGAATCCCGAAGGTCCATCTAACCACAAGAGAACTCTGGTATTTGATCTACAAATTTACCGGAAGTTCAGAGCAAAGCGCTCCGGATTTTAAACAGTGCACAAATTTCAATAGTGATGGAATGTAGGGCTGTTCAGCGAGTGAAATGGGTAGCATAGTGGTTAACGCATCGGAACGGTAAACCAAAGATCCGTGTTCTGTTCTTGGTCTGGTGGTGCATTTTTCACTCATTGGACATCTCATAGAGTGATTTTGATATAATTATCTTTTTAAACTGAAGAAAACAAGCACAAATCCATTTTGACACCATTTTTAACTCTTAAAGTGGTTGCAATGAAAAATACACGACCTTACTGTAAATTAAACTCGGATCTCCAGGTGCATAAGCTAACTATATTGCGATACAAGAATACTGATATATTTGACGTAAAATTTACCGGAACTTTAGAGCAAATTGTTCTTGAGTTCAATCAGTAAAAATTCACGACAGTTAGTTCGCGCTTCTTTTTTCTTTTGTTATTATTTTCCTTTTCCTTTCTTTCTTGAGTTTTTAAATTAACGTTTAGGAGAAAGTACCATATCAAAGACGCAATGGACTCTTTAAAAAGGCATTGATCATTACAATCTTCATAGTCTATGAAATATCGAAGAAGTGAAAAATGCATGTCTGGTCCGAGAATTGAATGCAAGTCCTTGGTATGCAATGCCGATGTTTTAGTCACTACACTAATCAGCAATACATTTTTTTACTTAATTTAACAAGTTGCATAGGACACAGATTTTAAATTTGTAGATTCGGTGATACCAATTTTCTCTACATAAAATTTAAATTTATTCAGATTTCTTGGACCTGATTATGTTTATCAGTGAAACGAAATGATATATAAGTGAAAAATCGGTGAGAATTTTAAAGCAAAATTTCATTAATTAAAAATCGCCAGCTTACTAGGTACCGGTTAGTGTAAAGAAAGAAAAGTCATAAAGGTACAAGGAGAATTTAGTTAAAAGAGTGCTGGAGATGGATTAAGTTATAGACACAGGAAACGGTAATCAACGCTGGTCAAGCAAAAGTAGTTTCCCTGGAATGAGCTGTACTGAGAATAGCAGTAACCATTTGCCGAAACGTACACAATTAAATAAATAAAAGGACGTTTTTCAGTAAATACTACATGAATAGGCAATTCAGTTTCTTGAAGTCGGCGCTTATTCACTCAGACTGCATGGACTGTACCACAAGTCCTACTTTGTTTGGAAAGCAGTGACTTGATGTGTGACACACTCAAATAACAGGAATTTACAAGCTAATGCAATGTTGCATTGACAACAGTTTATCTTAAAGAAATTTTAAGTTTATTTTTAAATTCAATCAAGTCATCGTGGTTGAACTTACTTGAAAGGCAGCCGTATGACTAAACTTGAATGTTAATATTACCTTCATGGAAAATTTGAATATCCAACAATAAAATCAGACAAATTTTGATGTCTTCTTTGAGTTCGAAATACATAACAGTAGAATGCCATGTTTTCTTAGTGTCTACAGGTCTCTCATGATGATAATGTTAAATTGTCACTTCATTCATAAAGATTTTTTTGGTGCTGTATAAGCTCTTGCATTGAAAATACAAGAGTGTTTATAAAGTAATTCGATCTTCATGTGAATGATTTAAACTAATGATCGAGGCCATAATAAGTTTTCGAAACCGTACAGAAAAGATCTTACAAACGCAGTCTACTTAATTAGTTTTCCACTCATCACTTAATAATTTAAGGTTCTTCTTCACATTCGGAAACAAAGTCCCTATATGAATTTACAATAGTTTTCACAAATTTTGAATCCTTCTCCCGTAAAACTCTTAAAAAGGATTTTTCAACTTTCTCCATACCATCGGGACTATAATCTAGAGCTTCTAAGAGGAAACAATTTATGTGTATTGAACAGTCTGTGATCAGAGCTTGTAAAGAGTGTTTACTACGTCAGAAATCCATTGGGAGATGGGTTACAAAATTAATAGTTTTACTAAGTATTTAATGTGCGTCCTGTTAAATCAAGTAACGAAATGGAACTTGTTTAAATCCTCTTTACGACACAAAATCATGCCAGTCTGTGCTAATTCCTAATAGTATAGAGTCAAATTAATAGAAAAATAATAGGGTATCTAATCCTAGTTTAACAAATAGTTTCATAGCTTCAAACAACCACATGTCCCTAGCATGAAGGCTAAAACTATTGTGACGATTTAATTATTTCAAAATGGATAATGATGAAAGTAAATAAGAGCATGCTTTGCTTTTTATTATTAGAACAAGTAAAGAATTAAAGTTTTCGATTAACCACGATTTTAACCCAAAGGGAGAAGAGCTTTGACGTTAATTGGTAGAAGTCATTTGCCAGCTACTTCCCAGAAAGTAGTTCGAACTATGCAAAATGTTTTAAACCTTTGAGAATAAGCCTTTGTTTAGAATAGAAGAGTAGAAATATATCAGTGAATAGGATATTTTCATCTGGCTTTTTAATATAATATGCACATTGTTAAAGTAGCTATAACTGTGAAATAACATATCCTTGTTCAGTCAGTCATTCAATGTTGGAAATAACGAAATTAGTTGTTAATATTTGCTGATAAGTGTTTTTGTTTTGTTCCAGGGGAGTTCAAGGATATTGGAGTCCAGCTTCGTATACCTACTACAATTTAATCTTCTTCTTTATTATCTTCTGGGGAATATTACACAAAGAGTCTGAAGAACCAGTCCAAATGGTAAGGCAGAAGTGATTTAAACTCATTTGGTAATAGTAACACATAGTAGAGTCACTTCCGAAGGTGACTTAATTCTTAATGTTTCGTGGAAGGTAGATTATGCCCTTCAGGCTAAAAGAGACGGATGATAAAATGAAATGAAAGAATTGGTTAAATGAAAATGTGGGATGAAACGGAAGAACCCTAATCGCATAGTCTGGGATCGAACCAGATACTCCTTACACCAGAAATGAGTCAACGCTGTACCATTGAGCCACCATGTACTCAGGAAGAGAGAAACTAATGTTGTGAATCTTGAAATACTTTTCCTTTTAAATTGATTGGAAATTAGCGTCCATTTTTGGCACTGCTCGCTCAATGTGTGTGTAAAATTTTGTACGATTATTTTGTCGCATTTTATTTCCAAATCTAGGCAACACTTCCTTAAATGGCACTAGATAAATGGCAATGGCAATTCTAGTACATAGTTTTTGAGGCTTACAAAAATGAAATAGAATGTTAAATTTGAAAGAAATAATTTTCTACGACGGCCTTTCATTTATTAACAATGAGAAACAAAGATTTATTTTAACACATGCACTTTTCCAACCAGTGTTCTAAAGTAGTAGCATTATTTTATATTTTACTGAGTCGAACTATTAGTCTTAACCATTGTTTCATAGTATGTACATTTTCAAACTGCGTCACTCGCAAATGTTTCCTGGAATAATCCGACAATGGGAGCGAGATCTGGAGAATAGGGAGGATTCTTAAGTACTGTAAAATATGTAGCTTCAATTGCGTGATGGCTTCTATGGACTATCCGTTCGTTTCTTCTTTCGTTCTTGATTGGATCCCGTAATTTTGGAATTATCTCTACGTAAGTGACCATGTGTCATCAATTAGGCTAAATACCTTAGTAGACCAAAATAAAATCGTCATAAGTTCATCAATACGTGTTCATGTTTTGAATTTTAGGGGAGAGTGGACCGTGGTACCTCCACTGAATTGAATAAATTCGAGATCATATCCATATTCCATCAATAATTGTTCACCAGGCAACAAATTTTCTTCTTAAACAGGAGGAACTTAGACTGTGGTATGTAAACCTTTTGTCCCCTTGCGTGATTTATTGATTTTTCAAAGAAATAAAGGATATTGTCTATCGTATGACTTCAACTGAACTTATCCAATCTTTATGAAAGTGGCATGGTGATAGATCTCGACTTAACAAGCATGTGAGTGTATGTCTTTGGTTCTCGAGTTACGAGCCATAAAATGTGGGCTTTGAAGCTAGTCACATTTTCACAAACAAAAATCCATCAACCATACTCATTCGATAATGTAATTAGGAGTTAACATCGGACGGATATCGTTCACATCCTAACTGTTAATGCAAAATTGTCGTTGTTTTGCTGGCGGATGATCTAACCGTGTGCTGCTTTTAACCTCATCATGAGTGACCTTATCTTTTTCCGTGTGTAGACCGTTGTTGAAGGAACACATCAGCTGTTTATTCACAGCTTTGTCGTCAGCAACGAAAATCAGGAGTCCAATTGGTGACACTTGATAGAAAGAAAGGAGCATTATGATCCAAAACATTCACGATGCTTGAGTAGATATTCGGTAACGCCTTTTACCTTGAGGTATTCTATCACCGCTTGCACTTGAGGTTTTTCCATTTTAATAATTACCTGGCCGCACTTTCTTCCTGAAAAGCAAAAATAACAGTCATTATTATAGACTGTTCAGACACTTAAATTCAACTTGAAATAGTAAGAATAAAAATACAGTGACATACAAAAACTGAAATTTACCCATACGTTGTGTTCGAATAAGTAAGAAACATACGTAGCTATTAATTATTTGTAGAGAGCATCTTGTTCTAAAGAAAGAAGCCTGAAATTATTTCTGTGTGTATCTAATAAGTAAATTGTTCACAGCATTTTACCAGTTCATACAACAGCTCAAAGTTTGACAGAACTTGTATAGAAAGAAATTCCGAATAAGTAGATATATTAGTTCAGTCCTCCGACACAAGGAATCATTAGTTGCGATTCTTTTTCAATATCTATTTTTACGAAATAAGAGAGACATATTAAAAAAAATAAAATAAAATAAAAGATAGGAAAACGTACATTTTCATTTTCGTACTCTCGGAGGTGACCCAGTGGTAGAGCGCTTATCTGTGGTGCGTCCCTGGTTCGACCCCCGGCCAGATAAGTTTGTAGTGAATAATAACGTGTTCGTGCACTTTCTCGGGATAGTACCATATCATTCCGCCAGTTCTTCATCATCATTCACTTGCCTTAGTCAAGAGATGCAAATAACCACTCGAGCGGGACTAGTAGCTTTTTTCTTGGGCTAGTAAATTTTTGTTGCTTATTTGCATCCCTTCCCTGCCTTAATCATTGGTCTCCCTTAGCTTTAAGGGCATTAAACTGAAAGATTTCATTTAGTTTCGTACTCTCATGCAGCAGGTAATTCGCTGACATTTCTGTTTATGTATTACCTTGACCTAGACAGAGTTCTTTTTTAAATTTCTAGAAATAAGAGATGTGTGTATCATCCCAATGAAGTTATGATTTTGAGAAAAACACAAAGAATAGCCAAAATAAATTTTGCTGAAATTAAAAGCACAGACCCCCGAAGGAACTTTGTCTAGCGTTAAGAAATAGACATTGTACCTAACATCCGGTCACCGTTAATCATAGCGGTCTGAAATTTGGCACACTTACTATTGGAATTCTATAACAATCTAGCAGGTTACAAATAGTATTATTGTTCAAATTCCTCTATGTGTAGGACAGTATTTGGTTAAAATGGCTTGCGGGGTGACCCATTCACCGCAAATGATCCAGATTGATATTTAAGGGTTTCTTACATTATTTAATTCAAACAGTCTACGTTCTTATAGCTGAATAAATAATAGAATGTTTTCCCTTCAGGAGCGAGAGGTTCTAGGTTCAAATCTTGCAGCCAGCCGTCGTGAATAAGCTTTTCAACATTAAAAGCTCAGTAGAATGGGACATTAGATGGTACAGATATGAACTCTGGCTGACATATTTTCAAAATTCTTCTTCCATTCATAATTATTGCCAGTTATATTCATAATCATGTTAATAAACAAATATTTCGAGAACGATAATTTGATGTTTATAATTTCAGGCTGTTGTGGTGAATTTGTGCAGCATTCTGTTTGACATCATTGTTCTTTCTGCGTATTTTCCTTCGAGCTTTGGTAAGTGATGGTTTCCCTTCTGATTCATCCGCAGATACTTACGATTATGTTTAGGAACATTTTTCTTAATAAACAATTGCGCGCTATTTGATTTCCATTTGTACGTGTGTGCGTTTTACTTATGTATAAAATTAATGCGTTTAGTTTCACCGGTAATGTGATCCAGGTAGTATTGTCAAGTAATTGGTATGAAATGATAATCAACAAAAAACATACAGAATGAACTCAGATCCTCTCCAGTAGAAGACGAACAAAACTTCATAAGATACTTTAATTTTTGCCTTGCAATATAAAGCATGTCACAGCATAAGAAAAATTAAAGTTTAGTCAATTAAAGGTTTTTATATTCCGTTTTGTGTTTTATTCTTGCAGGATAGAATCTACAGTGCAGCTACAGTATTTTCATCATGGTGAAAACGTTTCACATTATTGTATTTTAGCATGAAACGTTTAACGTCCCATGATCATGCCTTTAGGCTAAATGAGACAAATGATTAAGACAAGTGAATGATGATGGAAGAATCGGTGGAATGATAACGTGAAAGGAAACGAAAGTACCTTGAGAAAATCCATGGACACGATATTGCTCACCATAAACTAACTTGACCGGAGATCGAACAGGGATCCCACCTATCAGAAGTAAGCGATGCTCCTCCCCCTTCTTATAAAAGAACTCATCTGTAAACACACTGTAATATTGTAGACAACAGCAAACTGTTTAACAAACCACCGTCGCGTTCATTAGTGTTATCAAAAACAAACAAACAAACAAAAAGAAAACGAACTTAAGCTCCTGAACTCTTCAATTATCAAGTTGCCTCCAACTCATGGATGATGTAAAAGAAGACTATATGCAATTGGAGTATGACTCCTTGAACACTATATACAGGTGAAATTGTTACATTCTGAATTCTTCAATTAAAAAAGATAAAAATGTGACCTTGTGAACAAACTTGTATTTTTCCAGCTGATGCGCTTCAGTTACTCAATTGTTTTATTTGAAGCTGAAATTCCATGTCCTTTCGGTTGTAAAAGAAGAAACAATTCTACCACCAGGTTTCATTCAGTGTTATCTACACGCAATACTGATACGTTGTATGGGTTTTTAGTGATTTATGTAATCATCTTTTCGGTCCTAAGTGATTACTCTTTGTACAAGTGTAAGTTTGATCACAAGGTCACATTTTTTTCTTCAGTTCAAGGAATCCAGAATAATCATTTCACCTGTATATAGTGTTCAAGGACTCATCCATTCCAAATACAAATAGTTTTTATATATGAGCCAACAAGTAAGTGTTAGAATAGAGAAGGAAATGACAGAGGGGAGTAGAATTGGAAGAGGAGTTTGACAGGGATGCTGTCTGTCGCCTATATTATTTAATGTCTATAATGAAGACCTATAAAAGGCCTATAATGAAGACGATATTTCAAGAGGAGATAGAATGATTAGGTGTATACGGTTTGCAGATGATATAGCACTTATTACAGAATCAATAAGATGTTAGAAAACGTGAGGAAGGGCTGTGAACAAAATGGGATGAAAATAAATGTTTTACAAAAAGGCAGGTGATTGGAACGAAGGGCGTCAAATATAGAAGTAGGAGGGAACAAAATAGAACAGGTTACTAGTTTTCGATACCTGAGTAGTATTATTAAAGATAATATAAAGTGTGAACGTGAAATAAAAGCAAGGATAGGAATAGCGAAAGAAGCATTTAGGAGAAAGAAAAAAAAACTATTTTGTAGAACCTTGAATAAAGAGTTGTAAAAGGCTGGTAAAATGCTTCGTGTGGAGTATTGTTCTGTATGTGTCGGGAACTTGGATATTACGTGAAAAGGATGAAAAACGACTGGAAGTTTCTAAATGTGGGTGTGGAGAAGAATGGAGAGAATTAGGTGAGTCGAGCGGAAAACGAATGTAAGGATGTTAGAAATGGAGGGGGAGAAAAGAAGAATTTTAGATATTATTTAAGAAGAGGAAAAGAAACTGGTTGGGACATTGACAAGAAGGAACTGTATCATGAGGGACGTTTTAGAGGGTACGGTAGGAGGAAAGAGAGGGAGGGGGCGAAGAAGACTGCAATTAATGGACGATATTAAAACAGAAAAATCGTACGTGAAGACGAAGAGGTTAGCAGAAGCGTCTCAGTTGCTATAATGGCATAATACCTATGATCAGAGCTTGAAAAGTCTACTCGCCTGCTCGCCAGTACCTTTTCACATTTGGCGAATAAAGACATTGTGACTGCAAACTGGTCTAGCTAGTAGATTTTTTTGACTGGTGAGTACTTGCAAGCAAGATCTTTCAAGGTCTCCTATGATGATTATAACCAGTGTCTGAATGGGGACAAATGTAGGTAACCTTTCCAAAAGACTGGAGGTTTATGAACAGTCACGCAGACAACAGCCGTCCTCCCTGCAAATTAACACTCAGCAATTTCAAACTACACCAGTAACATTTCGAATGTTGACGCGTGCTGCTATCGAGCGATCGAATTCGTTATAGTAATCCTGAAACGACCATCTGTGTCACTTATCAGGGAATTGGAAAAACATAATCGCACACTGTAGATAGAGAGAAAAGAAAAAAAAGTTGGAAAGCAAAGAGAGTCCAGATAAACGGGAAGTTGGCGTGCAGGGTCACGTGGTCACAGGCTAAAAATAGGTGGATTTCATTGGAAGAAGATAAAAGTAATGGGTCGGTAGGAATATTAAAGCAAGAGAATATTTTGTATAATACAGAGAAGTAGAATTAAATAATATATATACAGGGTGTTAATGAACTATATTGAGAAACTGTAAGAGGTGATTCCTCACATCAAAATAGGAAAAAAAAAATGCTCATAGGGATCTGTGAGGAAAAGTGCATAATTTCAGTTAGGGGTGTCTAAAAGCGTGGAATACCCACATCGGAATACACGTTATTACGAACACGAGGAATCGTGAAGTGGTGGTCTATGGTAAACGAAGTCAGATATATATGCCATTCAAAAATGCATATGTAGGGTGGGCATTGCTCCCAACAGAATTTCCAGCTATGCTCTGACTTTCAAAGTGGGTCTAAAGTAGACAAACAATTACTCTTAACAGAAGTGAATACGGAATGAGTCGGCAGGAAGTTGAAAGTCTGGACAACTATGAAATTAGTTTCTGAGATGAAAGTAGCGAATCCTGAATGAATTAAACGTATTGAACATGAATAATCATATTGAAAAAGTTGATTGGCCTTCTTGCTCAGATATTGATCTTTTGTCTCTTGTATAGGTGCTATTGCGTAATATAATTAATTCATTAGATCATAATAAAATTGCTCGTGAGATCACGTATGATTGCTTCATATTGCATCACCTCCACATGCAGAGCGTATCGACATTGATACCGCGAGATGGCGCAGTAGGTTGCACATAAATGTGTTCCGTTATAGTAGCGTCCATATTTTGTGAAGCATACACAAGGGTGCTTGTTCACCCAGTGATTGTTGTCGAAACTGTAGCGAGTGTAAAATCAGTAGTAGCACTACATGGCAACAATTTTTATATTTGTGCCGAAGTTACATTTGGTGCTCAGAAAAGCATCAGTGCAGCTGTTAGGAAAGCTTATCATTTGTATTTGGATTTAAAGATAGGCAACCGGGACAAAGACGGGTCCAATACGTATGCTGCCGCACTTGTGCAGTAACTTTTACACAATGGCTTAATGTCAAAGGAAAGATAACACCATTTGTTGTGTCCATAATTTGGAGGGAGCCTACTAATCCTTAGTTTGTCGTGGAGTAACATCAATGGATGCGTATAACGGAAATTCACTTTTGTTGTTCAACGTATTTAAACCTGTGTAAAGCAGTAAAGAAAAGACCATCTAATTGATAAAAACATATTTGTTCACATTGTGTAAATAAATGTTTTTTGTGAAATATCCTCTTTTACTTCATGAAATTTGGATCAGTTTAGGAAATGTCGTTCATAAAGCTAAGCCAAAGGAAAGGTTGAGGTGGTCATGAGGGAAATATTTGTACTTCCAGGCGTCTAAGGAATAGGTTATCGTATGGGCCTTTCATTTCAAGGTAATGATAATGTGAAATTCTTTGTGGTTAAGACAGACTGAGCGAGTTGTTTTAGGAATTGTGTCTCGGGTCTTGAGATTCAGGAGCGTGTGTTCAGGATTCTTTTAAGAGCTCTGAAATGGAAATCTTATTGAGTGGAAATTTGGTGTATAACGAGGTTACATCTTATAGAGATTAGGATGGTATTAGATTAGGTTAAGTCTTTTATTCATTTATTTTGTACACACTTTTCAATCTGCATTATCTTCCATTTTTTACTTATTACTCTTATTATTATTTATTTTAGAAGTTGTACAGATGTTCCATGTGCATCCTTCGCAGTTGTACCTACTCAACCGTCTCGTTAGTTTTATATTCCTCCGTACACTCTCTGTACCTTCAGCCTGTCACCTGATCTTGCATTTCAACGTGGCATCCACCTAAACGCTTTAAAATGCCCAAATTAGCTCGCCGTGCAAATTAAATGTTAAATAAACAGTCCTAACTGTGTTTTGGTTGAATCTGTCGTCACTTATTTTGCACTTTTTAAACTTTTTTCTTCTTCTCCGCCACATTTCGTTCCTATAATAATTAAACAAAGAATAACGAATGTGTGCGGTATCTCGTTACTTTCGCTTCAGTGTAGTCCCGTTAGGTGAAAGCTATTGAATAGAAAGTAAAGGGAGGTGGCAACATCAAACTGACAATCACCAATCGGTAGTGTTGAGTGTTTTTATACTACAAATATTTCCTTTAAAAAAATGTTAATTGTTATTTGTTTCAACAGTTTTCTGGACTTGTGATTTTAAAACATTGTATTCTGGGACCTGTTTTAGAAGACATTTTAAGACATGAATGAATTTTGAGTCCTAGTTTGTATAAATATTAACATCTGTAATTTGCAACTTTCCAAAATTTTCGCACCTTTTTAACCAAACTTTTGTACCTAAAATTCCTAAGTCTTGTGATTATGATTTCTCTGTTCCTTGTAAATCATTAATTTTCTATTCCTTTGTTCCAGGTTTTTGTAATTATTGTGATTATTTCATCTGAAATATTTCTTTTTATTTATTTATTTATTATGTGATCAGCGGTGCATGTAATGTGAATTTGTGTTTTCAGCGAGCAGTGAGCGCTTCAGCGTAGGAATGGCAATTCTCAACTTAGTTCTCCGCCCAGTGACGACAGTCGTCTTGTATCGCGTTTTCCAGGAGAGAGCTGGAGTCTACGGAACATTCCCAGGAAATTTTGGGGACATATTTAGTAAGTAACTTGGAAGATGAAACAAAATTGTTTAAAATACTTTGTATTAGTTTTTTCATGATGGCATTGAACGTCAATTGAGATTAGATTTTGCCTTTTCTGCGGAAGAAGATAAAAATCGTCCGAATATTCAAAATACAAACAACACTATACAATAAAATTGCCTTTTCTGATTTATGGCTGTCCCAACTTTCTTGAAAGAGGAAAGAGATAGAGTTATCTATTTTCATTATGTTCAAATGTGACTAATATTTCCATGCTGTTCTTAGGGTAGCTGAATGCTAGAATCTGACTTCTATTGTAAAGGATTCTTAATTCGATCGTAGACAATTTCAGTGTGGTGGACAGCAATGTGTTCGTAGTATTCTTCCGTTTCCTTTATTTAAAAAGCGTAGCTATGGGACGGTGAACTAAAGCTTTCATTTTCTTACTCCTCTTAGTTATTGATGCTCGAAAATTCGTCCTACTACTCAATTCGTCATACCAAACCTTGTGGGTGGATTTTTGTTCATTTGATTTGAAAATGCCAGAGATTTGCGGAACTACATAGCAAAAGTAATACGCAAGTTACAGAACTGAAGTTATCCTTTTGTATTATCTAATAGACCCCCCCCCCCCCAGTTTCCCGAACTTAACTCCGCAAGTTAGCTCGTGTTGGCTATTCTCGGAGCCGCGTTAAAACGGTTGGAAATCAGTCATTCTTCTCCAGCTGCTTTATTGGTTTCACAGTATCCGAACAAGAGTTGGCACTAATATTTTCAGTAAGTTACTCTTGTATTTGCAGAAAGTAACAAGGCGTGTTATATCTTCCCCTGCGTGCGAGACAAGAGTGACAAGTGTTCTGGAGAGTTAGGCAGATGTAACATAGAATTAAATTACAAACTACAAGAAATACATTTAAGTTATTCGTGGAGTGCGGTAGCTCAGTAGTAGAATGCCTCTCTCTGTTGTGAAGGATTTCTGCATTGATTACAAGTCATTTGAGTTTGTCATGTGCCTCGTTTCATCTGAGCGGTTCCTGCTTCATCCGTGCATTACTTGGTTTCTTCAACCTACAGAGCAAAGTCAGTTTCTCGTTGGTTTCAGTCAACGTTCCATTGTTCTCCTTACATGTTGAACCAGACTTGTAGTTTTTCTTTCCTGTATATTGTAATATTTGCTCAGTACGTATATTTCAAGCGCACTCTTCCTCTTTGTATTTTCTGTCCATGGATTCCTCCATACTTTATAATGTGTCTGATCATCATCGGTACTCTCCTTTTTCCTCCTCTCATTCTCGTTTTTTCCATTCTTTGGTAACTATGCGGGTCTCCCTGCAAAATGTTTGGCCTCCCTAAAAATTTAATAAAAACTTAGATGAACTAAATCAGTTACAAGAAGTTGTGGCAAAGAGAACTGCAAGTTAATTAAGTAGTAAGGTTACGTTATCTGTGGGATTAACAGATATGTTAATATTTTAAATTGAACCGTATTATAGTCGTGTACATCTGTATTTATACCATAATCTTTCATAACTGACATACCTGCTGTTTTTTAATGTTCGTCTTCTGATTTCACGCCACTTTTGGTAGAAAGGAAAGCGGTATGCACGAAAGAAAGCCATACGATTGGTCAGTTTCTAAGGTGGCGAGCATTGTTAACAACTTCACCGACCTCAGCAGAAACTTAAAATGTGGAATTGTGTTTGATATTTTGATAATTCCTCTACTCATAATGAATACTTGGAACTATCCTATAAAAGCGGCTTCATACATGATCTGATCTCTGTCGCGCAGAAAACTCTATGAGATCTCAATCCATGACAGACTACTTAAACGTTAGGCCGTTGCTTGGAGCCTTTTTAGGATGGAATAAGAGTGACGCCGATTAATTGGAGATATGATGCTGCTTTAGTTGCTGTTGCCATCTATATTGACCCAAGTCTACATATTGTTTAGTCATAAATATTTTTATTAAATACGAAGTAAAGCTGAAAAAAGTAGAAACGCTGAAATTTATAAATAGTGTGATAATGAATGATTTGTAGAATGACCGATACATGAGAGTGAAACAGTAATGTATAGAAGAGCAGTCTGTCACTGAACTTATGGAGCTTCAAAACTTCGGCTGCAGTAATACACATGTATGATCGTACTCCACTTTTTATTCGTGGTGGGCTGCTTAGAAACTAAATGTTGCCACCATTTTTACACTATTACTACTAGGCCTTCATGTAGAAATCCACCTTGATGATGCCATGTATCTGTCATTTTCCAAACTTCAAGAAGAACCGTGATTTCAATCCTTGAATTTTTAACGTTTTTGTTTGACTCTCCGATATAAATGCTATTTGTTATATGTCTTATGTAAGTTTTGTGAGCTATTAACAGCATGGTATAAAGAAGTCAAAGGCTAGACAGTTGAATTGAAGAGATATCTCAGTGATTAATTACTCAGGCTTTCTTGGAATATCACTTCGAATTGGTCAGTGTAATTACAGAAAACAAAGCGACAGATTACAATCGCTACTAGTATATGATTCTAATCTAAAACATTCTAGATTTTTCTAGACAAATTTACATTTTTGAATTATTACTCACGTCACTTTTGTAAACCCATTAATCAAGATTACAACTTTATTACGTAAGAAACTGCATATTTATTGCCGCAGGAAAAATGAACGCTATTGCCAACTCAGTCCAATCGGATCAGGGTCCCTAAATTTCTGTTTTGTACTATCCCGATCTCTTCCGCCTGCACAACTAGAATTCTATCCATCCCTGTTGAGCTTTAAGTTTGGGAGACGTGTCTCTGCCCATCACACGTGTCTTACTCGATAACTGATATAATATTCGTCAATGTGATATGTTGTGGAGTTTCGCGTTTATATAACTTTGTCCATTCATTCGTTTGTTTGTCCCGTTTGGCTCCAGAAATGTTCCTGCAGACTATTTAAGGCAACAAATAGCGAAATGGTGTCGTGCTTTCAAAGAAGAATGGCCAGTGTTATTAGTGACAACCGTGGCTAGCGTAGACCCAGTAAATCAACCACTGACGTGAACTCGTGTGGATGAATGTATTCTTGCGGTCAGAACATTACACTCAGTAACAACTGAGCTGGGACTACTATATGGTGTTGTGAGGAACATCGTAGTTAATGCGCTTAAGTATAGAAAAGTGGGCGCGAAATGGATGCCGCTGACACTATCCGAGAATCATAAAACAACCAGAAGAGCGACGTCGGTGAATATCCTGCAGCGTTACCCAGTGGAGGGGGAACAATTTTCTTCACCAATGATGGAACAATATTGCGTCTGTTCACTCTATCAAGGAAGGAGACATTTATGGAATGGAAACATGCATCTTCTCCATGGAAGAAGAAATTTAGAGCGGGTGCTTCGCCTATAGAAGTGTTGCGAATTATATTCTGGGACGTATCAGCTGTGTTATTCATTAATTATTTGGGACAAGCAGAAACTGTAATTGCAGGACACTTCGGAAGTTGCGGGAGCCATCAGACGAAAATATGTTGGTCTCCTCCGCCGTGGTGTGATTCTTCTGGACGATAATGCCAAACCCCAGAATCTGATGGGCGGGGGGGGGGGGAGTTTACGTTTTATTAGCAGTTGTATTTCATTGTCATTTGTTGCAGTTGCGTACAGATGTTTAAATCTGTTAACTTTCTTTAGTTCACTCCCATCGGTTCTGTGCTTGCTTCCAGATCAATGTCGTTATTTGTATTTATTTTCACTGAATTTACTTCTGCATAGACCAGCAAATGGTTAAGCAGGGTTCACACTAACCTTGAAAATCAGGGAAATTCCTATCTCACAGGGTTTTTTTCTTGTGCGCAGAAAATAAGACGACGTCAAAAGAAGCCTGAAGGACACCGAAAGGTATCAAAACTTTAAGCTTTGAAGGACAAACAACAAAAAGAAGTTAGGCTTGTTAATTGTAAATAGAGATAGACCATATTATAATATATCTTTACTTGCTTATATTTGTAAATTTATTAAGAAAGCGAATATATTAAGATATCGTTAATGCATAATTATTTTGCATATGCAGGGATGATGTAAGGCGATTAAAAAATTATTATTTTCTGAACCTAACCTAAATAATAAATGTTGAGAGTCAGAGACAGTTTCCTTACTGAGCCATGGAAATTCAGGGAACCAATACCATAATTTGAGTCTGAATTCTGTTTAGATCATTCAGTGTTAAGTCTTCCGTTCTTATCTTTGATTGTCCTCATCGGCTATTCTAAAACAAAGTTAAAGAGTAATGAGAAAAGGCGTTTCTCTGCTTCAGATATTCATGAATCCCGAAACTTATTCCTGTTTCTATCTTACTGCTTGTTCTTACGATTTCCAAATTCCTTGAAAATTGTACGCAATCTTTGCTTTTAATTAAGTTATACTTTGCTGATATCCAGGAATTCCATTTTTTTTCTGACACTTGTGAGACATAGAATACCTGATCTAATAATGATAACATTATCAAAATTGATTCGTAAGATTAAAAATAAACTAATCTTTGAGCAAAGCAAACCAATTTATAAAACTTAAGAGAATTTCGCTAAGTAACCACTTGACTTCATGAGACACTGTCTAAGGTTGGCGCTAAGTCCCATAACTTAACCTTCCAATCTTACGAGCTTTACTCCAATAAGACGGATAATTAATGAAAGTGAATATTATGAGAGAATTGGTGGAATGAAAATGTGAGAGGAAACGGGAGAACTGAACACGATGTTGCCCACCGCAATCTCACATGCTTGGAATCGATCCTGAGACCCTGCGCACAAGAGATGAGCGCTTTACCAAAGAGCTGCCATGTCCCTCTGAATATGGTTCAGCTTCGGCATTAATTCTCAAGAAAATTAAGGTAGGAACGTTTTGCTTTACTTTGTGAATTTATGTTTGTTACGTAGTAAATTTAATAAAAGCTAGAACTCCATATATATTGGTCTAGTCTGCCTTACTATTTCCCAATTAGTTCACTAATCTGTTACAGAAAAACAAAAATTTGGTAACATTGCGTCAGAAGTTTCAATGTTCAGAAAACTTCTGAAGCAATGTTTCCAACTTTTTGTTTTTCTGTAACAAATCAGTGAACTAATTGAGACATAGTAAGGCAGACTAGACCAATATTGCTTCAGAAACACACGAAAATCAATTTGACACTAAATTACATTCAGTTATGCATATTTAATTAATGATGTGTGTTCTCCTCTACTTTGACATGAAAATTCATACCATTACTAGCAGTTTCGTGTACACACCTGTTTCGTAAATATTAGTCTAGTCTGGCGTGCTCTATTCAATTATAAGAGAAAAAGGTAAAAATTTATGGGTGTTTTCTACAGTTTTTCAAGTGATTTTACGTTTTTAAAATGTTCTAGAGCGTTATAATTGGAAAAAAGAAAAAATATGCGATACATTAGAAGTGACATTTTGTAATGATTGTTACTTCATTGAACTATTTAATTTTTAGTTACAGGTTTTATTTAATTTCCGTTAGTGAACGCTTTATAACCATGATTTATGAAACAAAAGGAATTGAAAATTAATGTTGGATGTTGATCTTTCAGGTGGAAGGCAGAGAAGCCCCTACGAAGACATAGACAACACAACTCCCAGCGTCCCTCGCCCCGCTGGAGATTTAGGGAATTCAGCTCCTTATCCTGGAGTCCACACAAGTGAAAAGCTTCCGCCTTCTTACCATTAGTTCGATTTCAGGGAACAGTTGTGTTATGAATAAGTTGTAATTGCAGTATATGTCTATTGCATGTATATAATGGAATTAACTGCTGTTATATACCTTGAAATATCCCAGTGTAACTGAACTAACTGCTTTAAAGTAGTTGATTTGTAAGGGTTTTTTATGTGCTTGTTGCTGATGAATTATGCAGTATAATGTTTATTTTTTTATTTAGTTTTTTTGTTAAAAATTCGATTCTTTTATAACGGAGGGTATGATGAATTGAAATTGTGTTATTACGTGAATATTTGTTATCTATTGCAACTTGCCATATATATTATAAATGTTTTAGTTTTGATGGGACGATTGATTGTATAAGTCTAGTCATTTGATGAAGTTGTGGTTACAGATTAATTGTATCGTTTAAAAGAAGTAGGAAAGGGAAATATTTATGAACAGACAACTGAACGTCCTGTTTATTGCGGAATGAGGACGTCCTAATGCTAGAAGCACAAATTTCCCTAGCTCGTATTCAGCAAAAGTTGTACAAGAGACCAATTTAGCAGTGGGGAGGCAATAATGTGTTTAAAAAATCATACTTGCATACGAAATTCGCAAGGTGCAACAATTGCAATTTGGCAATTTACGGCTACAAACTCGTAGGCTTAAGGAAACCAAAGGTTCATCGCCACAATTACGAAATCCATCCATTCCGGACCGCTACTGTGCTTTAAATTATCGTTCCAGTTTCTCAATCTACCCAAAGATTTCTTTCGGTAAGAAAACCAAGACACCTCGGGTGTATTACCTGTGTCGATTTTATTCTTCATTTGATATTCTCTGACTAGCTCTTGTGAAGTACACCATCTGTAGTTTCTAAATGATAACTTTGTTCATGGGTTTTCCCGACAGTTGTAGACACTAAAATCCATGCTAAGTGTCAAAATGAAAATCTTGAGTACAAAGCCCAGATTTAATTTCAGAACTGGTGGGACCGACACGCATTCTTCTGGCGATTATTTGATCTACTTCCACAGTGAATACTAGATAGTCCGTTGTTCGCTGAGCAGTGTTAGGCACATAGACCACATTTTCACATTAAACCGAACTTTTACATTTTTGGCATTTAGCACCGATTTCATATTCAGTCTACATTATTTCTTTGACGTTTACTTTTTAAGTTCATGTCAAGGACCATCTTTTACATTCATACAGTACAACGGGCAAATTTTGATAGTAAAAGAGTTTGGATGGAGCAGTAACTCACTTCCCCGGCCATTAATGTACTTCCTATTTCTTTCTTACATCTAAGTCATCTCTCGTTTACAGTATTATTATTGGCTACGATGCTTCCATAGGTACCTTTCATGCACTTTGTCGTGTACACATATAAAACATATCGCTTTGTATCTTGCAACAGGTCGTATATTAAGAACCACAAGTTTACAGAAGAGCGAAACTACATATGCATATGGTAAATATTTGTGAAGCAACCGCTATTATTTATTGTTAACAAACAAAAGATTCTTTATCACACTTTGTGATTGTTTACCTTTGTTGAAATATAATGTTCACATTAAAAAAATAAATTAAAAAAAGTAGTGAGTCAAAAGAAAAGGTAAATTACTTTTAAACATATTCCTATTTAAATTCAGTTAATTGAGTGCATGTTTCCATTCAGTGAAGGAAGGATAGCCGACGGGTACCAAAGGAACTTCGGGCAGGCTCGTACTTTGAAATAAACAATATAAATCTTGAAAGTTCCTTATTCACACTGCAAAATCGAAAGTCACTTTACATTTTTACAAAACACCACACATTCCAAATCATGTCCAGCACGTAAGCTGCGTAAGCAATACAAGTATTTGTCTGTACTTTGGATCTTTTTATGGGTACAGAAAACACGTCTTCAGCTACATGGTTTGGGTTTCATCTTCGGAATACCATCTACCAGTAATTTCTGCTCTCTTGGAAAACGCAACTTTATATGTTGTGGCAAAGAAAATACATCTTTTTAAGAATTCATTGGTGACAGGTTTGGATGATGAGGCATTGTTCAAACAATATGTTAAGGAAGGATACACCGTAGCTCATGTCATAAAAGGTTAGTAAACCTTTATTTAAAAAAAAAAATCAACAACACTGTTTTAATAGCTATGCACAACCTGAGATCGTATTGCATTCACGCACAGAAAATAAACTCAAATAAAGTGTAGATCGATCGGAGAATAGTGTTCGTTTGATCACAAAAGGAAGGCAAACTATAAACTATTTAGATCCTTTAACGCATGTGGAAATTCCGACTCGAGTATGCGCTTTTAGGGTTAACTTCAGTATCAGAAGATTTAACGTAATATTTCACAATTAAAGTATCCTCGTATTGTTTAAAGAAAGACATTTCAGAGATAAAGGGGGATTGCGAAAGGCAAAATGCCAGCTGATCGTATGAAAGAAGTCTAAAACATTTGAGACGAGGCCACTTATGGGTCAAGTGCTCCTATGTATACAATTGTTAGCGCAACTTTTATGTCCGTAATTGTAGGTTCGGTTCCCGGTGGGATTTCGGTGTTTGTCGAGTATCATAAGACAACTGGTTTAAGTCAATAAATAGTTAAAGAGTAATAGAAAAGTCTGATCGTATCTTCCGTTGAAATAGAATACTTGGAACAGTATCATTCCGTTGTAACAGGATGTTCAGTTGCATTTTTGATTCTGAAAAGTTTGAATGTCATTGAAGAAGAGAATGAACCATTTTCTAAGGGTTTGGAGATGTATCTTGAGACGGTATAACAAACACAAACCAGTTGCATAATTAACACTCTACATTAACACTTAGTAAGAAGGAAAAGGAACGTGCTTTATTAAAAAGCAGACAGAAGTGCTTTATTCCTTTTAAAACTAAAGGCAGTCAGTAGGATACATAATTGAAATGACACTCCGAAATTAGTTTTCTAAGATTTATAATAGTATTCCTGAAATGTTCAGGGCGCCGTGTGGTTACAGTTTATTTGCAGAGAAGTAATAAGGGAAGCTTTTATAATAATAATATAAAAACTTAACCAAGGTAGTGAGACAATTTGCATATATACGTGTTAAATTGCCTGGCGAAGAGTATTTTGAGAAATGAATTATAAACATGAAATAAATAGCCTCTATTTGCAGCTTCTCAAGGGAACATGTATTTTGCATCAAAAGTTGTAACGGTATATTTCAGTCACTACCTCATGGTATTCAGAGTTATTAGCCTTTGGACGGTTCTCATGTAAGCACTTCACTCTACGTTTATACACGTCATTGCTTCGAGCAGATTTTTGTTATACAGGACTTCCAGCATTTTGCTTGATATGATATACATTCTCTCTCATCTGTTCTATGTTTAATTTCAAACCATTGAGTTGCTTATTGATTGAGCTGTGTAAGGTCTTCCGAAGTCATTTCCACAATGGAATGAAATAACCAAACTCAATGATAGATGTTTTATTGTCAAAATTAAAAGTTTGCAAAATACAGATTGAATTATTTTCGTGGGTATCATAATTATTAGAGCGTTTACAAAATTGGAAAAGAACATGAAAATCGAAGGAAACTTTAATATAGCGGAATTCTGAAGATTTCTATAGTTTATGTGCCGATTTCAGGAGCGTCTTATATTGAATAGTATTTCTCATGCGTACGGCAGCAGGCGTGTAAATATGAAACATTAGTGCTCCAGCGTATTTGATGTGAGTTCAGAACACTAAGTTGGCAGCAGTGCAGGACATTAGAAGTCTGAAGTTTATTTGATTCTTTAATCACAAAAGTTTTTATATTATAGACCGTCAGTTTATAGTTATCTATCTTCGAGTCTTGTTTTTTTGTTTGTTTGTTCATTATGGGGATGATATTACTAAGCTCCATTAGCCATTACTAATGTTGTTTGTACACCGTCAAAGAAAGCTTGAACAAGACCATTCAATACTTCAAATTTACACGTTCAAAGGAATATTGTTCAAGACACTTGAACAAGAGTCTCGAATGAACTTAAAACAACTTTTGCACGATCATAGAGGATTGAATCATGTTTTGTATACTTGTTGATAGGTGGCACTTTAAAACAAGGTATCGAAACTATGAAAACAAATGAAAGGGAAAGTGTGTACTGATTTACTTCAGAACTGCGCATTAATAGAATATTTGCAAATCTTTCCGAACTTTCTCCAAGCATTTGGAATTTAATAGATTACCGGTATATTAAATCATTTAGAAAACAGGTCAATTGATTTTGTAGCAACCCCATTCAAATTTTCACTAAGTATTTTGCGCTTTTATATTAAATGCGGGTTAGGTTAGCTTGCGTTAAAAGAATAAAGTGCAGAGGCGTCATTTAGGGGGCAGGAGGGGGCAATTGCCCCCCCCCCCCCCCAAGAGTTTGAAGAATACATATACTTTAATAGATTGTCTACTAATTACTAGTACAAAACGTGAAAGTCTTATGTCGGTGGTGCTCTTGCCCCGCTCAAGCAAAGTATGAAATGACGCCCCTGGTAAAGTGCTATCTAAGTATAAAACCATTCCCTGTACTAAGCTTTTTTAAAAACTCTGATTCTTCACATGGCGTGAAAAAAAAAATAGAGAACTGTTTCCCCAAGTTATGTATCACGAGGCAATGACTGTCTTTTTATGTTATTTATGCTATGACCGAAGATAGTTTGAAGAAAAGACTGAAAACGCAGGAAACCAAACGAAGCAATGATAACACTCTTTTTCCGCTACTGGACTTACCGGCCAGCCCATATCTCCATCATATTTTTTCACGAATCTATCCTATATTTGGTACTAAGTAAGAATAGCCCGCCAAACAAATAGTAATTTTACTGTTAAAATGTTTAAGTGCGTATGAGAAAGGACTGTCTGAAATTATTAATTTCCACTCGTAACATGCTTGTATAATGTAGGAAATCAGTATTTTATGTTTAGAAGTTTAATGTTACCAGTATCAAATCATTACAAAGGCTATAGTTGAGTTCAAATAAGTGAATAAGATGTCAAGGGTTTGTTACACTATTCTAATTTATTATTTATTATTATTATTTTTCTTGCTCTATAACCTCCGTGGATGACGCGCCTGCTGCACAGACGTACTTTCGCACAGGCCTGCTTCTATCCTCCTGCTCTGACTTTGTCAAATAGCATTCTCGAAATTTTTTTTTTCTTCTTCCACATTCTTGTATGTGGCATATGTCAGGACGAGCATTTGTACCTTACGGGAAAGTTCTCGTAAAAATAGTCTGCACGCATTAAAGCAACCTCTACATGAACGTGTGGATTTCGTGATAAAATAATTACATTACAATAAGATAATATGTAATCATTTCCAGGGTGCTTCAGTTTGCGAACATTATCAATCTGTACGCTATTATTTGATATTATCCCAAATTAATAACAGTACAAAACGTCTTATTAAATCAAGAAAAGTCAGTTATATATTTTTTATTTGATGGACTCTAATTTCTTATTCTACACCCGATATTGTTGTATATTAAATTCTCAAATTAATACTTATCTCATTGCCTCAAAATTTAACAATAGTTATGGGCATGCAAGCACTGTAACTAAATAAATCGTGTATATCATCAACAAAAAATACTAACAGTATCTTCCAGCGAGATGTTAGCTTTTGTTTAATATTAATGCACACTTGGAAACTCAGATAATTATGGAAAAGAGTAAGGAAAATGTATTTATTTAACAACTGCCACTGTCTCACGACGCCATCATACTTGTTTTGTATTTTTCTGCACTCAACTCGAGCGCTGAATGGCTATTGAATGCTCTTGAATTGGATTGTTTAGAACAGGACCAAAACGAAATTTCTTGAACGAAACTATTGAATTCAAGACAAAAATGACGTCAGTGCTGACGTCTTTTCCATCAAATAGTCTTAAATGGTCTTGAACAAAAGTGTTGTTCAAGCTTTCTTGGATCGTCTACAAGCAGTATAAGAGAAGTCGTATTTTTATGTCATTCAAAGGTGTCATATACTATATTCGATCAATCGAAAACATAAGATTGGGCGCATGGGTGAGGGCAAGGGTCTTTCACTTTCTTTTCAAATCATCTGCTTTAGCGTAAAGGGTACAACCGTGGAACTAAAGCTCAAAAATAAATAAAATACTTTTCACTACAGATTTACGTCATGTGGTATCGAACGAAGAACATCCTGCATAAAAGGTGAGCGCTCTAATATTGAACGATGATGGACTTGTTTTAATATTTGGAGCGTCGAACTTGTGTGGAGGAATACATACTGATGTGTAAATATGATGCCGAAATAAATTACATAGTCTTGTGTGCTTATGCTTATCATTCCATAGTGATCTCATATTCATTGCAATTATACATTCCGATTTAAATATTATTTTAACCATTGTCAAGTTGCTATACTGAGACAAATATTGTATTAAAAGAATGACGTTTTATCTTCGTTATAAGTAAGTAAAGTAGTGAAACACTGTGTATTTTCAACCGGTATATACAGTATATGTTATTTGTTTGGCAATTTATATTTCATAATGTATAAATCATCATTCCATGCTGTTAAGCTGATTTGCATTTGTTATTAACATGACGTTTCTGTTGTTTGATGATGTGATTTGTGTGTTTGTAATATAATTCTTCTACTGACCATTCTAATACTTATGGTTTGATAATATCCAACATTTCCGGGGTCAGCAATTGCTTTAATAAGGGAAAACATTTTCGACTAGATTTTACAAACTCTTTCTACCAAAGACGTTTCAAGAATAAATATTGTCATCACGATTTTACTATTTGTGTGTTCTTTTCCTGTCTGTACTGCTTATATATTTGGTCTAGGAATTAATTCGTGCGGTTGGTACGCACACATTGAAGCTGTAGTACAAACACAAAATACATAAATACCTTAAGAAAAATATTGTCCATCGCTAGCCACCACTTTCGCCCATCTGTCAGGCAATGTACGGATTCCGTGGCGAAAGAAGTCCTCATCCTTGGAAGCGATCCAGTCAGAGACCCATGTTTCGATATCTTCTGAAGAAGTAAACCGCTGTCAAATCAAATCGTTGTTCATGCAATCGAACAAGTAGTAGTCCGAAGGAGCAACGTCTGGTGAATACGGCGGGTAGGGTAAAACTTCCCATCCGACATTTTCTAAATAGGTTTTGACCGGTTTTGCGACATGTGGGCGAGCGTTATCATGTTGAACAATAAGTTTATCATGTCTGTTCTCCCATTCTGGTCGTGTTCTGGCCAGAGCTTGCTTCAAACGCATTAATTGTCGTCGATAACGTTCTCCATTCATAGTTTCACCCGGTTGCAGCAGCTCATAGTACACCACACCTTTCATATCCCACCATATGCACAGCATAACCTTTGCACAGTGAATATCTCGTTTTGGTTGTGATGGACCTGGTTCACCTGGTTTCACCCAGGCCTTTTTTCGTTTAGGGTTCTCGTAATGGATCCACTTCTCATCACCCGTAATAATTCGATGCAGAAACCCCTTTCTGCGCTGTCGTTGAAGCAGCAATTCGCAAATGGTTTTTCGTCTTTCAACCTCTCTGTCTTTCAATTCATGTGGAACCCAATGTGACATCTTTTGAATCATTCCCATGGCTTTCAAGCGTTTGGAGACTGTTGTTTGATCAACGCCTAATGCTGCTGCAAGTTGTTCCTGCGTTTGACACGAATCCTGCTCGAGCAAAGCTGTCAATTCTTCGTCTTGAAATTTTTTTGGCTGTCCAGCTCGCTCTTGGTCTGCCAAGCCGAAATCACCACTTCTAAACCGTGCAAACCACTTCTGACACGTTCGCTCAGCTAGAGCATGGTCACCATACACTTCCACCAAAATACGATGACTTTCAGTCGCACTTTTCTGCATGTTAAAGTAATGCAGCAGGACACCCCGCAAAAACACTTTATCAGGCACAAATTGCGCCATGTTCACTTAACTACAAACTGGTGTTGTTGACGCTTTAATCCACTGCCCTATACTACGAACGATACGCGATGACAGGGGTTTGCAACACACGTGTGGATACACGGAACTGTGGGACGCTCCGTTTGTTGCGCCATCTCTTGTCCACCCGCACGAATTAATTCCTAGACCAAATATATAAAATAATAAAATAAATTGAGGAATGACACGTTGGTCGCACGGTGCACTGAAGGAATTTAAAGGAAGAAAACTTCTGATCGTCAGATGAAAATAAAATCATATACAATATTTATAATACTTGTTAGCTCACGCGAATCTCGGTGGCGATCGACAAGGGCGGAAGTAACAAAAAATGTTGCCAACGTCGTGTGTATGTATATATAAAACAGTAAAGTACATCCTGCAAATATATATATATATATAGTATTCAGAGTATAATAATTTTCAGAGGATTCAAGAACTTGTTTTTTTTTTTTTTTTTTGTTGACTATTTTCCCAGTTGTTTGTTATGGATCGCCGCCTCTCCTTTTGTAATCGACTGGCGTTAATCACCCTTGTAATTAATCAGTTAAAAAATTAGTGATTATACTAATGACTTTAAAACTTTGCTAATCTGTAATCGTTATTTTTTTCTCTCGTTAAACTAATAAGTAAGTGTATTAACGCAAACCCTTTTACCAAAATTTGAGTATCTTGGTTTGATATTAAAGAAAAAAAAAATTAGGTTTTTACGTACATTATTTTACGAGATAGCCCGCTCAAAGTTCAACACACTTACCTCAATGTTTTCCAGCTTCTCAGAAATGAGTTTCTTCGAGGCCTTCAAAATATTCGTTTACTGCCTTTATGATTCAGAATTTTAGGAAAGTTTTGAATTTCGCGAATAGATTGTAGTCCGGGGAGCTAGATCTGGTGAATAGGCAGGATATGGAAGCAGTTCAAATCTCACCTCAGCCATTGCTTTTTTTTCTACTCATGAATAAGTAAACATGGCACCCATCTTGCGCTTAACTTTTTTCTTTTTTCATGTACAGTTCGCAGGAAAAAACCTGCAACATGAGCATGTAAGTTTTTTGTGAAACTACGCCTAACAGCGCAGAGAATCAACATAACGTTTAAGTGGCACGAATCACGTCAGGAGAAACCTCGGCGTCCTCCCCTGCACACTTATTTTGCAGCAAAATACTTCGTCGTTTGACAATAAACTTACATGCTCATGTTACAGATTTTTTGCTGTGGACTGTACCATTCATTATGCAAAATGAACCCGCTCATATGAGATGAATGTGACCTCTGCTAGCTCGTGTATTTTCACTTGTCTGTCCGCTAAAACCAAATCATGGACTTTATCGATGATCTTGGATGTTATGAGCTCATTCGGGGCTCCAGTACGTGGTTCATCATCAATGCTTAAATTCACTTACCCAAAGTCGAATATTTTCATAGGAAGGACACGAGTCACGCAAAGTACGTAGAATTATTTCATCAATTTCGTTTGCTATTTTTCCTTCCAGGAAAAAAAAAAAAAAAAAAAAGACATCGTTTTGCTATGTTCACCGAATAGTTTATTATTTAAGAACAGTAAGAAGAAAATGACACCACAATTCCAAGTCTTCACTGTACTTGGAACGCTTCTGTTTAAGCAAAGATGACTTGAGACCACAGCTATTTTTATGCATAGAAAAGGAACTTTGACTACATATATAAATGACGTTAGCGCTATCTATTAATATGCGAAGTATCGAACTGCCCTATGTATAGTCAAAAAAGTTGTGTTCCTTGTAGAACATATATTTAAAAAATATATAATGCATTCGTTTTTTTTTTTTGTTTTTTTTTTCTTTCTTGATTTTACAACTCTTTATTTTAATTGTATTATTTACCAGTTTTGTTTGACAATAAGTTTCGCATAATAATCTATTGATATCCCCATGTTCTTAATTTTATCGATTCAAGTTTTCATAGACTTTCACAAATCAAAGCAATTCCAATTACATAATAGAAAATTGCCATTTTTAATTATTTTATTATTATTTCGTTTTTGATTGTTTCCAACTATGTCAGTAACCATCAAATAACGTTGTACGAAACAGAAAAATGAACATCATCGAGAATTAAGAAACGATGCACGCCTCTGATGGTTATGATTTCTAGAAAACAAGAAATGGGAAAGAATAATAGATGTTACGATGAACTTAAGGTCTCAGTATTGCGGCACAGATTCATGAGCTGAGCTCTTTAACAGGCATTTTTCAGGCACTATACGGTGAGGCAAAAATCCAGCACCACCCTTGTATTTTTGAAACGGCTCCTGAGGAAAAATGAAATTTTGGAGGTCGGGACGCGCCAGATGGTGCCATTTGGCATCATGGCGACATCTTAAAATCCGCCATGTTGAATTCAGATCCAGTATGTCAGTGGGAAGAAAAGCATGTGACAAACGATGTTAGGCTAGAATTTCATCAGAAATACGAATTTGAAGTTATTTTTCACTTCACTTTAATCAGTAATGAAATTTTGTGAAGTAAACATTGCATATTGTATCATGTAGTGAGTTTTGATTTGTCTTTTCACGTGATGTAACATTAAAATTGTTCTTATCAACGGAGAACGCAGTGCCAGAGCCATCGCTGATGAGTTGAATGGCCAGCATTCAGAGAGGAACAGCATTGCACATACCACCGAGTCATGTATTTTGCAGAAATTTCAAGTTTATCGATCTGTACACGACAAACAACGCAGTGCAAGACGTTTACAGGGTGTCTACTCAAATTCCAAAATGAAATTTCGTGACCTTTTCTTTACTAAATCATAAAATTTCCTAACAAGAGGGAATTTGGGTACAAATTAGACCGAATTTTCATGCATGCGATAGAAGAATGCTTTACTTGCGATTTAGTAGCGCCTAAAGCCGACCATAGACATTTCTAGTAATGAATTTTGACGTTTTATAGAACAAAATTTTCCGGTCTGTGCTTATATTTGTAGATAAAAAATTCGTGACCCAAAAGCAAAATTTCTTGACTTTCATGACCGTTTTCTGATTTCCTGACCGATAGACACCCTGGTTTAGCTAAATTCATGATGACTGGCTTTCTCCAAGACCTCAAATTTTAACACAGATGAAATCCGATATCTTTGTAACCACTAACTTTTTTTTTTTTTTTTTATTGATTATCCTTATCGAATGATTATTTTCTTGAAATGATTTCGGTAACCAATTCTGTTGCCATTGTAACCGCTTTATGGATCTGCCCCACCAACGAGTACTTTCAGGAAACCTGAACTTAACCTGGTTAAGACATCAAAGAACAGTTCCAAAATGGGACTACAGAACTTTTCCCGGATTGCCCTCAGGTTTCAACAATGAGATGAGCAATCAAGCACCGAGAGGTTCGGATGTCTCGTCTCGAAATCCTCACAAACATTCAGATGATCGCTCAGACCACGACACACAAATATCATTTATCATGCAACAAAAACACATTAAACAAAATGACAGTATGCTTATTTATTAAATTCATTATGTGTTAAACAATCACAACACAACACTGATATGGGTATAGACACTTGACTATTTACACAAAATTACACTTCACATTTCGTGAGATAATAGCCCTTGTATCACGCATGTAGATGAATGAAAGATTTTATTTGGGAGTTCACCACAAACACTTTTCTCATACCACTCACTAATGCACGTAGGGGGTAACACTAAAAGTAATCCCACGATGTAAGTTCCTGGCTGCTGCGAGAATAATTCGTAAAAGGTTGATAGTAGTATCCAGCAGAATGAACGCAGACAATCGCACTATATAAATTAGGACATTGGCGAGCCCGTTTACTACTTCCAGCCGCAATTCCGTTTAGTCCTTGAGCGGCCTCTTTACTCAAGGAATGTGTAGCGAATTCAACAAACGTGTAGGCTATCTTCACATGCGGAGAAAAAAAAGCTCAGAGTTAAGGCGCTCTAGGTGTAAGCTGGATTGATCGGCTGGTCAATGTTGGCAGTTCATTTTAAAATGTGATCAGGTTAAGCCACCTGTATGGATATCCAAATTAAATGTTAAAAGAATTTGCGTTAATTCACAGTTCGCTGGCCACGATAACTTGTCGTGGGAATGTGGAGATAAAAAGTGGCTGAGCGATATGGTTGGCGCCGATGAATCGTTTCAACACCTGGTCTGGTCTGCTCTCGCTTGCCGCAGTATTTCCATAAATGACTGAAGAAAGCCCTTAATTTAGTTCCAAATAACTATAGAACATACTCTTTGTACATTAATGAGTAAGGAAGAAACACTGAAGATCCAAGTAATAGAAATACAATTATCATATATGTAGTGCAGATAATGAATGTGGTCTTTGTTACTCACTAAAATTCTCTCACAGTGAAAAAGCGTTTCAGATATACTTTATGTATGAGTGAACGATGAAAGACTTTTTTTCTTGGTTTGTGTGAAAAATTGAATTATTAGCAGTTCTCACCGAAGAAAAGAAATTATTTGCGTCGCAAAAATAAAGTATAAATTGAAGAATGATTTCTGTCTTTCCAAACTAGAGCGTCCACAAAAATTACTTATATAACCTGGTGACGGTTATATCAACTCCTAGACTAGATTACAACTAAAGAACCTATGCTTGTACAAAGGTACCACAGCGGGAGCTCATGTGGTTCGGATTCCACGTTAATCAGTAGGTCCACGTCTTATATAGCCTCGCTGCTGAAGGGGACGTGAAACTCAAAATCAATCAATCAAAAGGTGCCACAATGGGATTCAGTTCGAAAGCGTCGTAAAAGATTCTAAAGAGTATGGCCGAAACATCTCCGACACTTAAGAAGCTTATAAATTCAAAACCAAAAAATGTATAGCAATCATACCTCGACAATACACAGCGCGCCGTTTTAAATCAATATTTTTCGAACAAAATATATATCACGCAAGTGCTGGCCTCCATTAGCAGTAAATGGCGGTGCTGATGCAAAATACGCCACTGCATTGGGACGCGCCTCTCCCAAATCACTGACTTTGCTTGTCCCACACCAAACAACTGCCTGATTTGGGAAGGGCGTAGTTTCGAATGGAGAGCGATATACATCTCTTTTCAATATGGTCGGAAGAACATCGTGCGTTCTTTGTTGAGGGTTTCTTTTTAAAAATGACAAAGATCACCGGTAGCAACGTAACGTGCACTTCGCGCTTTGTTATAACTAATGGAAGCCACTACTTGAGTGATTTTGTTTCAAATAGGTACTAATTAAAAGTGCATTCTATTTACTTTCCAGAAATAAAAGAGCAATGCCGTTTCTTCTTTGATTTTGAATTTCTTAGCCTCCCAAAGCTCTAATTGGCTACATTTAACCCTTCAGAAGTCGCGTCACGGCTGAAAAATTATCTTGCATAGATTACAAGTCACTGCGCCCACCTACCTTTCCCTCTCTATACCTTCGTGTGAACTCGTCCCCAAAATATATAAATTTATTGTTTTCATTTAGTTCTAATAAGTTCCTCGTAACAAAGCTCTTGTTTTCCACCTGGTCTTTTCGACTGTGCGCGACCTCTCGCATTACATAAAAAATAATACTGTTTTCTAACAATCTTTTGTAATTTTTTCGTTTATTTTAGTGTGTTACTTCTTCCTTTGTGAATTGTGTGGTATTTCTGAATGTTGAATGAACATAATAAATGGGTGACAAAGAAAGAAAGAGCCCACCAATGACAGAAATGCTCCCGGAAAGTGGTACCATTGTGACTGGAAGAAAAACGGGAAATTGAAGACAAATTGTCATCAGAGTAATGGGGCGTTTACACTTAGTCGATTTGCGTTCGATTCAGTTGAATTGACGTCACTTTCAACTTAATCGACCGAGTAAACGGGACTTCAACTTAATCGCTTGTTGATCGAAGGCGACTAATCGACTGGTAACTGAATTGAAAGACGTTCTATTTTCTGTGGTTGAAATAATTGAACACATCCATCAATCTGATTTGGCCTAGTTGCTTCGATTTAGTGGCAAATGCAGCTAGTCGATTTAGTCGTGCGACTAAATCGACCAAGTGTAAACGTCCCATAAGAAGGCATCTCTAGAAGGCTCACAACTTCCACGTGCAATTGTAATTTCAAAATATTTACTTAGGTAGTGACTTTGACTAAACTAGGGGTCAAAATAGCACTACAAAAGCATTGAAAACTCACTTTCAATCCAATCGTAAACATATCTCGGATAAATTTCACTGCTCCCGGGAGGTTTCTATCCGCCATGCCAACGCCTGAAATCATTATCAACGAGTATAAAGTCTGAAATCTTGATTCTGAAGTTGAAACTGAACACTAGTGAAATAAAGTCAAATACAAGATGATGTGATCAAAATGTAGTATATATATCCACTACTACTAACTGTTTTATGTACTTTCTATTATTTATTTATATATTTTTCTGGGCTTAATATGTTACAATTATGAACCGTGACTTATGAAGGTGGTGGTGATGAATGATAATGATGGAATGACGAAAGTGGGAGGAGACGAAAAAACCCATGCACTTGATATTTTCCCACCACAAAGCTTTTGCCAGGAGCTGGGATCGAACCAGGGACCCCACTTGACAGAGCTAAATACTGTACATCTGAGCCACCGCGACTTATCATTTCTTTTTAGTTGTTGTTTGGGGAATAGTAATAAGGAATGATTATACTTTTCTTGTCAAATAACCTAATCAATTTTAAGTGCGTGTATTTTGAAATGTATACTCAATAATAATATTAGTCATTCACGTGTTCAGCATGCTAACGAAAATTAATACAATACTCGCATACAAACGTTTCATAAGTATTGAATTTTATTTCTGTGCTCCAAACTACAAATGATAGAAAATACGGGTGGCCTTCTTCACGTGTTATTGGAAACTGTAATTACTGCGATTTTTTATACATTTCTTGTATGAATGCAAAATAAAGCATTTATTAAACTTCAAATGCATTAAAAAATAATGTTAAGGTTATATAAATAGTATTTTCAATAATTCTTTTTCATTTAGATTTAGTTTTAGCAGTACGGTTCAAAACACCGTGCGCGACCTCTCAGTTCTGAAACAAGGACGCGACGAACCAAACAAGATGTGGTTATATTAATATTAATCCTTATGTCTAGTACATTGTGAAATAATTGAAGAAAAACAAAGTTTAAGTTGTAATTACATCGTCACAATATATTACTGCAGAAATACACAAATACCCAATTATGCCATAAATATTGTTCGAGATTTTGACCGTCGTTTGACCATGCTGGATATCAATTACTGCTGTCATCTGGCTGCTGAGCTGTTCATTTTACAGTGAGACGCGTGGCAGTGGGAATGTGTAACGGCGGAGGGGGGCCGTCATAGAGCTACACAAAGTACGCATACCATCACAGATCTTCGCCACCCAACAAATCAGTGAATTGACTTGTCTATCGCACCATTCAGGGTTACAATGAAACGAAACAGAAAGTGATTGACAGTGTAGTTACAGACGGCGCACAGTAAGGCCACCATAGGCAGTTAAGGTTGCAGCAGCAATGATTCGAGAAAATCCCGTCACGATTCGACTAGTAATGTCTATTTCGAGATCAATCATGTCGCAAGTGCTCGATCAGGACCTGGGACTCGAAGAGCCTACAAGCACCGTATAGATCACTTTCTCACTGAAAGTGGTGGAACCCAAACGTCATCTCAAGCACTACTCAGGAAATGGTCAGAGGACAATTCTCTTTTCCGACGAGCTTTACAATTGGCAGTCCTTTAATGCTCAAAATGACTGTGCGCGCATCGTCAGTGCAAGCTGCTGAACGAGTTTCCAGGGTGCAAAAGCCCTATCACTTAGCATCAGTCATGGTGTGATGGGGGACGAGTTTCAATGGCACAACACGGCTCAATATTTGTGAACAAGGAGTGAAGACATCGGCTACCGTATACAACAGTGTTGGGAGTCCAGTGTGAAACCACTAAGTAATATCATGTTCCCTAATCAACAGTTTACCTTCCAATAGGATTCTACTCGTGTGCACAAGGAACTGTCAACACACGAGTGGTTACGGACCAACGTCCTACACTTGATTTCCACATCAGACGCTGGCCCTCTCGCAGCCCAGATCTGAATCCGTTCGACTAGAAACTGTAGCCAAGTGCTTCAATCAATAGCCTGTAAGAAGACACCTAATGGGGACTCCTTGAAGCGCATCCTGCTCAAGGCAGCCCGCCTGACTCCAGATCTGCATCCAGGCTCAAGGTGAATATTTTCAAAACTCATTACTCTTTATACTCAGACTTTCATGTATCATCTTGCAAAAGAATACCAATATATCTTCAACATTATTTCATTTCCAATCATATACTGAAACGTTCGTCGTTTAAAAATTGGGAATGTTCCTAAAAAAGGCAATACGCTGCATTCACATCGTCCTAATCATGTTCGAAAATAATGGAAGATATATTTCTAATAACAGAATACGCTGTACACTATATTCAAATATCAATCATTCTCCGAGATCCAGGGTTTGACTGTTGAATGGGAGAACATTGAATGCATGATGGTGGTTTGAATTCCACCTTAAGTCGTAGATCTCCTTCCGATACAGCCTCGATGCTAAAAAGCGATTCTAAACTTGAACAAATAAATGACCAATTTCTGATTCCTTACGAAGTGGTATTTAGACAATGTTTAAACCAACGTCACCAGTGTTTTGCATTTTAGAATTGAACGAAGCCTTACGATTCCTTCGTCCCTGTACTATCAAAGGAAGAATGGATTCTATATCCAACTCAGTGGTAGTCTTTCTGTGATGATTTGCAGTTTGGTTCCTTATACGCTAACAAGATATACAACAAAGCCGTTTCGTTTGGTGACGTGACAAAATTAATATCATAGTTTTACACATTCCAAAATGTACAGAATCGACAGTGAAATATTAAGAGAAATACAACGAAGAATATATTCAGTGTGAATGAATCGGTGTCAAGTGATACCTTTAATGTCTCGCAGGCTCTCAGCTAAAAATAGGATTCCATAATAAAATAAATAAATAATAATAAAAAGAACTGGATTCATACTTCAAGTTTCTTTTCCTCACAGAAAGAAAAACGCTTATACATATTTTTAAAAGAGTACTTTACTTGATACACATCAACGTAATTTTATTTAGTTAACAGTTATTACCACCTGCGATTTGAAAACAATTATAACTTTTATTGCATAACAAAACACATACTCACCATTCTTTTACATAAAAATTAGCTAATATAAATCAGAAATTTAAATATATTAAGCATTTCTTAGTGGCTTGTATTTTGAAGCGAACTGGAGTGCACGCCTTCACCAACGAACGGAACGCAACTTAACACATTGACATGTGTAATGCAAAAGTCGTATCTTAAGGAAGTGGTTCCCGATCATTCTCGACTTACGCCCACGACACCGCGATACGCTTTTTCCACTTTTATTAGTAACAATGTAAATAATGATAAGTCTAATACTAGAAGTTTCTATAAAGTAGTGAGCACTGTTGACGTCGACTGATACAGTTTGTCTCAACTGATTATAAAATGATTCATGATTTTTACATTCTAAATTTCACGACATACCGTATGGGACTATGCGACAACATTGTGTCATGGGAACCACTGCCTTAACGAAGAAAAAAAATTACTAAAACGAAAACGTCACCAGTTAAACTTCTGCAATAGAAAGTCGAACTGAGTATCAAAGGTGCCGTTTTATTATCTACAACTGAATATTGCTTTTCTCATGTTCTACAGTACACACAAAAAGAAGCCAAATACTCGCGAATATCTGTTCCACGGTCACTATTAACTATAAAAATCAATAGGAGTGACTTTTAAAAAATGCAACCCGAAGATAACAAAATTGTCGGTCCAGTTCAAGCTAATGATATTCTCTGTTCAACAGAAAAATTACGACAGAAATTCAACAAATTGTACAAATATTAATAGCGTTTATCGGGATAAAAATGTTCAAATATAAGACGCATAGCAATAGATTGAGCTAAGAAAATGATTGGCTGAGTGGAAGTCCTCATCCGTAGTTTTGCAGAAAATCGAAACTGACACCACCTATGTGAGATGGATCTAATAATCTTTTCATTATGACATAGGCAAGATGGCACTGTATAGCATGGTTAATGACATGTAACTCAAAATCATCATCATTTTCATTTGAGTATTTGTAAATCACCATTAAAATACAAAAAGTAATATTTTAACTTTTTATTTAAATTTTAATTATGTGTACATTATATATATATACGTATATACAATGAAAGGAAATGTAAGAAGTGAAGCGAAACAAAACACAATTATTCTCTGTGACTCTGTAACTTAGCAAACGGAACCGAACCCTCAAACTGTGCGAGACGAGACGTAGTTTAAAAAAAAAAATACTGGGATTTAAGAAAAATTCAAACCATAATACTATAACTACCATTCAGTTATCATCAATAATAGAACTTTTTTTTACATTATAAACAACAAATATATGTATTTTTTCCTTTCTTTTTTCGTGGCATCCTGTTGACTGTGAATTTCCAAGTCCAAAAGGAATGACATCAAACAAAACTTAAATACCATAGACGTTTTCATCGCTGTACGCGATGTAAAGGAAGAAGTCCTCTTCGTGATGCTCCTGAAACACATAACAGATCACTTGTTAGGAGATTGAAACATGGTCACAAAGTTATGTACAAGCGTCTCATGTATTGTAGAACTACAAAAGCTCTCGTCGAATCATTACAGACTTCTTGAGGTAAATGAAAAAAATAAAACTATCCGTCACTTGACGTATTAAGTAACAATTATTACCTTCTTAAGCAATTACCCATAAGACAACAGCAGATTACATAGTATACTTATTTTGCCAGTAGTACGTACAAATAACACGTTTCATTCTGAAGTGAATACCTCTTCTGCAAGTTTGATCATATGTTTATTTATCTTCAGTTTAAAGAATCACGAAAGTAAAGTTTTGTTTCTACGAGGGTCATTGAACTCGAACTGGCAACACTGCTACGATTGGAGTGTCGGGTGGGTAGGAGACAAATGACAAACGTAGTGTGTTCCGTGGATGTGATGAGTCAATTCAACGCTGCTGCGTTCCCATATTACGGTGTGTGTGGTGAGTAGACATTGTTAAAAGTGATTGTTGTGTGAAATACCGCTTTCACGCAATGTTCACGTGTGTAGAACAGTGTGTGTTTATGAAATTCCATGTGGCACGAGGGCGAAATGCTAGGAACGATTCACAGAGGATTAGTAGAGGCCTGTGATGAAGCTGTTCTACCATATTGCACAGTGGTGAGATGGGTTGCAGCATTTCAGGCGGGGCAAACGGCCTCACCTCCTGGAGTCTGGACCAATTCCCCTACACCACAATGCCACATGCCATACAGGTAATCCAGTACAGACTCTGTAACGACGATGTGGTTGGGAGGTACTGGAGCACCCGCCATACTCCCCGGATATGAGCCCCTGCGATTTTGAACTTTTCCCAAAAGTGAAAGAACTCGGAGGCAAACGTTTCAGAAAGTGGAGCTTTGATAGGTATTCAACGGTTCAACAGGCTGGCGGAGACTATATCAAAGGGCCGTAAGCTTCTTGAGGTGAGTGATCCCATTTCACAAGTATGTTGCCATTTCGAGTTAAATGACCCTCGTATGTAACGCATGGAGGATTCATCCATTCCATGTGTACATATTTTTCCATCATGTCTCTATGGAATGTGACGGATAAAGCAGGTTTATTCTTTCAGTCACACAGAGAAGAAATAAACAGTCTGTACTTTTCTACATTTTTTTCCGATGGTTACAGGTAAGTCATGAATCATATAATATAGTTATCTAATAGGAAGAGTAAGTCTTCTTCAAAGTAATTCCATTCAAACATGAATTTACGGTACACACACCGCGGTGCTGAGGCAAATTATGAAAAACACTTTTAAACCCTAAAATCTCAGTTTTCTGGGATCTCCTTACCTTTCTCTCAATATATTAGAGGATTTTATAGCATGCATCCATTTCCACTGTATATGTAGGGTGAATCATTTACCTTGAGACACTCTTGTAACTTTTAAACTAATACCGAGAGGGGAACGCTCTCTCACATGCTCTGCAATGCCATCAAATTAAAGAGTTTCCAACTCAATAAAAAGTTGCATTTCTTAAAAATACCATTACATCAGTGTATTACATACTCCAATTCTACATATTACGCAAACACTTACAATATCATATGCTAGAAAACAGTGGCGGCTGGTACTATATGTTGCATGGTTGTGCAACCGGATATTTCTTTAATACTAAAGATATTTTTTAATTATTAAAGTAGTGTATCAGTAAAAAAATAAACCTTTGCTCTTGAGCGCAAAACAGTATTGATGCATTTCTAAAAAAAAATAATAATTAAAAAACTGAAAGAAAGAGAGTGATATACAAATCCAGTGGCAGCGAGCGTTGCCACTGGAAGCAGTAACATTGAGCATATGGCAGCGAGCTCCTATCTCTTAACATGAGGAAGTGGATTTATTCCTGCGTCGCTGCTATCCTCCCGTATTACGCTTTTCCAGTTGCTACTTCGTTCGCAACTGGTATATAGTCAGCTTCTGTAGTAGTTACGAATTCCTCCGTTTGGCAGCGCTTGACTCAGTTGATAGGTTGAGTGAGATATAAACGCTTGGAAGAAAGAAGTTGGTCACCAAACAGAAACTCGCAAAGAGCAAATACGCGTCTGGTGGTAGCAGGGGCAGATCCAAGCTGAATATTTGGGGGAGGGCGGTCGTTAGAAGTCAATAGATTTTATTTTTAAAATAAAAAATATCCTATTCTGGGGGGGGGGGCGATCGAGACTCGAAGAAGAGAATGTCTTACCAGTGGTCTGATTCCTAGCTGTGTGTCGCTCGTGCACATGATCTCGTGTTCGATTTCCGGCGGAGAGCATAAATCTCAAATTATTCAGTTTTAATATTCATTTGTCTTCTTTAGCCTAAATTGCTGGAATGTTAAACTATTATTTTTTTTTTATTTTCGAAGGAAAAATTCTTATATATCATGCTTCTTTATAATAGAACAGCAAACAAAAATACGTAATTACTGAAAATGAACTCTTTGTCCCTTATATTCATACAAAGAAATGCTAACAAAATGCATATTGTCGGAGGAGAGAGGTGTTTCTGTACCTTAAAGAAAATAAAGCGGAAAATATTTGCAGTAGCGATGCTTTCTATTCAGAAGAACTTGGCGAGCAGCATTTCAGATTGCAATGAAGTCATAAAAAAAATTTGAAGCTCGAAAAGAACGAAGAAAGACCTTCCATTTTGAAATAATGCATAGTTTACTTAATTAAATAATTTTGTTTAACTGTGTGCATGAATATATGCAATTTTCTTGCTTTTTTTCTTCTTTTTGGGTTAACGATATCATTCATGGCTTACAGCGCATGCTATATATTCGCTTTATCTCTTGTTCAATAACATGAACGTAGAAGTTTTTGTATATAAATAGTGTGTAAACATACATTGATAGTGGTTGTTTGAAAAAAAGGAAATAACTTATATATTAAATCAATATTAGAGAATACATTTTAATCAATAAATATACAAATGGAGCTTATAAGGACTTTCCTCTTCATATTTCCTGAATATTTTTTGGATAAGACTCAAGAATGCTGGGGGGAGGGGAACACTTGCGCGTAACTACATACTTTTGATATTGCAACATTGCAACATTGCAACCGGTACTTCTACAGACCACGAACCGCTACTGCTAGAAAATAAGGACGCTACAATACGGCATTCATCCAAATTTTAGAGGTCTTTACAACGGTCATAATGCAAGTGACGCGGACAGGGCAATGAACACTGAAAGTATCTTAGTGACAAATACTATGACCACGGTATGGCGTATCTGTACTTCTTCAAAAAACCTTTCTTTAAAAAAAACTGTTTAAATAAGCATTACATCCAATTACGTACATGGAGACCATAATACCATCCATAGCAGTTGTAACAACTACCAACAATTTGTCGTAATATTTAAAAGCAGAAGGAACCAACAATCTAAAACATTTCCCAGAAATATAGATCTTCTCCGATTTTTATTATTATTATTATTTTCCAGAAGAATGATTTGCGATATCAAATTGCTGTGAACGGTTTTATGATCTTTATATCTATTGAAAATCATCTCCGTGGATGGATTACTTACGCAGGCAGTTTTTCCAAATAAAACAGTTTTAAAAGTTTTTTTTTTTTTTTTTTCTATTTATTCAAAATCTGCCATAACATGATCACCACGGAGGACTAACAAAGTTTGGATGTTTACGACACTCTAGCATCCTATTTGTGTAAATACGACTATGTACGGTATACGTTTTCGGTAATTTGAAATATGTAATGACGTAACGTAATGTCATTTAAAAAATTACAATTCTATATTAGGAAAGCAATTCTATTAATCTGATGGTGTTGTTAGGGTGAAACAATTTCCCGCTGTAGAAAATCTCGGCGTTAATTACATTTTAGTTTAAAAATTTTAAGGACGTTTCACGATAAATGGTCGACCTTGTATACCACGTCCGAAAAAGATCTAATTTATAAACACCGACACGATTTTGTTTTATAAGATGTGTGCACATCATGTTACTACACAATCAAACGTTAAATAATACCTGCAAATTATACAGAACAACAGCCGACCTCAAGAATAAGAATCTGTGGCTAACCTGGGGAGGACTGGATATTGTGAGCATGTATAAAAATAAATAATAATTAAATCGCCGAAGAGACATTTATTTCTATTTTAGGGCAACACAAATACCATCTATGAGTCGAATAAGTTTGTCCGTAGTTCACAATGCGTCCTTATGACACTTTTTTCAACTGGGAGCCACTTTTTACTAGTCAAAATGTCCTACGGACCAACCTACTCTTGTCCCCTTCGAAGACAATTTTATCTTTGTTCAGAGCAAAATCCAGTCTCTCATACTTTTTAAATACCACAAATTAAACACTACTTTCCTTTCCCTATATTTAAAATTTATATTAATATTAGAAAATACACACTGCTATTGTTTTTAATAACTTAAGGCTATCAAGAATATTTTATAATATTACATGTACATAAGCTACTACAATTTGTCTAGTTTTTACATTGTTAAATAATATTATATATATATGTTTTGAAATTTTAACTATACACAATTCGCTTGAAGTTTATACTTCTCCCTTTCCTTAAGACTACTGGTAAGGTTCCACGAGAACCATAAGGGTAGATCTCGTGGCCAAAGTTTGAAAAACACTTACATATGACATTGTTAGATGGGATCAGCGCCTTATTCCTATGAACCAGTTCTCTTGAAGTCATGATAATGCTATGGAGATTGGCCTATACTATGACAATTAATCTGATGGTTGGTGCACCCGCGATCACCCTTCGGAGCCCACGTTAATAATTGATTCCGTTCATCACCACCTCGGTGCTGCATTGGACGAAAAGACTTTTCCGACCCGTACTTAAATCGTTTATCGAAGGCATCCTCATTACAAAAGCTGGTCCCTTACCCTATCGAAGTAGGCCAAAAACCCTACGAGCATCAAGAGCGTGTGCTCTGCAATTGAATTGAGGAGAACGACTCTCTTTATATCAATTTGGTCAAAAAGAAAATATAACAAATACGCAGAAGTTACCTATTGTTCAACGAAATCCGTCTCAGAGCATAGATTGAATGACTCAAAAATGTGATGAACACAGAAGAACCATAAACTAGTACATGAAGAACACTATTGGACAAAAATGTTAAGCGAAACCACTGAATAGCTTACCAGCCAACTTGAATGTTCATTGAACAATAGTCAGTAATCGTTTGCATGCCATGAGAAAAATTCAAAAGAAAGAATTCAAACGAACACTTGGCGAACGCCACTGCAAAGTGACCACAGTCGGTGTGTTTTTTCTTTCTTTCTTTGAACTACCAGCATGACGTCGAACTGGAATATTCATGATTCGAGGTAGTGCTTCCTTTCGTTGGTAGCAGCGAAAAGGCGTGTTGTATTATGCAATTTTGAACCGAAACAATGTCAGCGACTTTGTTTTTAAACGGACCCCTTCTCCGTTGCTAAAGAATTGAAATGAATGCTAAGGAACTTAAATTTCACAGTTACAGAACCATAAGATTATCACCTGAGCAGCATAAAATAAAATGAATACGTCCCACGATCACGCACCATGCACCAGAGGTAAACTGCAAGATTCAGAGTTTGCCAGAACCAGTATAGGATAGGTTTAGCAGTCCAAGCACGGCGCGAATTCCACAGGCTATAAAATCCGCCAAGGTCAGAATCTCTCGAAATCGTGTGTGAAACGAGCCATGGCCCTATGCGAAATAGATGAAAGTATTCCTGATCATGTCATTGAATGTGTACCTATCGCCGTAGATCACGACAGCTAATTCCAGCTCTGATGCTCCCAAGAGAGGAAAAAAACTCTCCGTTGATACCAAGTGAATCCTCTCTTTCCATTTTAAGAGCTGAAACTATCTCTAACAGTAAGTAGCCTATCAAAATCTCTACCCTCAAACAACCCATAGGATGAAAGGAGCGTGTCTTTACTTCCTACTGCAGTAAAGTAGTACTTGGCAATACTGAATTTTCTTCCACTTACATCAGAAACAAAATGATTTATATCTCTTTTTCTTACCTGATAGAGGGAGCCCATAGTTGCGCTGGTGGGAGGTATCACATTGTTTACAAAGAAGAACAAAGCATCTTCTGGTCTCAGATGAATTCTCTTTCTGATGAGGAAGTAAAACTGTCCTACTGTCAGATCTGATGGTACCAGATATTTCTTTTTATCTAAGTCACCAATCCTAGCCTTTGGAGCCTTCTCAACAATTACCTGCGAGGAAGAAGGTAGAGAAAAAAATACCAGGTCAGCTGTCATTTAGTTACATTTGTATTTATTTATTTTTTACAAAATCATTGTTAAAAATGAATGCTCTTCAAATAAGCGAGTATATTGAAGGATCATTTGAAAAGCGATATGTTTTTACTTCGGCCATTTCATTCAATTCAGTGATTTGATTGTTTTGATTCTTATTTTAAAAACATAGCTATTCTGTGTCCCTTACTCTCGTTGTGGATGTTCCTGTTTCTGCTTTCACGGGAAAATATGGGTATGATGTGACATCATGTACTGTGATAAGGTTTTTCGTTCTTCACGTCGTTACTGGTGGTTTCCGCGCATGTTGCTTCCTGTCACCTGATGGCGTAAATTTACTTTTGAATTTATATTGCTTATGAATATATGAGTGTGACAAGATGTTATGAATTTTGTTTCATTATTAAGCTCAACACAAGTTGTATGTGAAAAACTATATAACTTACTATGTACAATACGAGGTGAACGCATCACTGTGAACGCCATAATCGAAAACGTCCACCATGCTTAAAGCAATGATCTGTTACGAATGGAAGCTTCGTCAGTAAAACTCGACTGCACATATGGGAAATTATCCTACTCTTTATATGTTAGTTCAATTGGTGTGACTAAGCATAAAAACATTATTCATGAGCGCTGTCATTGCTTCCTGGTGCCGAACTACCTTCATCAAATTAAAATTTTCAGGCATTTATTTAATTTCTTTCGAAGTATTTTTCCTTCTTTTCTTGATATATAATATATATATTTGATGATGGTGGGGGCTGAGGATCATGTACTCTTGCAAGTATATAATTTTTCTGGAGTTGTTCGTACTGTACATTAGTGCTAGTAATTTTTTAAATCGTTGTTCGATGAGGTGAAAGACATTGCATATTTAAAAGTTTAATAAATGTCGAACTGTGTTACGATAGGAACTTCGTATGGTTCTAAATTTGTCAGCATTTGAAAAATACAATGTTTAAAATAATTACAGAAAGACCACAGCACTAATCACGATTTCTAACTGATCCCACTCCTAACAAACTGTTCGCAGGAACCAGATGCTTAGGAATCGATTTCTTGAATAAAATGACTAAAGTAAAAACTTGTCGAAATAAGTACTGCAGTTATAAACACATAATAAAAAGAAAGCAAATTGACGTTTAAGTTTCGAAGACAATCAATCAATCACATGAAAAAAATAGAATTAAAAAAACGAATCTCAATTGATATTTGCGAGTGAAAGGTCGCACACTAGCAGGCAATTGTGCAATATGATACCCCAAAGACAGTGAAATCGTAACGTTTATGGCTTCATAAATTAATTCAGTATTCTGCCTTTTGGCAGGTGCTGAGACTAATTAGTGCTTTTTTCCCCCCTTGCTTTCTTAGTTTTCAATTTGAGTCTGGAAATGTTTCTTGATTTTCAACTTCCTCTTTTAACTCTCAATATTTTCCTTCTATTTTTCAAATCATCGATCACTTGTGTTCTTTCTATTCCTCGTTTTCATTCCATCTTTTCTTCTATAGTGGTGTGAAGAAGACAATTTCTTCGCAAAATGTGTCCAATTTAATTGGCATAAAAGCGTCCTGTCCTCTCCTATCCGTTTTAAAACATCTTCATTTGTTGCTCTCTCTGTCCACTTTATCTTCTCCATTTTCCTCCAACACCATATTTCGAAGCTCTCTAAATATTTCTTCTCTAACTTCCGTAGTAGCCAATTCTCCGAACCATACAGTCCAATGCTTGGCCAACTTTTTCCTTAGTCCAATATTAAGGCTGCTAATTAAGAGTGCTCTTTTCTTGTTGAATGTTTCTTTGGCTATGGCAATTCTTGACCTAATCTCTTTAGTGCAGTCTCTCTCGTCAAAATACTTTCCAGATACTTAAAATCCTGAACATCTTCAAGTTCTCTTTGTTCTACTCTGACCTGTAAGGGAGTGTTTTCACGAGATATTCTCATGACTTTCCATTTTTCGATGTTGATTTCCATTCCATATAGTTTCCCAGTGTCAACTATTTAGTCAATCATCTTCTATAGTCCTTCTTCGGTTCTAACTATTCGTGCGATATACTACATTCTTGTCTGACTCCACTTCCAATCTCCACACTATTGGTTTCTTCTTTCAAGCACAACTTCACTCGTTGTTCTATGTACAAATTTTGAATGAACCGTCGATTTCTCCAGTTGACTCCAATTCCGAAGTATTTGCAGAAGTATCGTCCCACTGACCCTGTCGAAAGCTTTCTGCCAGTCTATCAAGCACAAACACGCAGTTGAATCGTAAACACAACTCAGTACATTTATGTTTCCCTAATCAGGATATCCACTTCCAGCACCTTGAAACATTGTTTCTTATGAAAGCAATTGCATTGCTGGGAAAGGTTTCACTTCAGGTGGGCTTAATTACTATTCTGCGTACATACAGCGTGCGTATACCATACAAACTATAGTGCCTAAAGGGCCAACCTACCTGTCCGGGATAGCTACTACACCGAAGTGCACCTAACCGAACCAGAGCAGGGAGGTGGCGCGTCACCGATGGTGGATATGCACGTAATCACAATACTGGTGAAGAAAAATACTATACACATTTCTTCTGATATATTTCCAGAAGCTACTGTCACATAATAGAAGAAACCAAAAACGTGCAGCTCAAGTTTGGGCACACCACTCGAAATAATTGTTGAAACCTTATAAGTCATTCTCTAATTTCCTCGTCATTGTCATTCTCTAATCCACCAAATGACTTGCGACATTAGAATACTCCACTTAGAATTAAGGAAATCCAATACGGTCACCACATGTAACTGTTGAAAAATTCTTTTACAATTTGTGGATAAATATAGAATCCAGACAAAAGTTCTAAAAACTGCAGTGGAAAAGAATTAACCTGTGCTAGATTACCACGAAAAAGCACGAATGCTATCAAACCGAAACAGGGCACGGCGAAGCCAGTGAGCACGCAAATGTAGCGAAAACATGTGGGTTTCGCAGTGATATGAGTTCCTACAGCACTTAGGGCCTATAATGGTTTCACATTAGTAGCGCTACATTTGTAAACATAAAATACATTGTGCAGAAATACTCCGGCGGCGGAAAATATTATCCAATACAGTCATCTATCTATGCACTCACTTATTTTAACCTTCGCAAAGCACTTGTAATCCTACACTTTTAAACATAAAACACACCTGTACTACTTTGTATTTAATTGTTGCCTGCAGAAATCTATTCATTATAAGGGCATTTGTGCCGTATCGCCGGACCACATTGAAAACTGAAAAAAAGCACTAAAATGTATTGCAATCCGTATATTTTGTTGGATTACGTTACACTAGGCATGGAGTATTACTTTAATAGGGATCCATAGTATAAGTATTACTAGTAGTAGGAGCAGGAGTAAGAGTAGTAACAGTAGTAGTAGGAACGGGTTAGAAGCCGGGCAGGGGTTGGTTGGGTTCTGTTCTCGACATGAAATGGGCAAATTCAAGACATGCCAATTTTATTCTGTACATTTTACAATTTCTGGATCCGTATACCTCTCCGCGAAATAGTACATCCGCCTCCACATACAGTGCCGCTAACAACATCAATAACAATCAACAAATACAACCACTTTCTTAACTTTTACTATTCCCCTTACCTCCCTTGTACTCATTCTTTCTCATAAACTTAAATAAATTCTCCAATTGAGTCAGTAAATTTCCTAAAATTGGTAAATTTCCTAAAATTGGTCCGGCGATACGGCACTTAACCCCATCATAAGTATGTCCTTGAATGTCGATATTGAATTTTACATATAAATTCAGCAAAACATGGTCACTGTCACCATTAAGAACTTAGCTTCCACTGGAACACTGTCTTCACTGTTGGGGTAAAGTGTTTACGATTATTAAAGATCTCGATGAAAGGAACACAAACGGTACAAAAACTTGTGATTCAACATTCGGAGCCCATTTCAGATAATCACAATTCTTTTGTATTTTCACTCCTACGTTCAGCTGAGAAGCGTTCTAGCATCAAAAATATTTTTCACAATTACCAGAGATTTCAATGACAGGAACACGATTATTATTATTTATGCGATCCGACTTTGGCAACTAAAAATAATTGCACTTCATTAATATTTACAGTTTATTTTCACTTGAGAAGCTTTACAGCATCAAAAATATTTTTCACTGAGAAGGTCAAGTTTAGACACACCACTCGAAAGAGATGTAAAACTATAATTCTTTTACTAACTCTCGTCTTACTGATCTCCAAAAGATATGACCTGGATAACATGACAATATGCTATTTAGAATCGATGAAATTCAAGAGGGGCCACTATAAGTTTTGATGAAAGAAACACGATACTGTCACGATTTCAGTATAAATACAGCATCTAGATATAAGCAATATAAACCAACACGATTGGTGGTCATTAAAAAGTATGAATGCTACCTAACCTTGTCAGTGCAAGGTGAAGCTTGTGGGCCCTCCTAGCTGTCCAGGAGTGCATCTGGAGTGAGCAGGCACGTCAGTGATGGTCAGTATACGCGCAAACAAGGGTAGTGGAGTAATAATGGGTTTCCGCAGTGCCACAAATTAAAATAACACTTGTAATAATCTCTAACCAGTTACATTACACTTGTAAACAAAATATAGCTTCTCGATGAGAGGAACACAATGATATCCAAAAAATTACATCAGACTATCGGTACTTGAAATACATGTAATCTTTGAATGCTTTCACTCCTACTTTCATGTGAGGAGCAGTGTGCCATCAAGAATGGAGTGAACTACAACACACGATCTAACTGCGCATCGAGAAGTAGGACAGCTTTAAAAGTTTATAGTAGAGTATGGTAGGGTTATCTTAGCAGGAATAGGGAAGTTTGGACCCATCTCGTTAAACTTAATAACTTACCATCTCTGCTTAAGGTTACCAACTGGAACGGGCATTGTAAAGTTAACCCCAAAAATGTAGTTCATAGCAGATCTCGATGAGAGGAACACAAATCGGACGAAAAGAAAAAAGATCGATTGGATTTCCGGAACTTACAATAAGCAATTTAACGGTAATTTCACTGACAAGTTCTGAAAAGTCGGATCGCAGAATTATTGCACTGTTGTGTTCTTTCATTGACATCTAATAGGTAAGTATGAAAAACAAATGCCACAACACTTTACCCCAACCTCCTTCACATGCATTTAACTGCATCATGGTTTTCTTACACCGTAATGCGTGATTAAAAGGACGCACTTTGCATTACGGCAAAAATGCAAATAACCAATCGCTGGTGCGGGCGAGCATTTAATATCATACCGAAGGTAAGTAAATTATTCCTATTGTGGGATGTGGACTAGTAGCTTGTCGTCTTGGGCGACAAAAATTTTGTTGCTTATTTGCATCACTGCATTACGGACTTGCACATCACAATGCATATCAGAGGGAAGATCATCATACAGCCCCATTTTCATTAATAATACATTCTCTTTTGAAATAACATTACCTAGATAATTATCATGCAAAGAATATAGTATACATGAAGCTGCATCCGTTCCCGAAAGAGCAGGACGCTCATACTTTTAGGGATTATTCATTGAGTATGTACAAACTTACAAAGGGGGTAACAAAGCGACTTTTATTTACTTATCGACTGATACGAAAATAAAAAAGAACGTACCTGAACTTTATATCTGCATGTGCAGTGCCCTTGTACTTTATGACTATGTGTGTGTGGGGGGGGGGATTTAACGCATATCGCATGTCTTGGCACATGGATACTTCTACACTACATAGAAAATTTATGGTATTTCATGTACAAGTGGTAATAGAACACAGAAGAAACGCAGATCAGGGGGTTCTCATGTATACTATTATATTTTAGAAAACAATGGATCCATAAACTGCATTGCGTCCGTTATATCAACAATATTTCTAAACAATGAGTGCCTTGCTTCAATTTCAGTTTCAATTAGAGATTTAGTTTCGACTACAAAACTTGCTTCATGCAGTATGTCGCTAAAAAGATATTTTATATTTCACAACAGTAATTAATGTTTATGGCTATCTTCATAATCATTTGTGGCCTTGGGCGTTACCGATTTCTAACTCCTACGTAAACAATCACGTCTAGAATGCTGGATTCAACATAATTCTATATGAATTTATTTATTTATTATTTATTAAAAAAAAACTTTCTGACGCACTGTACCTACTTCAAGGGGCCATTGATTTACAATTCTGAGGATTCTAACATAAGCTACACATTCCTTTCAATTCGCCATTTTTGAAAACAGAAATAACTTGTGCTGCATTAGCTAACTCTTTAAAGAACTTAGAATGAACACAAAGTCATCAACACAAAACAAAGAATATTACGCAGTCAAGCTTACAACGATCACATATTTTGACAGTCATTTATGGAGTTTACTTACAGGAACACGATCAGGATATTTCCTCCTAATTTTTTCTCCTTCAGCTTTTCTCTTCTCGAATGGGTGTTCCTCCTTATATTGGAACTTCATCTTGTTTGCATAAAATGTTCCACTGGATGTCAAACAATTTTGATGATTGGCACAATCAGAAAAATAACAACGTATATCAACAATCAATTTCCTCCTGTGATCCTGGACGAATTACCAATCAGCTGGATTAATCCGCCAACAAAAATAATGCAAGACTTCATCTACACCCACGTATATTACACTGTTCATACGAAACTTACCCTCATGTTGTTTAACATTTATTTCATAATCACCATTACACAACTACAAATAATTACTAATATAAAGTTTGTCAAAATTTAAGATAGACTGCTTGAGAGCACAGGCTACACACACCTGCACGTGACCATAAATAGATATATATTACTCCGCCAGTTTGCCTTTGCCAGTTTCCAAAACAAAAACAATTAAAATAATTGTGATATAAAATATAACACATTATTGAATAAGAATATATATTTCTACCTTATAATATTAATAAATATTTTAATTGGATATGTTTTATATTTTTGGATATTTCTTTTCATGTAGCTATTGTGCAATAAAATATACTAGTGTTGCCAACCATCGCTTCATTAATCAAGTCAAATTAATTAAATTGCCAATAAAGTATACAGGCCTATATCCACGGGGGGGGGGTCTAGGGGGTAGCCCACTAAATTTTTGCTGGCTTCCTAAAAATTATCACGGTAGGCTTGCAAATGAACTATTGTATGGTCAGGGGCTGCTCTAGGATATTTTATGCTATAAAGCATGTCTGCGACTCCATACTCTCCTTCTCCCCCAAACCTAAACCAAGGTGACCAGACGTCCCGTTTTAACCGGGACAGTCCCTTTTTTTCAACCGTTGTCCCGTTTTTCTGATTCTCAAACGGGACGCCTAAATGTCCCGTTTTTTAGCAAAAATGACCCAGGTGTCCCGTAATTATTATTCAAATATAAATGTTCAATGCAAATTCTACACTTTTCCGTACCAACACTCATTGGGAAAGTTCAGTCGTGTATGGAACTTCTGAATGTTCAAATGGGAATTCAGTGTTCTGTGATTTAAGTGGGAATTGAATGGGAATTCTGAGTGTTCAAGTAGTTAAAACATTGTTGGATAGTAAGTTACTTAAATTAGAAACACTGTGTTATCTCTCTTACTTGTGTATTTTGTAAATTGAAAATACTACTGAGTTCCAAAACGCAATCTGAAAGTCAGATATTTACTTTCCCCCTCGTCGATTCGTATGCGTCCCGTTTTTGCAAGTAAAAATTCTGGTCACCTTGACCTAAACCAAAGTGAAGCCTTGTCACCTCTGACATTTTCACCACATCATCACATTGTTATCATTTGTTTAAGTATAAAACTTACTCCCAGTGTCTCTTTCTATGGTACTAATAAGTAATCTATAGGCCAATTATTTAAAAAAACACACACACACATTTTTATTGCTGAAGCATTTGAAATGAAATTTTACTGATGTAACCACAGGCAACAGAAAATTAAAGGTTTTTTTTTTTTTTTTTTTTTTTTTTTTTTTTTTTGTAATGTAAACCACGTCGATGTCAGTTGTAAATATAAAACAAAAAATGGTTAAGACAAAGCAAAAATGAAGTTTCTTAATTCATTTTTAGTTATTTTGAATTTATATAAGTACTCTGTCAAAAGCAGTGCAGCTTAAAAAATGTCCACGTCAGTTGTTATCTGATTATATAAATTTGGTGCTCTGTGAAAGAAGGACCGTCGAATAATAGACAGTCCAGGGCGGGGAAGAGGAAGAGGTAGGTAGGAGTGTGAAGGGATAGTACTTGAAGTAGAACTTCAGACTCCAATGACTATCTTATGTAGAAACTTTAGGTCAGTGATATTTCTGCGAGCATCCGGAATCTGGATATTTAGATAATGCAGGAGATTTTGTCATAGAATGAACAGTAGGCATAGGCACACGGAAACATACTATGGCCAGAAGGAGATGGTTTTCCCGCTCCATATAGATGAGCGTAATCCATCTTGGGTAATTCCACTTTTTATTAACTTCCTCTTCCTAAATGTGTAGGACGCTGACGCAGTACGTTTTGGCTAATGTTTATAAACCGTATTGAAAAAAAAAAGCCTGGCATTCCGCCCCTAAATGTTTCCGCCGTAGGCAGCCGCCTAGGTTGTCTATATGGTGATGAACTATAATATGGTTGTATCGGGCCCCCTCTAACTTCTATCGGCCCCCTCCCTACACTTTAGGCTGGCTACCGGCCTGGATCGGTATAGCAACTTCGGAATGAAAAATCTTCATTTCAGGATCAAAATTAAAATTCTACTCGTTTTGGAATTCCTAGATTTTGGAATCACAGAATGACAGAACCTCGGGATCTAATCTATATATAAGTGATTTATACGGGGTGTCCCAGACATCATGCTATGCAGCTTGTGTATAAAAAAAAATGAAATCTTTAAGTTTTACGTCCCACGGTTATGCCGGTTAGGCTAAAGGAGACGGTGATTATGAGAGATGAGTGAAATGGTGGAATGAAGAAAGTAGGAGGAAACGGGAGAACCCCGAGAAAACCCACGAGCACGGTGTTTGTCCACCACAAAGTTCACTTGGCGGGGGCTGGGATCGAACCCGGGACCCCAAGCACCAGAGGTGAACGCTCTACCACTGAGCCACCGCGCCCCCAGCTTGTGTATAGAACAGTAGGTCTAAACTGATTAAGTTTTCTCAATACCATTTGTGCGAGTAAAGAGCCGCTATCGAGATACAGGGCTGATTATTGTGGCACTATTGACTTTCGAAAATGATAAATACAAATCCAAAGGCCGAGCCTCCATTGCTTCCGAATGCGAATTGCGAATTCATGTACCTTTACTAGATCCAGTCTTCCGAAGGAGTATCGCACTTTTTCACAATTGTAAAGAGGAATAATATTTTTATTTCATAAGTGTATTACTCTTTTTAAAAAGGTAGAAACATTTTTTAAAAATCTGAATTCCTACGGGCAGGCATGAACGCAGAAATTTATTTCGGAAGGTGTCCAAATTCAGTATAACAAATTGTATATAAATGTGTAAATTACCACTGACTTCCAGCAAAAGAATACATAGGAAAAAACAAAATATACCTAAATACTTTGAGTCATTGAATTTTACATTTCACATGCACTTACTTAAGTGTAGGGTTGCCATATTTTTTGATCCAAAATACGGACAAGCTTTAAAATGACGACCCATTAAAGATACGATGCCCAAATTCAGAACAAAAATTTTGAAAGTTCTTACCTAAAAATCACGTTTTTAGGTTATTACACAGTTCTTTAATGTAATACTTAAAACACTATTGGAAACTAACATGATTTATATATATATATATATATATATATATATATATATATATATATATATATATATTCTCATTAACACAAATATAATAAATCATGCCATTTAATTACATATATTAAATCTAACCAAAAGAACACTGGAATGCAAAAATGAAACTTTCTAAAATCGTAAGCTATTTTATTAATGGTAACTAAAATATAAGATGCATCATTAAAACACAATTCTTTTCACAAGAGATTTTAGCGATTCCCGACTCGGAAATTTTTGGGCAGTTCCAAAAACTGTGAAATACGGACATTTTCCTATTTCATGCTTTGTACAATACGGACACGGACACGGATCCAAAAATACAAACAGTCTGTACAAAATATGGACATATGTCAACCCTACTCAAGTGTGTAAAATTGACACCATACTTGAGACTTCAATAAATCTGAAACTGTATGAGTGTGTTTTAAAAAGTTCTTGGGGGCCTAAATAATCTATATATATAAAAGAGAACGCACAAAATCCTTTGTCCGCTCATCACGCTAATACGGCTGAACCGATTTCTTTCATTTTTGGGGGGTTGTTAGGATTTGGACCCTAGATGGTTTTTATCATATCACTTTAATTTTCAATTACCAGTGTCTTGAGATAATTGACCAATCAGGTGTCAATACGTACAAAAAATCCTTTGTCCGCTCATCACGCTAATACGGCTGAACCGATTTCTTTCATTTTTGGGGGGTTGTTAGGATGTGGACCCTAGATGGTTTTTATCATATCACTTTAATTTTCAATTACCAGTGTCTTGAGATAATTGACCATTCAGGTGTCCATACGTACAAATCCTTTGTTATTAGTTCATCATAGGTATAAAAATAAACGTATTTATATGCAACCCGCATGACCCTGTGACTCGGCGGGTTAACATAACTGACAGGCGCTATAAATCACTTGAAAGCGAAAAAGTAAAAATTATCTAAGTAACAAAGTTTATTGCGTTCCGGGATGACCGCAGCGAAGCGGGGCGGGTTGGGGTGACCGCAGCGAAGCGGGGCGGGTTAACATAAATGACAGGCGATATAATGTTAACATTAGTGCAATCTTCTATGGTTTTTATCATATCACTTGAAAGCGAAAAAGTAAAAATTATCTAAGTAACAAAGTTTATTGCGTTCCGGGGTGACCGCAGCGAAGCGGGGTGAACGCTGCTAGTAATAATATATATTAATTTCCTGTGCAAAATAGAGTTAATGTCCCTTCCGTGGTAACCGCTACTATTTTCACTTTAAAATAAATTAACTAAATAAAATTAGAGATTACAGAATCAACCTACTTTCTAATACTGTTTGTAGACGATCAAAGAAAGCTTGAACTAGACTCTTGTTCTTCAAGACCATTCAAGACTGATGAAATAGACGTCAGAACTGATGTAATTTTTGTCTTGAATTCAATAGTTTCGTTCAAGAGCTTTCATTTCAGTCCTGTTCTAAACAATCCAATTCAATAGCATTCAATAGCCAATGAGCGCTCTAGTTGAGTGCAGGAAAATACAAAACAACTATGATGGCAGTGGCGGCGGTAGGACATTAAAAGTGGGGGGCAAGACATGATCGGAATATTTGCATATAAATGTTAGTTTTCCTGCTTGCTTCTAATATTTTGTTTGACGAAAGGTTGTATAACTAATAGGATACTATCTTTTTCAGTTAAAATACTGTATATTGTATTTTATATTTTATTAAGTACATAAATTGACAAGAGCAAGAGCAACGCCAGTAGGTACTAGCCCTTTGTACTCTTAAATAACGAAAGTGTAAGAAGAGATTTGATTCCTTTCTCATGAATATCTTAAAATTCTGCCTGGAAAACTGTGTGATCAGATTATTGAATAACAAATTTGCAAAACAAATAAATAGAAAGGATAATATTAATCATTGTAATAAATAATGGTGTTTGTTTTGCAAAAGTCATATTGAAACAGGGATTAATGAACAACTTAATATTTAATTCCACAGATGCTATTAAATGTATGTTATTACTCTTAGAAAATGGAAGACAGTAAATACTACAAGCATATGCTACGACATTTAAAGAAATATTTGCTTTTGCAACTTCCCGAAACATGTTTGTAGCCATTAGGTGCAGTTTTCACTTTCTTAGAGCACATCAAAACACAATACTTAAAATTACTCCATACTCCAGTTATTCAAAATAACACTAAAACCTAGAATTATGTTGAATTCACTAAATTTAAGTGTATATACACTCGTACAGCCCTAACACACCACTTCACTCATATATTGCACTACAAAACAATGAAAAAGATAGAAGTTGTTTCTTATTATGCTTTTTTCCCTTACTTTAGAAAGAAGAAAATACATTTTAGGAACTCAATTTTCGTGCAATTAAAAAATAACTTGTGAAAGATTTTTTTCCTTCGCGAAATGCTCTCTGAATTAGTTTCAAAGCGGCTTACTAATACTGTACAGTCTTCCAAAAGTCCTGCAAAAAAGTAAAAAGCTGTAACTTTGAAAGTACTACTTACAATTTTGTATTTTGTTTGTAATGTTTAGTGGAAATATTAAAATTTTTGTTGACAACAATGAGCGGATGTAAACGTTGACGTCATAACCGCAAATCACGTGACAAAGATGGCATCTACTCAAGAGAAAACGCAGTGTGTGGCGTGGTTTTGTGAGTTAAAATCTAATGTTTTGGTGAGAAGAAAATTCCGACAAAAATATCAGAAACAACCACCTGCAGGTCCAAGTATCAAGAGATGGTACGATAAGTTCCTAGCTACCGGAAGTGTCTTGGACTTGCCTCGTAGCGGAAGGCCAACAACCAGTGTTATTATGATTCAGTCTGTGCAGGAAAGCGTGTTGCGAAGTCCAAAGAAATCGTTGAAACGCAGATCCTTGGAGCTGCGAGTGGCAATGACAACGCTGCACAATATCGTTCGTAAGAAAATGATACAGAAGTTTACAAGCAAAAACCGAAAGATGTTCAGGACCTCCAGAAGAAGATACGTGATGTGATTGAGAGTATTACGGATGAAATGCCATTCTTGGATTCCCGAAAAGACTTCAGCAATGTTTGGACGTAAATGGTGCTCAGCTGGAGGTTTGGCGTTGAAAAAATGCTTGGAAACAAAATTTCAGACTTTCTTACAAGTCCACTAAAAGTTTTGTACAAATACAATAAATGGTTACAAAGTTACAGCTTTTTACTTTTTTGCAGCCCTTGTAAGAAGTGAAAGTATGCTGAAACTGTTGTGCTCCAATAGGTTAATTTTGGGGTTATTTTCTGTGGCAATTAAAACGCAATTCCTGTAGTTTTCTTTACTCCATGGGAAGGCAACCAATACATACAATGAACCAGTAAATACATACAAAAACTACTTTTATAAATTAAACTATATACATTAATGGGTTACTTGAAAAAGTGCGGGGGCAACTGCCCCCTTTGTTCCCCCTAATCACTGTCCATGTATGATGGCGTAGTGAGACAGAGCGCCAGTTGTTGAATAAATATCTTTTTGGGGTTTTTAGAATGTTACTACTAACTATCTGATATTCAAAGTATTCGCGCTGGAATATAGCGGGTTATTCAAAAAGAAAGAACAGCTTTCAAACATTTATTTCTTCCAAACTACAAAAGATAGAAACATGATTCGAACGTTACTTGATTAAGAAAAGTTTACAATTTATTGTTAGTAATTATGGTGTGCATTCAATATGAGCACCGTGTGTTACACGACAAATGTCAAAACGGTGGCTCATTTCTTGCCACACACGAATCAGCTGGTCTCTAGTTATCGAATTCACAGCTTCAACAATTCGATGTCGTAGACCTTCAAAAGTGTCAGGTATAGGAGGGATAAAAACACGGTCTTTTACGTAACCCCATAGATAAAAATCACACGGAGTGAGATCTGGGGACCTGGGAGGCCACCGGCGATAAAGTTGATCTTCTGCTCCTCCTCTTCCAATCCAACGTCCTGGAATGGTGTCATTCAAGTAACGTCGAACGTGGTTAGAGAAATGAGGCGGAGCACCATCTTGCATGAAGATGAAGTCATCTGAATCATCTTCAAGTTGGGGAAATAACCAGTTTTGAAGCATGTCTAGATAGGTTAATCCTGTCACAGTTTTCTCCATGAAGAAGAAAGGCCCACAAACTTTGGTTAGAGATGTCGCAGAGAAGAATTTCATCTTTGGTGAATCTCTTTCATGTTGAATACCTGCCGCAGGATTTTCACTTGTCCAAATTCTAACGTTATGGCTATTAAACTTATCAGAAAGATGAAAAGTGGATTCATCGGAAAAATTTAATCGTTGACCAAAATTGTCTTCTTCCATATCATCTAACATGCTAATGCAAAATTCGTACCTTTTGTTGTGGTCGTCAGGATGCAATGCTTGCAATAACTGCAGTTTGTATGGCTTCATGTGCAGACGATGTTTTAGAACTAGCCATACCGTTGGTTGAGGAATGTTAAGTTCTTTGCTTGCTCGTGATGTGTATTTCTTTGGGCTCCTTTCGTAAAGTGTACGAATACTCTCGACATTCTCGTTCGATGTGCGTGGATGTCCCGTGCTTTTCCCTTTGCAGATGCAACCATCTTCTACGAATTTTCGATGCCACTCGTAAATTTGCTTATGATGCGGCGGTTGTTTATTAAATTGACGGCGAAATGCTCGCTGAACTGCAACAATGGACTCAAGTTTTGCCAATTGTAGCACACAAAAAGACTTCTCCTGTGGTGACGCCGCCATTTCACTACAGACAAACAACAACAAACAACAGCGCCAATGCGGCCGTGATTGGAACTTCTATCCGGGCTGTTTAAATTGTAAACTTTTCCTAATCAAGTAACGTTCGAATCATGTTTCTATCTTTTGTAGTTTGGAAGAAAAAAATGTTTGAAATCTGTTCTTTCTTTTTGAATAACCCTGTATTGTTAGTATTTTTGTTGACAGTATATAGGATTTATGTAGTTACAGTGCTTGCATGCATTAGCGTAACTAGCATAATTTTCTGGGGGGGCATGGCCCCTTAGTTCTGAAAATTGAAAGAATCTTTTAGAAGACCTTGTTATAATGTTTTTCATATTTTCTTCTGAGCCTCCTTAACCCGCACTCATTATCATCTCCTCAAGTTATTTAAGTTCTCCTAACATGACACTGTCATGTAAGAGTACAGTGAAAATATATTACATCAGAAATTTGCTTAAAATTGCATATTTCCTATATACTGTAGCTACTAAAAAAAACTACCTAAAATATACTCTAATTATGAAAACTCATAATTTTCTATTGCTGTTTTACTCCTGTAATTCTGAGCAAAAGTACGTTATTCGTAAACATTAACTATTATGTTCTCAGATTACTCTTAATCTAATAGAAACACAAATAAATATACAAACAATGACATAATTTAAAATTATAACTTTTTAAAAACTATTCATGGGCTAATATTTGTTCATTTCTGTATTTAAAGTAAAGTGTAAATTTTTTTCATATTAAGTTTTACAATAAATCGTTGTCGTTTACTAGTGTTGCAGCTTAATTACACAAACCTTTGCGAAGAAAGAAATACAATTATTTTTATACACAAAACATTTTTAACTAAAAAAAATCAAATAATGGTAATCAAATAATGTAAAACTACCGACTTGGAGAAATATAGTTGGCTAACTTCCCGTACAACTTCAATATTTTTTTTAAAAAATCCAATTAGAAGAAAAACAGGTCAACACTACGGGACAATAAGACTTGTAGACGCACTTGAGGAACTCGTTTTCGTATAAAAGATGTTTGTTTTCAATTATCGTTTCAAAAAATATATTAAATTGCACACGTTACAACTTAAACATTTCGGGAAGACCTACTATGATAAATGGCTCAAATTGACAAGGAGAAGTAATTGTAAAATTTGATACAAAAAACCAGTGTTGAATTCAGGCATGTTAAACGAGGAGGGACTGAGCCCCCCTAGAATATATATGCGCTCCCTAGAATATCTATAATTACACATGCATTGAAATATTTGCTTCGGTCTGTTTAATTTTTTCGGAAATAGAAGTCTTGAAAGCAAGGATTTTTGTTTTTTTAAAGAAAATTAGTTTCTTCTTTTGCTCAACCTAATTGTTCTAATTAACGAACCACATTCCCGTATAAAGTCGAAGTTAAATAAAAACTTGGAAATTAGATACAGACAGAGACGAACGCTCTCTGGTAATATGTTGGTTATTGCAACCGACCAGACAATAACAAGTCGTTAGTTTTGTTGTGACTAATTAGTGTTGTTCTACTGCAATTTACCCCCCCCCCCCTTAAATTTTTATTGCCCGCCTTGTACAAAAGTCTGAATTCAACACTGCAACAAACATTTAATGAAAGAAAGATTTAACAATGTTGATCGCAATATTTTAACAGAGAGAGAAAGAAAGAGAATTAAGGGACTTTTATTTATAATCATTAAATCAGATTTTATAAGCAATATATTCAACGTGTAGCAGCATATATAAGTCAACTCTTATAATATTCCTGAATTACATACGAGGGGTGGACCCAAAAGAAACCGGATTGAAAGAGCGCTGCCGTTCCTAGGCGTAGTAGAGAGTTCTCCTGCTAGGTGGGTCTAGTAGAGACCTTCCCAGATCAGTTGGCCACAGGGGTATAGCCACGGGGGGGCCCATGGGGCCCGGCCCCCCCAAATGATTTCTTGCCCCCCCCAAATGACCAGCTTTTAAACATCATTGTAAGATTACCTCGCTTCAGGCATTTAAAAATAAGAAAGTTTACATATAATTAATAATTTACGGTAAAATAGTACGGAAAAATTATTTTACCATACCAATCGAAAAACAGTATGGTATCTCCTCCTTATACCAATCGGAAAACAGTATGGTTTAACTTTTTTTACAGCAGATTACACAATTTACTGCGATTTATATTTGACACTTTGAAGACAAACGTTTCAACAAGGTACTATAAATACTACCATAAAGCAATGGTACTAAACTGATTTGTAAGTAGGACTGCATTACATTTTTATATGCTGTAACTAGTATTTTTTTTTTTAAGAAAACATATTTATATCAGATGAAAAATTTGGTGAAAAACAACGTTTTTCAGTATGGATTTCAATTAATCGGTAATTTTCAATTATTTTGACATGTCATCTTCCCTCTTAAGAGACTGAATTTGGATTTAAACGGCATCGGAAGTGGCACTGTTCATATCAGCCACTCCGAAAACTATGATTCGACATTAATATTGGTCATTTTCGATCATTTTTGTATATCTTCCCCTTCTCTTCAAAGTGCACCTTCAAAGTGAAGCTATAAAAACCATTCCAGGTCCGAACCTCATCTACGTTGAAACTTTAATCGAAATCAGTCGAGTAGCTCAAGAGTTATTACAAATGTAGTAATTTCATTATATATATATGCACTACCTTTCATTTTATATATATATATATATATATATATATATATATATATATATATATATATATATGAACAATAACTACGTGGACAAATTTGGGCGGGTGATAGTACATCTAACAAGAAGCAAAAAAAGTCGTAGTGAACATGGGGGAAATTCCGTCCCGCTTAGGAGTGAGAGTGTCGAAAGCGTGAGAACATGAACTTCACAGGCCAACAGCTTATAAACAATTCATCGTAGAGAAAAAAAGTGAAATCTTTGAGTTTTACGTCCCACAGTTATGCTGGTTAGGCTAAAGGAGATGGTGATAATGAGTAATGAATCAAATGGTGGAATGAAGAAAGTGTGAGGAAACGGAAGAACCCAAAGAAAACCCACGCACGCGGTGTTTGTCCACCACAAAGTTCACTTGGCGAGGGCTGGGATCGAACCCGGGACCCCAAGCACCAGAGGTGAACGCTCTACCACTGAGCCACCGCGGCCCATTCATCGTAGAGAGTGCGGTTAAAAATGTCACATAGAAAGTCATACCTACTGTATTGAAAAATGCATGTTTGGAAACATAGATATGCGTGCGCACGGGATTCCCAAAGGAACGGAGGGATTCCCGGACATGTTGTAAAGGAAAGAGGTATCACACGTTGTTAATCCCGTGCGCACACTTAGCTGCGTTTTCAAATATGTATTTTTCAATAGAGTAGGCATGACTTTCTAAGTAACGTTTTTGACCGCACTCTCCACGATGTATTGTTTTTAAGCTGTTGGCCTCTAAAGTTCATGATCCCACGCTTTCAACACTCTGTCATTCTTAAACGGGACGGAATTTCCCCCATGTTCATTAGGACTTTTTTGCTTTTTTAAAGATGTACCATCACCCATCCAAGTTTGTCCACGTAGTTATCGTACACCCTATATATATATATATATATATATATATATATATATAGATAGATAGATAGATAGATAGATACATAGATAGATAGATAGATAAATAAATAATTACATTGTTTCGGAAAGTTGCGAACTATAACCTATATAAATTGAATCATACAGAAGTTATTCCATGACGCACTAAACACCAGCATAACTGGTGAAGAACCCTGTGTATATTACAATACAATAAAACTCCGTTTTGCGGCTATCACAGCATTGCATTTACGTCACACGCTTTTCTGGATTTAGTTATTAGTGATCGTAACCACCGCTTTAAAATTCCTTCGCGTTCCCACTTGTATCGCTATTTCTGAGAATATTATTTAAAACTTCTGATTCGAATCATTACCCACTCTTTTCTTCGAAGAAGTTTCGCATGTGAAACAGAAGAAACTTTCTTTTGTGAAATATTTCCCGCGACGGAACAATGCACGATTTGCAGACCTAAATATATTAAAAACCTAATTCATCGATATTAATGTCGTACTACTTTTTATTATTATTATTATTATTATTATTATTATTATTATTATTATTATTATTATTATTATTATTATTATTATTATTATTATTGGATTTGAATATTTCTGAAGAAATCGAGTTTATTCGCATTTCGCACTGATTTAGGAAAAAAAAAGAATTCTAGTGGTAAACTGAAGTTCGAAGTCCAAAGAAGATGCTCGAAAGCTTGTTTACAAACGAGATTTCCCTGCTCCTTCACGTGTGCAGCCACTTCGAATTTGTGGTCGACGAGGAACAGAACTCTGCATCGTTAACACTGGCGAACTTCAAATGCACGAAGCATCCTGGATCTCGGAAGAAGAGGTCGATGTTATTTCTTTAAATCCTGTTTTAACTGCATCTTTCGCAGTACTTTCTCCTTGCCAATCACCAGTGACCTAAAATGATGGGTGCGATCTCCTTGGGGAAACGACAGTAGTTTTGAAGAATTAGGATTGGTTAATTAAACAACCTTATGGTGATAAAAGATTATTACGAGTCTACCATTTTCTAATACTTTGATTTGTTGGCGAAAAACGCTACAAATATATTCACAATAATATAAGCATTTTGTAATAAAAAGTTCTACCATTAAAAATAGTTTTTTTATTGTAATAACCTTTAAAATAATCAGAATAATGAAAAAACAAAGATCAAAAAGTGTTACTAACAAAGTGGAGGGGTTCGGCCTTGCGTTACGAAGCGTGACAAGCAGGAGGGAGGGGCTAAAAATTGGTCAAAAATAGCGTTATGTAATATATGAACGGCCCCTAGAACAGGAAATGAGACATAGATGTTAATAAAATAATTATGCTTTTTTAAAGTCACGAATACTAAATAATTATTTTTGTCAGGAAATCTTAAAGAAAATAAGTGAAATTTCAAAGAAAATCAGCCTTATGTAGATAGGTTCTGTGTACAAGGGCTTAAACTAAAATAGTTACGCACAAAGGTATAACGTTTGGTCCGGGACAGTAATTATTGGTTAACCATAATACAAACTACCTGGAATATAATTTATAGACAAAACGATAATAATAATAATAATAATAATAATAATAATAATAATAATAATAATAATAATAATAATAATAATAATAATAATAAGCTAGAAACTAGTGTTTTTTAGTCTCCCGGAAGGAAACCAAAATTTGCCGGTTTTTCAGGCCTCAAAACACTTGCTCCAACATAATTTCTTTTGGCTTTGTAGCTGGCCCCCCGTCAAAAACGACGGGCCCCCCCTACATAAACCTGCTGGCTACACCCCTGGTTGGCCAAGCGGCGTCTGCGTAGGAGGTTAACGTTTGATCGTATTATTGTTTCTCTCAACTGTTCTCGTTTGCCGCCTGCGAAATCGTTATGTCAGATTCAAAGGAACAAGGCGTGTGTTTGCTTCCTACTTGGAAAATCGGAAACGAAAACTTACCAAATGCTTCAACAGGCTTTCAAGAAGGATACTATGAACAGTACACAATTTTTTGAGTGGTTTGGGTGCTTTAAGTGTGGTGAGATGAGTGTTGAAGATCATGCTCGTTCTGGGTGCTCTTCATCATTTCGAAGCGACGAAAACATCGACCAAATCTGTCTCAAAATCAGCGAGGATCATCGTTTCATGATCGATGATATTTCAAAACAGGCAGGAGTGAGTTGGAGCTCGTGCCAGCGTGAGGTTTTGCAAATGAGGCATGTTGCCGCTAAGTTTGTTTCTCGCCTGCTCACACAGGATCAAATCATTCGTCTGAATTTGAGTCAGGACTTGAAAAATCAGATTGAAAGTGATCCAGTGCTTCAAACAGTGGGAAAGAAGATGGGAGAAATGAATCGCATTTAATGGAGAGTACTTTGAAGGAGACTGAACGAATTTTGTAAAAAATGTAATAAATTATTTTTTTTAGAACGAAAGTCCGGTTCCTTTTGGGTCCTCCCTGGTATGATCTTCTTAGCGTACTGTTGTAGTTGCATCGTTAGTATCAACCGTCGGTATAAATATGGTTACAGCCCGGGAGCACCCACGGATCCGGACCCTCAAAAAAACTTTCCTTTTTTTAATGATTATGTTTTGTCTGTACTAGGACGCACTCATGGAAAGTCCATCCGATCTGGACCACATCCAATCTTAGTAACTTGACAGACATTTGTGCACTTTCTTAATAAAACTATACTTACTTTAACAGAGAAATTATTAATGTGGCGTAAAGATTTGATCTTGCTCGTAGGTAAAGTAGGGGAAGTCATGCGTTCCTGTGACAATGTACCAGGGACATGATCCTCCTGAATTTCGTACCAATTTTGCCTTCCTATCACTGAATTCAGTTTTCTATACTTCATTTGGGCAACATAAAGTAATTTCATATATAGAGAAAGAAGTGAACTGGAAGGCAATATATGTTTCTCTATATGAAAGTTTTTTTTTTTCTGATGTTCGGAGAGCTTTTCTTCCTGCGTGAAAGTGGAAGTAACAAAGTGGAAGTAACAAGTAAATGCTCCAGCACATTTAAGATACCTGTGTATTGCTTCTACTTTCTGATGACTTTGATATATTATGCATTCCTTTCGTTAAATTTACTTTTATTTATAAATAGGGCGCTCCAAGTACCAAGGGACACGAATTTTCATGTACCAAGGGACAATACTTTGCATATGATGATTGATACCTACTTGATGTAGCTCTATTACACTTATGAATTTATATTTTTCTAAAACCAATAGTATGCCTAGCTCCATACTCATTGCACTGAGAAAATTCCGTTCTCCGTACAGCGGTATATTGTACAAATATACGGAATCCTCTTGCATACTACAGAAATCAATACGGAGCATTCATTATCTGTATGCTACATAGGCACTGCCCTTAGGTATTACATCATGCCGTTGCAGGATGTCTGACATCTAACAGTCTTCCTTATATTACATACATGTATGTTACCTTCGTCAGCTATATGTTATATACGTCCATTTATATGTGAGATCCTGACCGCCTATATTGTTTCATACAGAAAGTACATATAGACTGAACACTTATACAGAAAGTATTATAAAACGTGCGTTTTCAGTTATACGTTTGCTGTACGTTCAGTCCAAAAACTACAGATTTTACAAATGTAACATACGATTTTACGTACGCTGCATGCGATTTTTTTCTCAGTGTGCATGCCATTTCTGGAAATAATATGATAAAACTGCAATATTATTTGTTTTATATAACATTATATTCCTTGGCTTCTAGGAGGGGGCTATGCTTGCATGCCCATAACTATAGGCAGCGTTAGGAATTGGTTGCTAGGGGCAGACCTTTTGTCTGCTGGGAGGCACGGTTAGTACAAATCAGAATTGAAGTAGCATTTTTGTTTTTTGTAAAAAATGGGGGGCAATGTCCCCCTACGCCCCCATAGTTCCGCCCATGCCCATAACCATTGTTAAATTTTAAGGCAATGAGAGGTATAAATATTAATATGATGATTTAATATACAAGAATATCGGGTGTAGATTAAGAAAGAAGAGTCCATCAAATAAAAAAATATATATCTGGCTTTTCTTGCTTTAATAAGACGTTTTGTACTGTTATTAATGTGGGATAATGACAAACAATTTCGTACAGATTGATCATATGCTCGCAAACTGAAGTACCCTTGATATGATTACATGTTATCCTATTATAATTTATGTAATTATTTTGTCACAAAATTCACACGTAGTATTTCAGAAGTTATTTCTTAAGGTAAGAGCTGTTTTCATGCGTAGAGAATAATTTTATGATAACTTTCCCGTAAGGTATAAATGCGCATCCAGTCCTTTTCCATATATAGACCCTACGAAAGTGAAAAAAAAAAAACACACTAAAATCGAGAATGTTATTTAATAGTGCCAGGGCAGCAGCATAGAAGGGTTCGTACGCAAGAGTACGTCCGTAGAAAGGAGGCGCGTCATCGATGGAGGTTATAGTGTATGAAACATAAGAATAAGCATAATGCATAAATAAGAATAGAACCCTTGACATCTCATTCAATCATTTGAACTCAACTATTGTCTTTGAAATTATTTTATACTGGTAACATTAAATTTCTAAACATAAAATACTGGTTTCCTACATTATACAGGCATGTTCTGAAAGTAGAAATTATTATCCCAGACTCTTTCATACACTCTCACACATTTTAATAGTAAAATTACTATTTGTTTGACGGGCTATTCTTAACAAGTACCAAATATGGGATAGGTTTGTGAAGAAAGTCTGGTGTAGATATGGGCGGTAAGTCCAGTAGCTGCAACAAAATATTATCATTGCTTCGTTTGGTTTCTTGTGTTTTGAGCCTTTTCTTTAATCATTCTTCGATGCCATAGGATAAATACAAACAACTTTGGGAAACAATTCGATTTTTTTTTTTTTTTTTTGAGTGTGTGAATCTGTCATCAGAACGCCATTTGAAGAATTAGGTTTTTAAAAAGCTTAGTACAGGGAACGATTTTATGCCTAAGCAGCACTTTACTCTTTTAACGTAAGCTAACCTAATCCGCATTTAATCTAAAAGGGATAAAATACCGTAAGACGGGGTTACTTTGCACATCAGGGGTTACTTTGCACAAAATATGAAAAGAGTTTCACAGTCTTCAGTCAGCAAAACCATGAACAGTAAAGAGGGAGGTTCAGCTGCCACTGTAAAATAGAACATGTAACTGTATTTTGGCTATAATATTGGCGGCTATCTTCAGTTCTAATTACCGAGAGGGTTCATTGTTGTAGAGGTATGGAAAGCAGTCACTGTAAAGGCCACCAAAATTTGAAAGATATTACGTGCATGATTTTCCGTCGAAGTTAAGTCAGTTTCGTAGAATAATGGGACTTCGATGCAATAGTTGAATTTAAAATGTGAAACATTTTAAAGTTACAAAAAAGGTAAAACTGGAAGAAGGCGGTTTCAGCCTCTACTCGGGGTTACTTTGCACAGGTCCAAAATACCGCTTAGATAGAAAATTATTACTATTGGAACGTCCTGCATTCTAAATTTAGGTAAATTTCCTATTTAGAAAGATGCCAGAATGAATTTCTTGTTAGAAAATAAATTATAAACAGTGGCAGATCCAGAAAAGTAGTTTGAGAGAGACTTCACTCACAAAGACTTAATTTTTTCTTAGAAATCGCTAGACTTTTCGGAGGGCTTGCAGCTTATACGCATAGGAATGATTAACATTAAATTAAAAGAAAAAAAGAAAAGAAAGAAATCATGCAATTTGGATGGGCTTCAGTCTGAAAGTCCCAAACTCCGTAATCTTCCACTGATTACGGTTGGGATGATATTCTTGGAATGAATTACCAAGGCAAATCAGTTCACGGGGATTTTTTTCTGTGCCTGAGTTGGCATTTTTGTGGGACGTATGCTAAAAACTATTAGAATGGGTTCCTGTGCTGGTACGAGAAAATATAATTTTCTTTACAAATATCGATAATTCAAACTAAGTACCGTCAAGTGGGGTTTCTTGAGACTTAAGGGTAACTTGAGACAAAATATGTTCTTTTCAAATGACTGTGTTGGCTACATTGTTTTGAGTTGAAGCATTGTCTAAGGCCGGTCTACTTTTGAAAGGTGCTGAAGAAAAGTGTAAGTAATTATTACCCAGTTATTATTTTACAATTAAGATTTATATGGAAATGGAAATGAGCTTTTGGGGAATCTATTTTGATTGTCTTTCTAACTGTCCATTATTTTCGTAAGAGATTTGTTGAAGTTCGAAATGTTTTTGACTAGAGCCTACCCTAATGTGTTTAATAGATGACTGACTATTCTCCTATCCAGTGTGGCCATGCCTTTTTCATACTTAATCAAATTTCTCCGAAGTGGGTTGATGAGGGGTAACTTGAGACAAAAAAGTGGGTTAAAATGAGACACTTGAATGTTTTTAATTGGGAAGTAAATAACTAATTAGAAGAAAAACGATGTATAATTCCACGTATAAAAATTAGTTTTGTTGATTTTAAGTCTAATGTAACACAATCCTATTACTACCTCCTCTAATAGCGGCATTTCTTTTTCGTTTCAGGTCTATTCTTAACAAATTGCCACGAAAGTATATACGAAAAGTTGGCAAAAGACCTTATCGGAACTATTCAGTAGACCAGATGGAGAAAGCTCTCGCGGCTCTAAAGGGAGGTGCTTCATTGAGGCAAGCTGCAGAAAACTACGGGGTTAGCAAAGACTCGCTTCGTCATAGGTTAAGGGTAAGCATGCGGAAAAATATGGACGGTCATGTGTTTTTAACCCTGATGAAGAGAACACAATCAGCGAATGTATGAAATTGGCAGGTGAGTGGGGGGTTTCCCTTAACAAAGTTTGATGTGCGTCTCATTGTGAAGGGGTATCTTGACCGGAAAGGAGTTGCGGAATCACGTTTTAAAAACAATCTTCCAGGCTCAGTCTGGGGTTGACTCATTTTTGGAACGACATTCCTAAGAACTCACTCAGAGACTGTGCCAAAACATTAAAAGATCCAGGGCGGCCTTTAATAAAGAAGTTCTAGACAGCTATTTCGATGAACTTGAAGCTACAGTGAGAGACGTGGATCCACAACTCATTGTGAATTACGATGAGACTAATGTTTCTGACGACGCTGGAAGGAAAAGGGTTCTTATCAGGAGAAAGTGTAGGCATCCTGAAAGAGTTATTGACACTTCAAAATCCAGTGAATAACAAAATTTATGTTTTTTTCGGATATTGATGACGAAAACGAAGTTAATTTGGAACATATTGTCCGTAAGATTTTCCCCTCCAAAGTCTCAAGAAGAAGATATTCTTTTTGAGATTGCTCCATAGAGATCTGCGTGAATTTTTTGTATTTTTCTTTTCCTTGTATATGTAGTTTTTTCAATAATACTTTTTTCCTGCTTTCTACTGTCTCAAATAACGCTTAGGATGCATAACTTGCGACATTGTTTGATTTCTCGTGCTCAATAACACAATTTTGATTCTTGTGTCAAGTTTCCCCGCCTTGCTGGGTAACTTAAGACACGTAGTTTGTTTGTATCAGGAAAAAATATAGAAGTATAACTTAAAATATTCTGCTTTTCTTTTAAATATCGTATGCAGACCGGACATCTGATTATGTCAGTTTTAGTATAGATCGTACAGTTTATAAACAGTTACATTTAGTATTTTTTTAGTGTCTCAAGTAACCCCACTTGACGGTACTGATACCGATACAATCATTCTAATATCAATATTTGTAGACTGCGTGCAGTTTTGTGTAGAAAGTGAAATGTATAAATACTGAAGGGAAAACATTGCACAGAGTTCGTATGTTTAACATACTTTTTTGTTATGTTGTGCAAAGTAACTCCAGCCATGGGGTTACTTTGCACCAAAGTTTATATTTCAATAGCTATGGTCATACTGAATGTTTACTAATGAACTTGCACTAATGTTTCCTTATATATTTAGCTATTATATGTTTAAAATACAGTGTTCTAAATTATTACGTTTGTAAGTTACATGCCATTTTCTTTAAAATTGATTTAATCTTGTGCAAAGTACGGTACTTAGAGAAAATTCGATGACGTTGCTACAAAATCAATTGAACTGTTCTCTAAATTATTTAATATAATGTATTAAATTCCAAATGACCGCAGAAAGTTAGGAAAGATATGCTAATATTATAGCTATTCATGTGCAGGTCTGAACTAAATATGTACGCAGTTTCGCTTTCATTTGTTTTCATACTTTCCAAGGATGTTATAAATAGAGGATCTGCCCATATGTATCTTCATCCTATTAAATCGATGAAGCCAAAAAACAACCGAGCCTTGGCACGTCTGATTGGCTACTCTCGTTTCTGCAATCCTCTGATTGGCTGCTTTCGTTTCCGCCATGATTGTTGGCTCAAAACGTTGCGATCGTATTGGGCAGAGTGGGCAGAGTAGGGTGGTGAAACTGTGACGTATGGCTTCAAGATTTTGTTGTAAGGGCACATCCTCTATTTTATAAGATCCTTGATACTTTCAGTCACTTCTTTTGAACTGCCACCTATCAACAAGTATATAAAACATGATCCAATACCTTTATGATCATGTAAAAGTTGTTTGAATTTCATTCGAGACTCTTGTTGAAGTGTCTTGAACAATACTCTGATCGTGTAAATTTGAGGTATTGAATGGTCTTGTTCAAACTTCCTTTGACGTTGTACAAAAAACATAAGAAAATTTTCTTCATGAGTAAAGAAACCCGTTTTTGCTATTTTAAACATTGTCAATAATTACATGTATTCGTAAAACCATTATTTGAGGAACAAAAAGGAAATTGAATAATATAAATTGAATAAAAAGTTGCGATTCGTGTATTAATTAAATTTGCATGCGTTCCACTCATATTTGCCTTCCACTTAAATTTGCATGCCTTTTGTCATATTTTAAAGACAAAACAAAGAAAAATATGCATGCCTTCCACTCAAAATTCCTTGCTTATCTCTGCCCAAAATTTGTTCACGACGTGTCGTTTGTGGTAATCTGGTTGAGCTTGGTTCCACAATGAAACTATCAAAAACACAATTTATTAAAGCATCAACATCTTTTTCCATGTTTATTTTTATTATTATTATTATTTTTTTATCTCCGCACATCGCAACGTTGTCTGCTTTTACGCAAAACAAACTTTCTTCTCTCACTTAGCGCTCAATTCCTCTGCAGACGACTCTCCATTCGCACGAATTCGGACGAACAATCCCAGTAGGTTGGGATCGTTCGCATTCGCCTCTTTTCTTCGGTTTTCGCAATTCGCAGGTCGGAGTTACTCCAATTTATTTAAACGTGCTGGGGAATTCTCATTCGCATTTGCAATCTCATTCATGTCCAATAGAGGTGCGCCCAAACTGGGGTACAATGATAATTTATTGCAGCAAGGTGATGTGTACACATGTATCGTGGCGGACATAAGTCCTTTATCAGGTAATGGCGACTGCTTTGAAACCAAATGCAAATTATAAAAATTAAATGTCTTATCTGTAGTTTGATGTGCAGAAGAAACAAAATTGTGAACCAATGGTTTAAGAAGAACTCAAGTTTATTTGTATCATCATAAAAGAAATACGAAAGACGTTTTGAAACGAAGAAGTTGTAAGTGGAGGCAAAGAAACTTAAAGTAAACACACTAAAGACGAATTATTTACCATGTTGTGATCGTGGTTCAGTGGTCAAGGCGCTTGACCCGTAATCTGGAGGTCCTCGAATCGGAACCATGGCGTAAATATTTATATGTATCTTTTTTACTTTAGAATTTTTGATGGCGATTGATTGGCGATGACGCGTTTTATTATCTTCAGATATTTGAATACTTAGATGTTTCATCGGTTCGTGTCAACGCGATGCAAAATATGAGTTTTAATTTGCTATTGTTGGTATAACATTTACAGTTGCTTGTTCCAGCTTTTGCGCTAGTTTACAGCCTGCAAAATTTTACGAAGACTGTTACGGAATGAGGCTCAATTTGGACTTAGCATCAAGTGATTTCCACCTATTGAATTCCTCTGAGATTAATATCAGTGTTGGTAATTCATCCACTTTTTGGCTAAATCTGAGCATTTCGAGAGACTGAGAGACTTCTTCGTACAGCCAATTTTCTCCGAATGGATGTCATCATTGCTTACATGCCAATTCTGCTCAATGTAGGCAAAATATTTTATTTTACTGTGATTGGTCGCCTATTTCGGAATCATCTTCGACATCGAAATTTCCACAACGAATGCGACTAAACTATATTTTGACTGTTGCTTCTAATAACTTATCTTTTCCCATAAACAGCAGATCTTTTTCCACTGTTCTACAGAGCATTTGTAGTTTTATCGGAATAAAATTGTAAAATTTAGTGCAGTTTTTGCGGAAAGTTCACTCGTCTTCATGGCGCAATTATTTTTTCGTATCATTCTATGAATTCCAACACTTTCTGCACTGTTACCTGTCAAATGACGTTAGATTTGATCCGCTGCGACTCACGGCCTCAGACACTAACGCCATCTCGTGTTCAAAAGGCTCAATACTTTTAGACTATCTTATAAAACAAAGCTAATGCCGGTTTTCTATAAATCCTTATATAGAATTCATTACTTTTACATTTTAATAAATCTAAATAATTTATTATTTGTATTCTGTTATTTGTCTGAAGTAATATTCAACTAAATCTTAGATATAGAATTCTTCAACTGAAATACTTTAAAACTTTGACCAACATTAGCAATAGCGTGGATAGAATTTTTTAGGGGGGACAATGAAGGGTCCAAGAAAATTTTATATATCCATATTTATTTCTCTCTCTCTCTCTCTCTCTCTCTCTCTCTCTCTCTCTCTATATATATATATATATATATATATATATATATATATATATATAGATAGATAGATAGATAGATAGATATAGATAGATAGATATGTGTGTGTTTCAAAGTGAACGTTTTCATCTTTGTTGTTTCCATTCAAAAGAGAAGTAGGCCTACACTTTTACAGGGAAATGAAATAACTTTTATAGGTTCATGCCTCTACTTATTGAGTTCATATTTGAATGTTTCCAAATCACTTCCATAATGCTGGACCATAGGTTCGACAATGTTGTAATTTAAAATGTTTTCACTTTTTTTATGTAGAGCGGTAATTTTGCTACATGATCCAAAGCAGTTTTCCATATCAGTGATTGCCTTATCAATAGTAGACAGAAAAATGTCTCTCAGTATATTATCTTTAGAAAATTCGTTTTCTGCATCCAATGAAGGAAGAGATTCATTTGTTATATTTCGGTGGCAAATGTCTAGTTCGTTTCCACGAGGAACCCTATAATCTATCTGTTTGCGGTTCTGGAATTCAAGACCATTTTCTTTGTGTATCTCCAAACATTCTTGATAAATTGTTCGAATGTTATTCATTGAGAGTCATATTCACCAGACCTCATTTTCGACAGAGTTTGAACTAGTGAATCTACTAGAATCAAACCTTCCGACATGTCTGCATCTACTTGAGATAATGCGAAGCTCAAAGTTATAACATGGCAGCAGTTATTTCAAATTTTAGCAGCCCGAAAACACTAATCACACTAATTTGCAGGATGGAATGATGGAAGTAAATAAATATCACAAGTTCCAGATTTGGTTTTGCATAATAATATAGTTGTTTGGTAGATAAATTGTAATAATAATAATAATAAAGTAAAAAGTGATGGACAAGGACAAATGTTCTTAAGAGACAAACGTCGCACAGGATCAGGATCTGAACACCAACAGGACACTGATTTGTCGTCTCAATCCACTTTAAATTTTGAGCCTTGTTCTTCTAAAGTAAATTGCCTGTAATCGTCACGTATTCTTAAAATTCCGATTTCACGCTCTAAAAATATTGTAGTTTAATCAGTGACGAAACTAGACAATTGGAGCACGGGGTATATTTTGCAATTAGCATCCCCTTCATCCGCATCTACACCAATTAACGCACAGATTAGTTTGCTGGCACCCGAGGCAACTGCCCTGGTTGCAGCCTCTTGTTTTGGTCTGGCCGTAGTTCAATTATTTTTGGCTACTTTTACCCTTGAACTCTTAAATTGAGTAATGAATTTGAGGACATAATAGGTATGAGGTGAAAGCGTGTATTGGTATACAAGCTTATTGCTCATATATATCCCGTCTATTAATATAAAACTTGGTACAGTCATTTCTTACTCCGTATAGTATTTTCCTTGATACATTTGGATTGAGTGCTTTTAGCCGGGGCCACTCCAGAGAGCTCCAAAGTTGCTGGGAGGAATTTTCCCCACATTCTCCCAATTTTCCTTGTTTAAGTACATTATGGACCCCAATACAAAGCACCTCTGGAAAGCTTGTTTCATGCTAAAGAGAATGAACTATAAACCATGACTTTCCAATGAACAGTGTTGATGCAATAGCTATTTCACTACAAGTCTATGATTTTTATTATACTAACAGGGTTAATGGGACCCAGGGACTTACTCCGTTGTCCATGGCACCTAATTTTTTTGTGTATAAACATATGTTGGTTATGTTTATCGAATGGACTAGGTTTGATTCCCATGTCCGGATGACAGGTTCATATTCCTTCCTTGTGAGAGCATGATAGTTAACGTTTACGAATAATGTATTTTCGCTCAGAATTGCACGAGTAAAATAGTAATAAAAAATTGAGTTTTCATAATTAAAGTAAATTTTAGGTAGTTATCTAGTAACAACTGGATATCGGAAATATACCATTTTAAGCAAATTTATGATGCAATATATTTTCACTGAACATGACAGTCTCGTGTTAGGAGAACTAAATAACTTGAAGAGCTTATAGTGAGTGCGGGCTAAAGGGAACTCAGAAGGAAATATAAAAATATTATAACAAGGTCTTCTAAAAAATTCTTCCAATTTTCAGAAGTAAGGGGCCATGCCCCCCCCCCTCCCAGGAAAATATCCTAGTTACACTAATGAATATAGATCTGCATAGGTACACGAAACATTTCTTTAGAATACTACTTCTGAAACTATTCAAGTTACTGTATACAGTAAATGTTCTCCAACAGTAGTAGTTCGTCAAGCAACGTTAATTCTCTGGAAGGTTCTATGCTCATGAAGGCAATAATTCTTTGCCGAAACGTTTACAGTGAGATTTGCTTCTAGGTGTTTTTGGTGAGTACAGCTTTAATTAATAAGACTGCAACATATAACATGATTTTGTGATGGAACGTAAAGCACTAAGTGAACAGAGGGAGGGTCTTTCCATAACTGCAAAGTCTTAGCTTCAACAGAGGATTTCTGTCGCCATCTATTGGGTTCACATTTATGTTCCGAAACGCAATTTACAGGACTAAATGTGTCAAGTCTCGGGAATCCCAATAGTACCGCGATTCCGTAACCACCGCTAGTACTTTCGTACTACGTAGATCTAGTACCTTTTATATTTTAGTGTTCTAGTACGTTCACCAAGAAATCTAGTACTTTTCTCCTTCTCTTCTTTTCTCATAAATACATTTGGGGAAGAAAAAAGAATCTAATGAAAATTTGGGAATGTACAAAAATTTCTGTTCCTGGTAACTTTTTCTGCCTGTTTTTTCTTTTCAACAATGGTATTTACAAGAGCGGATCTGGAACATATTTGGTCTAGGAATTAATTCGTGCGGGTGGACAAGATATGGCGCAACGAACGGAGCGTCCCACAGTTCCGTGTATCCACACATGTGTTGCAAACCCCTGTCATCGCGTATCGTTCGTAGTATAGGGCAGTGGATTAAAGCGTCAACAACACCAGTTTGTAGTTAAGTGAACATGGCGCAATTTGTGCCTGATAAAGTGTTTTTGCGGGGTGTCCTGCTGCATTACTTTAACATGCAGAAAAGTGCGACTGAAAGTCATCGTATTTTGGTGGAAGTGTATGGTGACCATGCTCTAGCTGAGCGAACGTGTCAGAAGTGGTTTGCACGGTTTAGAAGTGGTGATTTCGGCTTGGCAGACCAAGAGCGAGCTGGACAGCCAAAAAAATTTCAAGACGAAGAATTGACAGCATTCCTCGAGCAGGATTCGTGTCAAACGCAGGAACAACTTGCAGCAGCATTAGGCGTTGATCAAACAACAGTCTCCAAACGCTTGAAAGCCATGGGAATGATTCAAAAGATGTCACATTGGGTTCCACATGAATTGAAAGACAGAGAGGTTGAAAGACGAAAAACCATTTGCGAATTGCTGCTTCAACGACAGCGCAGAAAGGGGTTTCTGCATCGAATTATTACGGGTGATGAGAAGTGGGTCCATTACGAGAACCCTAAACGAAAAAAGGCCTGGGTGAAACCAGGTGAACCAGGTCCATCACAACCAAAACGAGATATTCACTGTGCAAAGGTTATGCTGTGCATATGGTGGGATATGAAAGGTGTGGTGTACTATGAGCTGCTGCAACCGGGTGAAACTATGAATGGAGAACGTTATCGACGACAATTAATGCGTTTGAAGCAAGCTCTGGCCAGAACACGACCAGAATGGGAGAACAGACATGATAAACTTATTGTTCAACATGATAACGCTCGCCCACATGTCGCAAAACCGGTCAAAACCTATTTAGAAAATGTCGGATGGGAAGTTTTACCCCACCCGCCGTATTCACCAGACGTTGCTCCTTCGGACTACTACTTGTTCGATTGCATGAACAACGATTTGATTGGACAGCGGTTTACTTCTTCAGAAGATATCGAAACATGGGTCTCTGACTGGATCGCTTCCAAGGATGAGGACTTCTTTCGCCACGGAATCCGTACATTGCCTGACAGATGGGCGAAAGTGGTGGCTAGCGATGGACAATATTTTTCTTAAGGTATTTATGTATTTTGTGTTTGTACTACAGCTTCAATGTGTGCGTACCAACCGCACGAATTAATTCCTAGACCAAATAGGTGTCGTCCAGTCACCCCCTCTAATTAGTAAATGACCACAGTAAACAATATTATATATTTGGTGATTCGTTTAAACAGTAGGCTATTAAGGAATTAAAAATTGATTTTCTCAAGAAGCCCATTTTTTGGCATTTCTTGTTTTCTTTTGACATCCTCTATATTCGTCATACTTGTGTTACTTCAGTGGTTTTACAGTGAGTTCTAATACGACAATTAACCAGGATTCGGCGAGGATTTTTAGTTTGGGGATGTAAAGTCAAAATTGGGAGGATGTAAGTGTTTTGTATCGAATTTTGACTGGAAAAATTTAAAGTTGGGGTTCTTTCAAGAATGTGGGGGTCACTTCCCCACCCACAGGCAAGAGGGAGTTGTCGGAAACCTTGTAATAAGATATTAATGTCGCAAAATGTTATAAATAGGTTTAAACGGAAGCAGATGAAATGTTAGTACTTTTTCCCCAGATCTAATACTTTTTTCTGCATAGGTTAGTACGAAACATTTTTGTTGTTGGATGGTCACACTGTTCGCGGTTACTGTGAACAGTCATTATGAAATTAATCATAACCTTCTTGTCTTCTCCCGGAGCTAAGATGGTAAGGCTGACGTTAAAGCATCCCCCCCCCAGAAAAATAAAAGAAAAAGAGAAAATGCGTCCACTGCTATGTTGCAAGTTTTGCTCAACCTTCGTAGGTGCGAATTCCAGTTTTCTTCATTGCAATGATGAAATCTCGGTACAAGCGTTGCGAGAAGGTATACGCTATTATATTGTAAATGTTATGACGCCGTTTGAAATGAAGTTTCTAGTTTAACAGCCCTTTAGGCTATTGGACCAATGATGTGGGAAGAAATAAAAAAAAAAAAACGATGTTGTCCATCACATAATTGCAGGTTGTTTTCCTCATACTGTACCTAATGGCGGAGAAGCATGAGACCTAAGAGTAGAAAATAAAAATGAAATCTTTAAGTTGTACGTCCCACGGATATGCCAGCTAGGCTAAAGGAGACCGTGATGATGAGAAATGAATGCAATGGTGGAATGAAGAAAGTGGAAGGAAAGGGAGAACCCCTCCAACACGGTGTTTGTCCACCAAAAATAAGAGTAGAACCGTCTTTGGCTATAACTACATAAAATTTCGCACCTTCAGGTCATCTGGTAAATTCAGTCTTCAAATTATCAAACCGCGTTTTACAGTTAGGTAGTATTCCTTGTAAGCTCAATTAAGTGACCGCTGAAACAAATCAACATAAATCTTCCTGACAGCAAAATAATTGAAAGTTTTGGAAATAATTTTCGTAGCTTTGATCTCTCTCGATCACTTGTGGAACTGACATGGTGAGACGTTGTCTGGCAGCCAGCTGCGCTTTCTAAGGGTGGCTGCAAATACCTTCATTGATGTCTCAATGTTTGAAATGGAATTCAAGACCTGCTGTAATTCATTTATAAGAAATGATTCTACAACGTTTCAGTCCATTTTATTTTCAGATCAGCTGAAAATGATCTCAATTATTACACTATTCCAAGTCATCATTTCACCTTTCAATTGATTTCATAGTTTCCGGGAAATACTATGCAAAGATCAGTATTCAAAGAGAAGTATGTATAGGGTGCCCCAGTCGAAGGAAACGTTGGTTTGAAGAAGTACAAGAGGAAATAAAACATTTCCATACATAAGGAATGAAATGAAACGAGGTCGTCAGAGGATGTTTAGAGAATGAACACGAAGTTGCATGCTTCTGGAGCCGGATGCTAGAAATTCTGATGTCATCTCATGACCCTAATAAGCGAGTGTAAGTTCCTCATCATTTAACTGATGGACAAACTCTCGGAAATGTAAATTAAATTCTTGAAACATTTACAATAAATGAATATTATCGGGGCTACCTTCGAATGGGACACCCGTTACAAATTATACGATGTGCGTTTCATACTGAAAGAAGAACACCAGATGTGTATGTACTATATAAAATGGCCATTTTTTATTTAAAGGTTCTAATTTACAAGTGCAAATAGACGATTAGTTTCATACATGAATTAATATAGTTAAACTTACATATAAAATATTATTTTTTTAATGTACATTTAACAGATAAGAAGACACGTAGGATGTTTTAAATACCACAGAGTAACGTATAGTACATCCACAAATACAATTTGTCTCACGGAAGTATACTAAAGACCATCTTATTCATTAACAAATTAAGTAATTCATTCTCTAAGTTTCATTGCAATTATGCACACAACTGGCAAGCCGAGGAGAGAATCCTCCGACATAAAAAGTTAATATAAACTAGGGACTTAATTAAAAATAGAAGTTATGAATCTTTAAATGGCTAACATGAAAGGAACGCTCACAGAACACGATTTACAAATAAATATAATTCAATCCAGTTTGATCTAAATTTCAGCAAGTAACAAAATTAAGAGAGCCAAGAAAATTGCATTTGATTAATTCTATGGAACTTTTTTTTTTTTTTTTTTTTCCAAAAAGAATTGAAGCAATTACTTATTCACAGACATACACATTAAAAAAGAGTCTTAGCCTAAGAGTTTAAGTCTTGAAGACTTGTTTTCTCCGCAACACAGAAATAACTTGATGATCCGTGGTGACTGTTTCACAGAAACTACAGGCAAAAACATTTGTACCGATATGTTCCCTGATTAATTGCAAGCGGTATACAAGAAAGTAGAAAAAGACATTTTCTTTGTTTACGAAGCAGCTGATTATGGTTCTGATTATATAAGAACATCCACCTGACTGCTTCCGTATCAAAAGTGGCTCTGCCAGTGGATTATGTCTTACTCACTGGGTGACTGTTCAGTAACAAAGAGTAGTACTACGGCCTACTTTGTACTGTGCACGGCCAACAAAGCCTCGAATGTGACCACTTTAAATCATTAACACTTATTTCCTCCTACTTCTGGTGCTCCTGGTGGACGCTGGAGTTGCTGCCTTTTTGGTCACCGACGCCGGCCTTTTCATTGGTTCCGGAGTAAATAATCTGCTCCTGGTTGATCCTCGAAGCTTCTTCGCTACAGGCGACGCCGGCTCCGAACTCTCGGAGTCTTTTCTATCTGAAACAACAAATAATAATATCCTCTTTGTCTTCAAGTTACATATAATTAACTTCAGTGGCGTACGCAAGGGAGGTTGAGGTTTAAGACCCTTTCCTTTCACAAGATATAGAAACATAAGTATTTACTATATTAAGATATACATATTTAAAAATCGCGCTTGTCCTAAAAAGGAAGAAACTGCGTGCCCCCCATCGTGACAAAATTTTGCGTACGCCAATGATTAACTTCAAACACGAGAGCAATACGAAAACTGATGACTTACTTTACATAGTTACTTCGAAAATGTAGCCTAACACTTGTTACACTCTTAACTGTCTATGGTTTTGAATCAGTCTTCACGCACAAACTGTTTTAATTACATTTTTTTTTTTTTTTTAAATAAGTGACAACTCAAAAATGGCTGTTATTGACATTCTCTGATATTGAAAATAATTCTAAAAGTTAAGGAGTTTTGTGTAAAAATATCACAAGTGGAGGTACACATCCTTCCCCACAGAACGTAATTGTGCCATTTGTCTACCCACGTTCACTTATATCAGAGCCAATCTTCCATTTACTCTCCTTTTCCATTGCGTGCTGAAATGCCTAAAAATGATTTCGAAAAAATGTAATGCAATATATGCATTAGAAATATATGTAATAATCATTTCCACGTATTTGCATCATTACATCATTATATCAAAGAGAGCTGGGGATATTCATATTTTGTAAAGCTGCGGACTGAAGCTCTCTCATGCTTCTGAAATGAAATGAAATGAAATCTCTAATAGAATGAATGGAACACATACAGTGTTATCAAATAAAACAAGTGGTGGAGGAAATGGTAATGAATGAAATCGTGAAAAGCAGAAACTGGGAGAACCCACTGAAAACCCGCGCACGATATCTGTCCATTACAAAGTTCATTTGGCACGAGCTGGAATTAACCAGAGACCCCGCGTAAATCTGATGTGATGTATCAGTAAATCGCCTTTGGAATGCAGTTGAAATAAATAAAAGATGGATGGAAGATCAAAGTTTAATTTATTTGATTATAAATATGTAAGACTACTCTCAAGTCTTCATCCGATTTCTAAGTGCTTTTAGCTTGAAACCGATAGATCATGTTAAATGAAACACACCCAAATTGTAAGGCGTTTCATTCAAATACTGTTAGTTCTTTTTCAAGCTAAATCACTTTGAAATTGGATGAAGACTTTAAAGATAACCTATATATATAATGTATCATTTGTGTCTGGCACAATTGCATTCAGAGCTACAACTCCTTAACAACAAATCAATGGTTGCCGCTGCGTAACGAGTCCAGTCATTACAGCTTTTGATTTATATCATGCAGATGAAAGATACTAATATTTGATATGGAAGGTTCTGGTTTTCGAGATGTTTCCACACAAATTGCTAATACGTTTCTCCTATTTCTGTATCCTAGGACTAACTGAATACGTAAATACCTTAAGAGGGAACAGTAATGTTTTTACCTGACTGGTGTGAGTCCTTCTTCCTTGCAGTGTCAGTTTTCTTTTTATTAGACTTTGGCACATTTCTGGAGCGAGTATTTGCGTTTCCTTAAATAATAAATGAAAATAAATTACATAAATAAATAGTATAATAATTTAATGTTTGTTCTTATTAAATAAATGAACATTAATAAACAAACGAAAAGCATAATTCATTCATTCAGCATTCGCCGTCAGTTCGTGAAATTACCTGAACAACATTGAAAATAAGCCCCGCGGCCATTGAACAACATGGTTTAATGAACTCCTTAGGAACACAACAGAAGTGTTCGTACAACTACGGAGGATGAAGGCATACATAACACCACTTTCGTTCGGTAATCAACAGGTTGAGAAGGTTGAACTCACGTCGCCGTTTGGATATGTGCACAGTGTAGTCGGCACTACGTTAACATTTCTGATGGAAAAAGGATCTGCAACAGTTGAGTGATTCTATCGTTATTTATTTATTGAATTGAGCCTGTCCCGTCCCTCGGCGAGCACACTATCCAGGAATGGAGGAGGAAGAAAGCGGCCTGGGACTTGTATATTACGTACCATCCCAACATTTGCCTAGTATGAATGAAGAAAACCCACGATGGCTGGTCTGAAAAAACTGTTACACCTTTCCGACCGACTGTCCTCATCGAGAATCGAACCAGAGACCGCTCTTACCAAAGGGAGAGCGTTAGCGAGCGCGCTACGCGGGATCGCGGGGTTCGATTGTGTTCAACGTCCAGGACAGTTTCAAACCTGTCTCCCTTTCCATCCGCTGAAGGTTGCTGCTAGTATGTTGGTCCATGTCTTTCTCCGTCGAGGCGTGGATCATTAGTGATGAACTCCATGAAACGCATGATAAACTTGTCCGCAAGCATACAGCACTGGTGTCCTCATGCTCAAGATAATGCACTCCAAGGGATGCTAAAAGAACGGTGCAGACTCCCCATGCACTGCAGTATAAAACCCTTCCTCATCTACCAAGTGGTGCAGCCAGAGAATTCTTTGACTAACAGTTTTTGTCTTAGAAACTGATACATGTTTGGTGGACATTTCAACTACACCAACCCTGTATTTAAGTCATATCCATCTCCCAGTAATGAGGTACATAATGAATACATTTTTCAAATAGCTGAAATCATTTGCTCATTTCTGGATAAATGAAATTATGCACTGAGGGGACGAATTTGTTTACTGTGTACTTAGAAACTTTATTTGGTTTAAAGTAAAACTTCTGGAATTAAATTATGGTGAGGATAATTTTGTACTCGATTCTTATAACTATCAAATGTCTCATGATGAACTCAAGAGTCTTCTATAATCCACTGATGATATGGATTAATACAGATAATGATGAATTTATGAGACATAAATCATTTACTGAATAAACACGTGTTAATAATATCTAATCATTGTATAATCCGGAATTAGGTACCATTTCCTCTTACAAGTCTATATGGTTATCGCGTAAATCCGATGCAAACATACATCCGATGCGTCTGACTGAACATGTAAAGAAATGATCACCAAAATTTAAGTTGCTATGGACCATAGGGAGCGGAGCTAGGGATGAGAAAACTTCGAATGTCACCGAAATGAGAGAAAGGCAGTAATGACGGTTATTACGATTACTGTGGGTGGTAAAAGAAATTATTATCATCACTAAGCTCGGGGACTGAACTTCGAATTTGCTTAGCGTTTCTGAATTGACAGTGATTGATTGTGTATCTTAACAATGTTCCTTTAGCTGGCAACAGTGTTCAAGTTGCTTAACGCTTTTCAATTGTTTTCGACAGTGTGATGTGTGGAGGCAAGAACATCTAGTTGTTTGGTGGACCCTATATCATGGTCGAAGATCATACAATATAACACAAACAATAAGCCATCGTATCACAATCATTTAGAACTAAAGACCCTCTGAATATGTTTATTCACGTGTATTATTTTTCTGTGCAAACTGAAGTTGTAATCATTTAAATACAGTGGATTTATATTTAAATGAAATGAAATGAAATCTTTGAGTTTTACGTCCAACGGTTATGCCGGTTAGGCAAAAGGAGAGGTGATGATGAGTAATGAATGAAATGGTAGAATGAAGAATGTGGGAGGAAACGGGAGAACCCCGAGAAAACCCATGCACGCGGTGTTTGTCCACCACAAAGTTCACTTGGCGGGGGCTGGAATCGAACCCGGGACCCCAAGCACCAGAGGCGAACGCTCTACCACTGAGCCACCGCGGCCCCTTGGATTTATATTTAGTTGCATTCATGTGGTATACGAATCAAACCATAAAATACAGTCCACTACTATGAACATTGTTTTTAACATTTTATTTTGTGAAATTACAAATATATACATTCACATTGTACAGACAATTTTTAGGCGATAGGCGAAAAAAGTAATTTTGGAACTTTTAATTTACATACATTTTTAATTATTTCGTTTGCATATATATATTTTTATTGGCTGGAGCAATTTTATGATGCATAAGGAAAGTTTAGGAGTGTAATGCAGAAATGGAAACTAAATGCACTTTTTCAAGTTTATTGCAGAAAACAAAATTAATATTTTAAAAATTGCTTTTTAATAAAGATTACTATACGATGAAACTGAATATCTTGCAAAGAGTAAAAGTAAACAAACCAAAATTAACCTACCAGCCATAATAAGGACAGACAACTCAATATAACCTGCATGCAATGTACAGCTGTTCTGAACGAAACGGAACAAGATTCTGTGATAAACGTTTTATTGTGTATAGTATGTATGGCTGGATGAAAGGACTCGCGCAGTTGGCGCAAAAATTTTAACAAAACCAGTTGACGTATGTGCTACAACCTGAAAAGAGCTGTGGTGTTACGTGCCATGCTATGGACGACAGGGAGCGGAAGTAGACGGGTCGTGCCCATGTAGAAAGTGCGCATAGAGCGAGACGGAAGCAGTGCTGGTAGCTTTCGTGGTAGGAGCGACTCCGAGCGAATGAGCATTCGATCACGAATATCAGACAGGGTCAATGGAAGCACAGTACTTTGGAGGCTGATATAAACGTGCATCATATGTGCACAAAATGCGACAAGCTTTTAGTTCTGAATTTGATAGCAGATGTGTTCCGAACGCAGGACGAACGGTTTCGTTGCAGAACAGATTAAAACGCAGCTGTCTGAGGAAGTTGTTGCCATTGAGTTTAAGACACAAGTGGTAGACGACGATGACATAGAAGATGAGGTTAGTCAAAATGATTTCGGCAATGATCCAGCGTTAACAAGGGGAATGGCGCTGGTGCCAGAATGAGGTCTACTAGTCGTTGAGCACCATGAATGTGGTAGTTCGTCGTATGCTCCATCACCACCTAAGATAACGTGAACAAAATTCCCGGACAATTACTTGGACGATGCCTAGAAGATGTGGACTAAGCAGCCCAGTCAGGGAGCCTCCCCATTTGTATAATCCTGGATTAGCGATTGTCATGTCACCGCGTCTGAAAATCACAACTGCTCACGCACAAAAAAGGAAGTCTTGAAAACAGCATTTCTTACAAGCACAATTTATACTGTACGTGAGCATTTCATCGCAATGTGACACCATGCAATTACTCACGACCACACAATATGCATCTGGGCGATGAATATTACGAAAGAACCTATCATTCACAGCGTTCAAATCATGGATCAAACGCTTGAAACGTAAACAACAAAATAGTTTCGCGCAAGTTTTCACAAAGGTAGTTCGAGAGTCGATGTTGATGCCGCCGCTGTTCAAACAACCGCAGCAGACTTTGTTAATTAAATTAAGTCTTTCATTGCAGAGCACGAGTTGACTCAAAATCAGATCATTAATATAGATCAGTCTACATTTGATCGAGTTACATTTTGGAAGTACTCTTCTCATTAAGGGCAGAAAGATGATCTTTGGTGTCATGGGTTCAATAGCCGCCACAACGCATTCATATATGATTATGCCTGTAATTAGAATGGGTGGCACACTATTTCCACATATGTACGTTCCTGTTTCGGAGCTCAGTAGTCACTTTTCAGTCAGCATGGCCGCTGAATTATGCAAGTAGATAAGCGAATATGGCCAAACGCGATTTGCAAATCTTTCTGGAGTAAGTCTTGTGGCCCGATTTGCGGGCTAAGGGTCGTGTTTGCTTTTGGTTGACTTTGGTGAGTAAAACAAGGATGATGATATTTACAATGCGATAGTTCCCAATAGGTTTTTTTTTTTTTTTTTTTTTTTTTTTTTTTTTTTTTTTTTTTTTAAAGAAGCTGATTCCTGCGTTGTACAAACCGCTAACGTGTGTTTCTTTCATTAAAAAACATGATTAAGTTCATCACCAATACTATCCAGCATTAAAGTGTGGCAACGCGAGACCTTTTTCCGCCTTCAGTCATTTGGTCATTACCAGTTTTCCGCAAGTCGATTCAAACCTTTGATCTGCTTTGTGTTCTTCAAATGTGGATATTTCAGTGAACATCCCGCACACCCTCCAAATATAGTTTCGAAACAGAACTTAGTAGGGACGCATGTGACAAGCTTCCATTCATTCGTTGTGCTCACTGCGAGAAATGTTTGTGTCTTGGCCACGACACAGAGTCATTATCGATCTTCATTCAACTGCACCTAAACTACAACGGCCTCTAATTGTCTTTCCTCGCGTGCAAAATCATCCACCCTTCTGAATATGTAATCAGTGTATTCTATTGTCTTTTATGTTGCTAATATATTTTCCCGGTATCCTAATTGCTATTTTATTGTGCTACTTGTTACATCAACTTTCTACTGAGTTGGCACGACTGCGCTCAGGATAACAACCCTATAATATTTTATAGTCCTTGCTCCAAGAATACAGTTGGTACGTTAATTTTGGTTTGTTTATTTTCACTCTGCAAGATGCCTTTCTCTCATCTTAGCGACATTCAAAGTTTTATCTTCTGTAGCTCTGCTCTCTACGGTCCATAGCAGCTTAAACTCTTTTCGTGCTCGATCAGATGAGGATCAGATCCGGTGTTTACATCGGATTTGAACGACAAGCATATAGACCTTTAATTGTTAGTGAATAATCTCACAATAACAAGGATAGGGTCTGGTACAGTTTGTTAAAATGTAACCGGATTAATCGTGTTTTATCGTCAACTATTTGACAAATGGTTGTATCTCAAAATCTCACTTTTTCAGACAAAGAAAGAAATATAATTCCATAAAGGAGGGAAAAGTTAAATATGCAATAATTGACCAATAATTCCACATAACGATTATCTGGAATAGATGACGAGTTATTACATATTCAATTGCTTTCCTGTCTACGTAATCTTAAAAAGTGAGATTCTGAGATACGATACTTCGTCAAATAGTTAACGTCATATGTTCTAGTTGAGACTGCTCTCGAACGTTCCCTTTCTTTCGTTTTGAAAAGATTATTAAAACTTTGTAGGATTTTTAGTATTTTGTAACAGTATAACAGGTAAATTCCTGTTACCAACGTTTATTATTTATTTATTTTGAAGTAGATTGAAGACGAAAGAAGGAAACCAACCAAACGTAACTAGAACACTTAAAAGTCAGTAAATTTGCTTCATTATAATCTTATATCTTATAACATTAAGATAAAGCTTATTTAGCTTGAACCGCATCTTAAGTACTATCCATTCATTAAGACAAAACAACAACATAATAATAACATGGTTAGCTTACGCCTCCGGCGCGGAAGACCTGGGCTCGATTCCCGGCAGGACCTCACGTGGTTCAGATATCTACGTCTCATATAAGCCTCTATACTTAAAGGAGCGCTCAGCCCCAATCCAATAAATAATAATAATAATAATATGTGGGTTAGATACAGTTACATTATTGTGTCCCGTGAATAGTAACAACAAATACAAGAGAAGACATTCGTCACGGAGCTTTTCATACATTTATTTTAAATTGTATTATCACTTTTAATATATGCGTATTTCATTAAATCAATTATGTACTCCTAAAATGAAAAGAAATACTACGAACCTTTGGCTTCATCTTCACTACCTGCTGATTCAAAATCGCTGTCAGACGAAGAAGGAGCTTTGGATTTTGGCGTTCGGCGAGGTTTTCTACCTATAAAATAAATAAACAAATAAAAATTGCTTCTTATGTTAATATCTCATTCTATTACAGTGAAACATATCTTTAATGAAATCACAAAATGCAACGATTTATTTTTGTAAAAACAGGCTATTGCTTGATACAGACATAATTATTTCTTCGAAAAATTTCGTTATGTTTCAGACAGCATTCTGCTTGAACGTAAGTACTTTTCTACATACTATACTTTTATTGTCAGAATTGGCGCGCAGAGCAAATTATCAGAATTGAGGGAATCTCTCACAGCTAAAAATGAATAATAATAAAAAACAAAGCGAAGGAACGTTACACTGTTAACACATTATGAATGTTAAGCTAAAAATACTTAAGTTCTGCAGTAAGCACTTCTATTGTTGATAATTTCTACGTGTTTATCCAGATAACAGTCAACATTTGTAATCACCGCTTTTATATTTTCAAAAACAGTAATGGAAATGGGTCAGAAGTTCTCGAATGTATTTAGAAACAATAGTTAACATTTGCCCGATTCAATATGTTTTAGATACTAATTCATAACAACGAAGAAATTAACTACAGGGTCCGGCAAAAAGGCCTCCCGTATTTGGAGATGGCGCTGTGTGAGTTGTGGTAGGGGTTCGATCGACAGCGGTATACGTGCCACTTTCAGCACTTGTAATGACGTGGCGCGGTGAGCATCGTGCGTTTGTTGTGGCAGAAGTATATTCGTAATAGTTGTTCTGTGATTACTACCCAGCGGGCATTTCGCATTCGGTTCGAACTTGGCCTTCCGGGTAGAAAACTATTCCAATTTAGACATCAAACTTTAGAGCACTGAGTCCAACTACAGTTTCTTTAAAAGGATAGTTTATATTGCTTAACAACAGTACGTATAGTAAAACTGAAAATTAAGAGAATCTATCAGTCTCCCAGGCACACATGAAAAACCCGTAGTATTCACAACCCCTTCAGTCGGCAAATTGGAATTTTTTTCTTTTGAGGGACTATCCATATCTTGGCTTCAAAAACATTTTTTTTTTTTTGTTCCCGCCAAACAAGAAACAATGTTTGCAGAAATTATTTGTTCATAAGAAGGTTGCCGCAAAAAGCAATTATTATTATTATTATTATTTATATTTATACAGTATACTTCCGAGTATCAGGTCTAATGTTGATGGAAGGGCAGGCCGGAGTTCTATGATTCTAACTGTATGTACTGTACAGTTATAATCAGGAACAGCTGCAAGTGTACTATATTAACGTCCGTTCCACACTGACGAAACAATGAACGAAGGAGCAGAACGCTGCTCTTTTCCTGTCACAACTTGTATTTTGCACACAACACGTAGGAGGATCGTAGCACACGCCCGCTTCCAATGCCTTGGCTATGTTGCTAATACAACGCCTTGCCTTTCTAATTTAATTACTATAAAAGAAAACTAGGCCGGATACTTGGGAACAAAGGAATAACTTCTGAAATATGCAAATGGAAGATTACTATATATATAAACGTTGGATAAATATACATATCCTCATCAGGAAACAGCACGAGAAAAATGATTACAACGAATCATTCGTTTCATATGGTTTTATCTCGAATTACATTACCAACCACTACAAGTACAATTACAATTATGCATAAAGTCAATAAACACATATCAATGGCATATACGAACAGGAAATATCTTTGCTGAAGTCATATCAAGTAGTAATGACATTTTAAACAAACCGATAGAGTAAATAACAAAAACTCACAGGAACTGGGCGCAGTTGCATTCTTTTTCTTCACTGCCTGCGAAGCCTTGTGAGCGATGTTTTCCTCTTCTGTTCCTTTGCGCTTAAACTCTTCAATTCTCTGCTCCAACTCTTCAATTAACATCTGCACATGAAAAACAAAAGGAAACATATTCACACTTCTTATTCATAGCCATTATTAATATTCAGTAGAACTCTAATTAAGGGACCGATCCATATCACATAATAGGAAAAAGTACTGTACATTATATACGTTTATATACACCCAAGGTGCATGTAAAAACAAGAAAAGGCCTGGGTTACTACAAAGAAGAAAATAGAAGAGGAAAATGTTATTGTTGTTAATTCTATACAAATACACACCGTGACTATTTTTCTACATAATCAACGACGGAACTCCAAGCATTTCTGGTAGTCTCAAGTTTTTGTAGGCCTTCTTTATAGAAATCTGTCACCGGTGACTTCAGCCAGTCACTTTTTCAAGTAAAGGAACAAAACAAAGAATGATGACTAGGCAATGTATGAGAGGTAATCGAAATTTTTGAATCATCTCAACAGTATGGCTGGGTGTTGTCATAAATCAGAAAACTTCCTCTTGGCCGGTTTTGGATTGCACTTTGCAGATAAGAGTGTTTGCCAATACTTCATGTGATGTCAACTGCACTCTGTCTTCTTGTGTCGATAAATCGGATCACAAACCCAACTACTCATTTGGCGAGATTTTCTATGATGGCAGTCATTTGAACTTACTGCTTCTCGCCACACATTATACGTCTGTTGTACGCACATAATGCTAGAGACTGCTTCTTCGCATACACAGCTTGTCAATCTTATCAGAAAAATAAATACACTGCTAAACAAGACTGCACTTATTTAATATAAAAAGCACATTTACACGTGACGTTTCGATCTTCTAGCCAAGATCCTCATCAGACATCAATGTACGTCTGATGAGGATCTTGGCTAGAAGATCGAAACGTCACGTGTAAATGTGCTTTTTATATTAAATAAGTGCAGTCTTGTTTAGCAGTGTGTTTATTTTTCTGATTTTATTTGCAAGACGTATGACTATGATTGTGTGTTAATCTTATCAGTGTTGCCAGTTCCACGTTAAAAAGCTATCCTTTTTTCACATGCACTTTGTATATAAGGTCCTGCCAACTCCTTCATTGTATGATGACTCCTGCTGTAGCGAAAAGTTGTTTACCAAACATTGTGCAGATAAAATGTAAAAACAATGAAATAAACTTAACTTTACCAAAAATATCCAAAATATACAGAAAATTTTTCCAGGATTTCCATGTTTTCCAGACCTTGAATGCACCATGCAAGAGGACCTTTTGTCTTCTTTTGATGTCACGAATCACCTCTCGGAGTTTGTGCACATCTTTCAGATTCAGACATATATATACTGGAATGTAAGCTCCATGTATTCGTTCGTAAAAATGTAATTTCGTTGAAATTTCTATTTAAACCAACATTTAAAGTTTGTATTATATTGGAATTTTCTAAGTTTATATACATAAAAGCAAAAGCAGAAGGCGCTGCTGTTTGATACCCAGCCACGTCTAGGAACAACGACAATGTTCCTGCTGTTTTCAAAGGATTCCACATTTTTCCTCATCCACTCCATTTTCCAATTTCATCGAATTTCGTCACCTTTAGGCTAAGAATATACAACAAGCCCCTCGTACAACAAGCTTACCTTTTTATCTAACACTGCCTATTTTTGACTATTGCTCCAATTATCCGGATTGCGTCCACAACTCATTAGTCCGAATAATTGGAGTTTCGTGATATATACAATTTCAATTTCTTGCACACATTTACTTATGGAAAGAAATGATTTTAATTTTATTTCTAAAAGAACTTGAATGAATGAATTACTTCAGCTAAATTCAAAATAAGCTCAGCCACGTAACTACAGTGATTATTTTCAATGAATAACACGTATATTTTTCTTATTTCTGTGAACTTTGAAATCTAAAAGTGAGACCTCAGTCGCGAATATTCGAAGCAATGATACAAGCAAAGGAAGAACATGAACACTGCTATTGTGTGTCTATTCCTTTCAACAATACATCCCCTCTTTTTACGTACATAGCTAGTATTACAATAATTTATATACCAATGGGTCACGAAATCGCTTCGCGTTCAAATCGCTTCACCGACTCATTTTGTGAACAATTTTTCCGTCGGTTCACGAACGATATGTTGCGGTGCAAAACGCAAGCACACACACATACAAACATATATATACGCCTGTACCCACAATCCCACGCGCTCAATAGTGCAATCACGTGCTAGTCGTAAACATTATTATGAGTACTATGTTCAAGAACTTTCCTTTTTGTTCTTTTTTGTACCTTTTTTCGTTATAGTCCTCATTACTTATTTGTCTGTAATTAAAAATAATAATATTTTCATTCTATACTCTTCGTTACAGGAAAAAAAAGTTAAAAACGTAAGAAATAATACGTATCACATATCTATGGTTAGAACGCATTCATTTTATATACAATAATTTCAATGAGAAACTTAGTTTCGATTCGCGAACGGATTAAATTTGTTTCCCGCGGCTCCACTGAATTTCGAATGCAAGAATTATGAACATTATTTTGAGCAGTGTTATTTCAATTTCACTCTGCTAATTTTTCCTGTCCTTTCTCTGTTCTATGCTATTATGTGAATGTTCAATACTGGTTACGTAGAATATTGGCAACAGAATGAAACTTATTGTGTTTGTCTAATAATACTATCTTTACTCGCCTATTTATAGTTACGACAGGAAAAATTATCACGATCTCTTTCAAGCTCTTTTTCAAATACGAGAAATGAACAATTAAAAACTACGATGCTAAAAGGAAACTACGTTGTTTGTTGTTTGGTTTCATTTAGTTTAACGTCCCACGATTATGCCTGTTAGGCCAAAGAAGACGTGGACCTACTGATTATAGTGGAATCCGAACCACTTTGGTCGTTCAACTATATCCCCATCGGGAATTGAACCCGGGACCATGCGGGCTTCTACGTTGTTTGTTGTATATCCTACTTCAGCTGCAATGCAAATCTACACCCTGGCATCCTCCACATACCAGACGCTTTCTAATGGAATACGGAACCCTTCGTACCAGGGATAAGCGTTCTACCACTGAGCCACTGTGCCTCCAATTAAAGAACAATGAAATGGTCATGACTTACCTTTGTTTCAGCTTTAGCTAATTTTTTACTTGAATTAAGTATTGAGGCAAATGCTTCATACACTTGAGGTTCATGAAGTTTATCAGCGTAGCAAGAAATATTTTCCTGTAGTTTCCGCAGACTCCGGTCTGAATAAGTGATCAGAGACAGGCAATAGGCAAGATCCCGCCACTGGCGCTCCATCTGCGTTGCTCGGAACCGCAAGCATAATTTCTCCACTAAAAGTTCAAGTTGACGGTCCTTCTGGATTAATAACATTATGTATCTGCGAATAGAATAAGAGAATTAAAAACAATTGATGTAAAGTTGTCGCAAAGATGCATACAAAATTGAAATTTGCCACGATTTCTCAATAAAGCTAATACATCTTTTTCCATTTGTTGCTTTTTTCTTAAAAAAAGCTACAGATAAAAGAAGCGAATTGGAAAGGTCAAATAAAATTTAAAATGTAAACGACAACCCTGTGTTAACCTAACAGGGAACTAATGACACAAAACATGTAAGAACAAGGTTTGATCCCCGGTGGGTGGCAATGTGCTTTGGAACCTCTTGTAAACTGTAGCTGACGCTTTAAACAGCCTTGTTGCTGACAAAAAACATCAAAACCTTCGAAAACAAATGAACTCCGAAACAAGGAATATGATATTATAAGCAGAGAATTATCCAATACACTGGACAAATAATTAGCCACACGACCTAAAACTTACTTAATAACGTGTATACCGCCTCTGATCTTGATAACCACCTGAATTCTGCTTGGAACTGAATTCGTTCGCTCATCAATAGACTCGTAGTTCCAGTATAGTGTGGTGATGCCTATTTCTGTGTTTCACTAATTTCTAGAAAGCGCCACCGATTTCCAACTGGATTTAAATCTGGAGACTGTAGAGTCCAAAACGGATAGCATAGGGTGCCTTAGACCACCGATAGATGCTCTGAGCCTTGTGAACAGGGCAGCTGTCATCTTAAAATTAGGATCATCCAGTGCATGTTATCATATGAAGATGTTGGAGAAATTACACCTGCTCATTAAAAATGTCGCTAGTTCATGTTCAGATTCACCTTATGAGTAAGCTAAAGTTATAATACGAAAAGCGTTTCAACTTTATTATATAACACCTTCCTTAAGGTTGAACAACATTCTACACACACACTGCGAGTGAAATGTTTCATTTGGCTTCCAATGTACTCGACCCCATCATTGGAATATAGGCAAAAACGCGACTAGTCGGACCACACTATACGTTGTCAGTGCCTATATTCTTCAACTCATTGAAGACGTAGAGCTATGAGAAGTGGGCTGTTTCGTGGTACTCAACTCTAAATGTCTATTAATGAAGCCTCTATCGCAGCGTTCTTTCGGAAATTTTGTTCGGAGGGGCCTGCAGCGATTCTCCTTGGATTTAAAAACAATTTTCCTCTAGCAGTGTGCAACTCAGTGTCTTTCCCTCTGTGCTACAATCTTTCTGCAACCAAAGTTTTGGCGAAATTTGTGTTTAGTATATGATGACTGCTATAGTTCCTGGCTTTGTTTCCTTCCGTCCACATAAAACCTTGAGTGTAGATTCACATGAAAGCTTCGTATCTTAGTATATTATGGTGCAAATACAGGTTTCTTGTCATTGATGTAACTTTTTATTTATTTATTTTAGGCTTGAAACTATGATGGTGAAGGCCAGTGGCGTATTTAAGATTTTATTTCGGGGGGCTTTGCCAACTTTAGTCCTGGAAATATGTAAACTCTACAAGATATTTCATTTACTTTAATACAGTAAATAACATTTCGGGGGGGGGATTACGCTCGGAACCCCCCCTCCCCTCCTAAATACGCTCAAGCAAGGTTCAAAGTTTTGGAGTATCGGAGCGTCATGAAATTTTTGTTTCTCTACGGAAAAACTGTAAAGGAAATTCACATTGAGAAGTCACAAATATTGGGGAAGCAGTCCACTTCCTACATTATCATCAAAAACTGGATATTTTTAAGACTGGCCATTTCACCATTGAAGATGAATCTCGCAGTGGGTACCCTCAAATCTCAACCAACTCGGCAATATGTGACTTTAGGACACGCGAATATCAGAAAGAGGAAAAGAGATACTCAATATCTCACGGCAGCGTGTTGAGTTTATCATCAGCTATATACTAGATACTAACAAGCTTTCACCAAAGTGGGTGCCGAAATGTCTCATGGATCAGAAGAAGGAACAAGTTGAAACATCCAAGGGCGGTGTTGAGGGCGGGCTCGTTTTGAGGTTGGTACTTGGGATTGTTTGATCCGATTGGTGACTGACAATGAAAGCCGTCTCCATATTTATCACACGAAACTAACAATCAGTTAATGAAGTAGCGTCACTTCTGGTTTCCGTGGCCAAGTTCCGCACCCCAGAAATCAGCAAAGAAGGTCACAGCTTTAATTTCTTGTTGATGACCTACCTACCTTGGAATTCTTTATCACCGGTGAGTATTGTGCTTATCTTTGCACTTGCAATTAAGACGAAACGGCGCAGAATATAATCCAAAAGGATTTTCATTTTGCACAATTGCCCAGTTCACACGTCCCACGCTGCGGCTACCAAATTGAACACCCTGAGATTCTAATTGGTCCTTCGTTCTCCTATTGACGTCATTTGGCTTGCCCTAATTATCACCTATTTCCAAACTTGAAGAAATATTTCAAGGACATACCGGATGTTCAACATGCTGCGGAGACCTGGTTTCAAGGCCAAAGGAATTTTATTTGCAAGGACATAATTTTATTCCTCCAGCTCTACTGTTTCTGAGCAAAGTCAGGAGCTGAGGAAATTTTCAGCACTTCCTCGTACAAGCAACTGATACATTCACTCGAGTTAACTGCAATGGTCATTCATTAGTGGTGAGGGTCATTTAACCATGTGTTACCAGTGAAACGCTATCTATGGCAACAGAGAGAGAGAGAGAGATCAATGTTAGACGGTGATTTCTTTTTTGTCCAGGGTTCTTTGACATTGTTAAATATATTTATTATATGGTTATTTGATGCGTCTCGGAAAATATAAGAAAAATATTATCCTGATATTTATTTAATGTGTTATAGAAAATCATGTGAATTTTGCTCGAATTGTAGATAAAAACACGACCATCACTCAAAAACAGGAGTCATATCGCACGGAGCAAATCGTTCAACTCCAATTCATTTGAAGGAAGTTGCTCTGTTTTTATTGATGGTAGAATCAGGCACCGTTAAAGTTTAAAGGGATCAGTTGAACCCTTCCAGTACTGACATTTGTTAAAAGATTTTTTTTTTTTTAATGTAATTTTTTAAGTATATTTACAGGAGTTTTCTGATCTTATTTTCTTAAGGTTTATGGACTCGAAGTTTCCGAGATATTTAATGTATACGTTGGGACTCGAGTACCAAAAGACATCTAAATATGCTGAAAGCACACAGCATTCCCTTTTCTATTTATTAGTCAAAACTGCACACTTAGAAATAAACAAGATACAATATATTGATTCATATAACAAATATGTTTGGATTGTTATGATATTAGTTCTATTCGAAATATTGCTACACAAATTTAATGCACACAATTGTAACAACTGAAAGGGTTAAAATTTAATTAATTCTAACACAAACAATAAGTTTATCAAATTCTTTTGCTTCATCTCTTTAGTTTTGGATCGGAGAAGGCACTATTTAGCTTTTGTAATATTCATAAATAGCTTTTTTTGTTTCTTTAAATGACTTCTATCCTCGCTGGGACTATTTCCAGCTGCACTTCTTTTCTTATATAATTATCTTCAGAGATTTTCTTGCAAGATTTCAAAGCGATATTATCCGAGAAACAATTTGAGTTGCAATATTACTTGCTGTCACCCGCATCCATTCAGTTATAAAATTCTGTTCGAAAACACTGAAATTTAAATTATGGCTTTGAGTTTCTTTTTAGTGGAAAGTAAAAATCTACATAAAGAAGTTATTTTCAATGTTTTGGTCAAAAAGTTGAGTGGGAAAAGTTATGGTGCTTTTTTGTTTGACAAGTAAAATCCACGAAACGTCGTTACGAAGAACGATCGATTTTTCCTTTTTAAACAATACATAAAGCAGTTTATAAAGAGTGACACGTGTAATTTGAACTTCCAATGGTTTTGAACAAATTTTCATAAGTGATTGAGTGCAAATAGCAAGAAGTGATCGTACCATTCAAATTGTTTTTCGGATGATCCTGTTTCCCACAAATCTTCCATGAATCTCTCTTGAAAACGATTCTATAAGGACGGAAGTACAACTAGGAGTAATGTTATCGACAAAGGTCCCACCGAGGATCCGAAATCATACAAAACAAAAAATTAACACAGTATACAGAGTTGCGTGCTTCCTATTTATTTATGCCGTATGTATCCTATAGTATCCATTAGCAAATATTATCTAACATTCATCTACATGTTTTTATTCTTAAACACATCGAAATAAAAGACATTTCCAATGATATTTGGATTAAGCCTCTTCCAAATATCTCTATTTAATCTACACAACCTGTCTATTTCAAACGTAAAAATTGAATACTTTAGATTAGTGGTTCTGAATCTTTTCGAGCCTAGCGCCCCTCGGGAGAATGCAACTGTCCCGAGCGACCCCCGTCATCTTAACTCAATCCATCCATGGCTGAACGTAAAACTGAACTTGGACGAAACAGTCTAAGAAACAGTAAAAGACTTCAATTCTCAAAATCAGCCTTGAATATATACATAGGAAATTTTGTTTAAATAATTTGTCTTACATTTGCCATCTTTTTCCTTACATCTCTTCCCTCAAACGTCTCCTAAATAGTCTATCGCTCTTTTCTGTTCCAGTGCTCCCTTTGACAACAAGAACTCCCCATGGAGGCGTTAATGCCCATATTGAGAACCACTGATCTAAATGAATGATGTTCAAACCTGCTAGTCAATAACTTACTTCATTATTGTACGGAAATTTTCCTCATCAACTGCAGCTTCCGGATCTGAAAGTCTTGAAATAATATCTGGCATTACGTTATAGAGTGCGTTCCCTTTTTGGGACAATTCAATAAAAAAGTGTCTTGACAAAGCTGAAAAAAAATAAATAAAAAGAAGCCACTATTTCTTCTACTAAACAACACAGGGTGAGATTGTTAATTTGTGGCTCAGCTCGTACTATACATAGAGCCCGCAAACGAAATATTACATATGAAGTCGTGTGGATTTCCAAACTGCCTCCTTTAACCTTAAAATGACATTCAAAATATAAAAATCATACAAGCAACACAATTCGTCCACCTCCCTTAAGAAAAGTTGAGGAACGTCAATTTTGTTCAAACATTAACCACTAACACAAGACTTTTCTTTGAAATACAACAATTTCCTTGGTTTCCGGTATATTTTGAAGCATTTCCCTGATTTTGAAGCAAGGTGAGTGTGAACCCTGAGGTTAATGCTGCCAAAGAGACCTAAGTCGAATTTTAATCTAGAACGTGCTAATTTGAATTAGAATTTGAATTACGCAAGAAAATAAGAAATTTCTGTTTCAAACACTTTTTTTTTCCCTAAAAACAGCATCGAAATTGTGATTACCCAAAATTACTTTAAAGAACTTATTTTCAATGTCATTTTATAGACAATGGAAAATTGTGGAAAATAAGTTTGGAACAGAAGTTTCTTATTTTTATTCAAAATCTACATAAAAATATTTAATTCCATTTTTTTAAAATCGATTTTTGTTTTGTTGTAGCGAAACTAAAAATTTAATTTAAAGGAGAATTTAGGATTTAGTATTTTAATCAAATTTTTACCCTCTTCAATTGTAAAAAGTGATATCCAAGGACTTGTTTCACCATTACATTTTGAATGTCTTGTTTAGAGCAAAGCAGGAATTTGAAAGAAAAACAAATGTTTCGAGCAAAAATGTATATTGAATCTACATGATGCATTAAAATATTACTACTTTCTATTTAAAACTCTCAACTTTCTATCTCTTTCAGAATTTCACAACAAAATTTGACGCATGTTGAATTGATACGTTAAGTTATCGTTTCAAGGTTCTATGTACAATACGAGCCGGATTAACTGTCACACCCTGTATATATAACTAAAGATTAAAACAAAAGAATAAAAAAAGCAAATTAAATTCAAACCTAGAGAATTAACATAATGTTTCAAAAATAAAAGTGTATATTTTTTATGTCGGACTTAGAAAGAAGTTGGTCAAGTGCTATATATGGAGCATTGGACTTTACGGTTCAGAGAGTTGGACATTACAGAAGTTAGAAAAGAAATATTTAGAGAGCTTCGAAATAGGGTGCTGGAAGATGGAGAAAATAAAATGGACAACCCCAACTGATCGATGATTTGAAAAATAGATGAGAATATCGGAAGTTAAAGAGAAAGCTTAAGATCGAGAAATGTGAAAGAAACATTTGAAGGCACAAATCTAGAATTGAAAAAAAAAAAAAAAAAAAAAAAAAAAAAAAAAAAAAAACTTATTAATCCCAGGATTTGCACTGCTATAAACATTAAATTTATCATTCACTTTCCTGTTCCTTGAAGTTAGATAAACATCAATGATATTTCGAAAACTACTGGATTTTTCTTTCTTTGACAGTCTTATTTTTTCGCCATGCTCGTATATATTACATATTTTATTTTTGGTGTATCTCGTGCTGGAGGGATTAACGTACTTCTTAAATTTATTAAACCACTGTTCGCTCACCACAACTCTAGTAAGTGCCTGCCATCCTTTCCAGCTTACAAGCCCGGAGCACAGTGTTTCCGGCACCATCGTTTGATCTGTTGTCATTAACTTCCCCGTTTGTGGCCCCTCTCCTCCCTCCAAGCTTTGGATACGTTGAAGGATTGCCTTTTTTAGAGCATTCATTTCAAATGGGCCGATGCATAACGTAGAAGCGCCACTTACAATAAGCATAAGAGCAGAGCAAAGGAAATAGGGCAATGGAATAACCAAATGGCAATGAATCCACGAACGTTATGCCTTCAGCAGTATTGACAACACGATCAATGTCCATTACTCTTCGGTTGGAAATAACTGATTTACAGAATCAGTGGAGAGGACGGTCCCTTGTTAATTTAGAATTGTATTTGTTGAAAGAATCAATGGTTTAGTAAATCTCGATTGCTAGTGACGCGAACCGTCACAGTCGATGATAGCTTCGAGTTGACTGCTAAGGGCTCAGCTCAGACGCGAACCAAATGACTTTTCATCACATAGATATTTTCAATTATTTTCGTCAGAAGAATTCCTTTCTGAACGTCGTAACAGCACTCATCAAACACCAAATGCACATAGAGGGTGGATTATTTCTCTTGACACGCCCTCATTACTTCTAAAATAATCGATAAATGCGATACGAATACTGATCAACCAAATATTAACTGGTGATATTGTTTCATACACTGCAATACCCCCAAAACAGCATTGTCAACCCACATAAAGTTTTATTTTATTTCAAATAGCACTACATCAGGTTATTACATATTTGAAATCTACATTTTAAGCAACACTTATTATTCAGTGTCACAAATAAGAACACTACGCATCGAAATTTTGGACGCCTCTACAGCAATAGTAACGAAATGCAGATCCAAAGAATTTTGAGTTTAGCTTCCTTTTTCAACAGTTTGGCTATATGAGGTGTGGACTTACAGCTAAACGTGAGATCAGTACATGAGTTTTCGCCGAGAATCAAACCCATGTCTCACTACAACCATGATATGACGTATTTCGAAAGTGTGGAAATAAGGAATTGAAAAATTGACTTTCTTCGGAAATGGATTAGAGAAGTATGGCATCCAATTACATGGACGGTTTAAAATAGATGCAAAGATCGTAATGGCGCTTATAGCAACTCAATGCGTCAAACCGTTCTGGAGATATGAAAAACTTGAGTACTGTTTCAAATGACTTTTTTATGGGGAATTTTTCAAATGGTTCTTGCTCTCCTTCGCTTTTGTAATGTTACGTTACCAGCTTTTGACAATAAAACAATTTCTCACCATTACATAATTTTAGACAGTGTTGCAAACTTTATCAATGTTTATTATATCTCCGAAACGATTCCACATATGAAACTGCAGTAAACGCCACTACATGATTGGACGTGATATTTAACTTAGCACTTTCTCGAAACAAAAATTTTCGAAAAAGTCGGATTTCCCATTCCTTCTAACTCTTGCTATTTATTTGAAATTAGTTATATCATGATCACTGTATTCGATACTAAGGTACTTCGGTTGTGCATTGCACCCTCCATTTCACTTACGGCATAACTGTTGCAAAGGCCTCCAAAATTTGTCTGTGATACTGCAGCTCCTTAGTTCGTGAACAATATGTGTGATATTATAAGTTTTCGTTTAAATGTAGATCTAAAAAATGTAATAACCTGATATATTAATATTTCACTATATTAAATGTACAGAACTGTTAATTGGTGGTATTGTGCAATATGCCAAACAATACAGCTTTCCAAATTTGCATCATAAAAAATTTCAGCGTTTTTTATCTATTAGTTCAAAAATTGTAAAAGGCGTTTCAGGATATATATACTTAACATAGATATTAGAAGATAATTACCTGCAATCTTTTCATTAGCGTCCACAATACACAACGCAATATCTGATATCTGACCCTTGACTTTCACCATTTCGTTGAGGATTAAATGCGTTAATACTGTCAATGTATTTAAACGTACCATTGAAGACTCATCATGTAATCTGGAAAAATAAAGTTGGAATAATTATATTAGGGACTCATTATAATGGCACTCCAATTCGTATAATAAAGAACATAATAATAATTTAAATCAGTTTCGCAACCTTTTTCTACTCGTGGTACAGCATGAATTATTTATGACTCAACGCAGCACACCAAAACGTATTATATAGTCATGCGTGTTGTGCTATATGGATGCAAAGCATGGTCGCATACTCTGAGGGAACAACGCAGACTGAAAGTATTTGAGAATAAAATCCTGATCCAAGAGGAATGGGAATAGGGAATGACGGAAACTTTATAACGAAGAACTGCACAATTTATACCGTTCACTCTGATATTCCGATTTTCATCTTCCTAGCTTGAAATGCACGTGACATACTCTCATTTTGGCATAAATATTGAACCTACATAGCATAAACCTTCTTAGCATAAATATTTCAATTCAAGGTAGATATTAACTAACTAACTAATTCTATAGGCTATAGAACCCGAAGTTTCAATGCCGCGTTTACGAAAGCTCTCCATTGTTTTTTGTTCTTAGCAAACTGAATCCAGCTTCTACTTTGTATTCCTATTTCTGCGAGATCCATCTTAATATTGTTCTTTCGTCTGCGCCTAGGTCTTCCTAATGGTCGTTTTCTGATTGGATTTTCAGTAAAACTTTAAGTGCTCATACATGACTTGCCCACCTGAGCCTCCTAGACTTGATGACCGTAACTAGGGTGTGTCATAAACTTATTTGTGCATTATTTTTGGTGTACCCGGCTCAGATAATTTAATCCTTTTTATTTTAAAATTCTGCTATCTTTAAACAAACAGTGTAAATAATCGTTGTCTCGCAACGGATGTATATCAACAACGAGCAGACGAAGCAGCCAGTGGCCTTGGCAATCAACGGCAGCCAATCACAATCGTACTTGTGCTGACGTCACTATGGTAGGTGGGACTCACGTGAGCAGCGAGAACAAGGAGAAAACGCGAGAGGTAGCCATCATTAGGCGCCAAGAGAGTTACAAGGAAGAGACTCACCTCATCGCTGCTGAAACAAGTCACATAAAATGTAATATTGAGCACATCCGTTTGTATTTTCACAATCTAAAAACATCAACATTTTTTGCTGTCATAATATTACCTTTTACTTGTAAAGACATGTAGGTATAGCGTTAATATTAAATATAATCTCCAATTTGTGCGCATCATTAGTGTTATTCTGACTCGAGAATTGCTGCCTCATGTTCGTTCGCCTTGTTGTGCATGGTACGGAATATATATTAATGCTAGCAAATTATTGTTGTAATTTAATTTTTCAGATTAAGCGATGCTGAAATTTTGTCCTATTCGTAAGCTTAACGTTGTTATTTGAATTTTTGCCTATGTGTAGTTAGCGATGAAAGAAGCTATTCTTTTATAATAACTTGTTTCATCGTTAACGCTCGGGTGAAAAACTCGATTAATGACTATTTACTGTAATGTTTGATCTACTAGGGTTACCACCTTATGGAGTAAACATCACAGGTGAACGGTATAAATTGTGCAGTTCTTCGTTATGAAGTCTCCGCCATTTCCTATTCCCGTTCCTCTTGGGTTCGAATATTCGTCTCAGGATTTTATTCTCAAATACTATCAGTCTGCATTCTTCCCTCAGAGTATGCGACCATGTTTAGCAGCCATACAGCACAACAGCCATGATATCGCTTTTATATTTCAAGCTTCAAATTCCTCGACAGAATTCGCGATGACATTATTATTATTATTATTATTAAACAGAAATGGAATCCTGCATTTATTAACAATCTATGAAATAAATTAAAGCAAATAAAGTCAATAGATTCAAGCACCATATATGAAGTTATTCTACTGCAGAAACACTCTTCTATTGTTATTACAGTAAATAATTTTTCTCGTACTTTCAATGTGATACTTGTGCCTGCTTAACTGCAGACAGGTGGCTGATCCATAAGAAACGCTATAACGTTTACTCCGTAGGATGATAATCCTAAGAGAGCAAACATTACATCAGATAGTCGTAAATAGGACGTTTGCTGGAGCGTTGACGATGAAACAAGTTATTATAAGTAATAGCTACTTTCAACGCCAACTACACATAAGCAAAGATTCTAAATACAACCTTAAATATGCTTACACACCAAAGATTCAGCATCATAATTTTCGAAGGATAATAAACACCACAAACAATAAGTAGGAATTATTGTCAGTACCATGCACATAAATTGATTACCACCAGGCTTGAGGATACAACATGCAAATCACAATCAATACGCACAAATGGACTTAAAATTTTAATAATTAACCATACTTACATCACCTTATATTAGGTATTAGATATTACACTAGAATTGTGTATCGATGGTTTCTATATATTGGAATATAAAAGGATAAATTACATTGTTATGTGATTATGTTCTGCAGCAAGGTAATCGAGCTGTTACGTTTCTTGTCTCTCGGCGCCAAGTAGTGTTGCCTACCGCCAAATCTATTTAGTTCTCGCTGTTCGCGTGAGTTTCTCGTGTTGGGTGACGTAAGAGCGGAAAGAGCTGTGATTGGCTAGAGAAGCGCTGGCCAAGGTCAAGCCAGTCGTCTGAATCCTCTGAGCGAGAAAAGGCACACATAGAAACGTAGTCTGCTTGCAAGTGACAATCCTTTTAAAATAAAAGAGAATTAAACTGCTTGAGCCGCATACAGCCAAAATAATGTACAAACGAGTTTATGACAACGCTGGCAATGCAAGTTTCATTTCTTCATCGATGGATTTGTTTGTTATTTTAATTTCAATCAACGTCGAGAAGCCTAGTTCACATAAATACGTAGTTGAAAATATTAACTGCCATGTTGGAGGTAGCTGTGTATTCACTCCTTATTGTCAACCAAAATGTATCTAAAGGAACTTCGAGAAGTTTCAGTTTTAATGTTCTATTGGCTTTTAAATCTATGAGTTGATCTTGTATATTAATTGGAAGATGTTCTGAATTCGCAGCGAACAGATCACAAACCCAGTAGAAATCTTGAATACTTTTTGAATTTCTCCTGCAGGATTTGTAAATGTTCTTTATAAGAGAAATATATCCAATCATTATGTGCAAATAAATCCGCATACTTATGCTCTTCAACGTTCAAAAATGTACGATCTCCTTTTTAAATTCACTTTTTCCTTGTAATAACTACCCTCTGTAGGAGTGTAGTATGCTCTGATTTCCTGACACAAGATAGAAAAAAGTTTAGAATTTAGGGGTTTTGTTTTAACGATGTTCATAACTTTTATTACTTCGTCCAGTACAACTTTCAGAGAAGATAGTAAGGACTTGACTTGGCGGTGAATGAGGTAATGATCACATCGTATGTTAGGATTTGCTTCGGGCACTTTAGCTACAAATCCTTTCATTCTGCCTGTCATAGAAGCGACCCCGTCTGTGCAAACACTAACGCAATCTGTCCAATTTAATTCATTATGGAGCACATATTCATTAGTTACAAAAAAAAATTTCTTCACCGGTGGCTCCCTTAAGAAGTTCTTTGCAACAACAAAAAGCTATTGTATCTTAATTGATAAAAGAAATTGAGCGTGGCCGCTAATATCAATGGACTTATAGATCTGAAGTGAGAACTTCTGGCTGCTGTTGATTTTTTCCTTCATAATGTCTTTAATGTCACATAACATTTCAATAATTCAGAGCCTAATAGTGTCAGCAAGAGAAGAATGTGTGAAATTTGACTAGCAGCTTCTGAGCCCAGGGTTGTTCTTACCATTTCTTTACAAGCAGACATTAACAATGTTTCAGGTTTATATATATTTTTGATAAGTTCGTCTACCTTATAACTGGCTTCCTCCTCCGAAACACGTACTAGCTGTCTTGAATATTCTTTGGTTTTCGTTTTATAGCAACAACAGACAATACTCGGGATCTTTGCTTGCCAGAGAAGAATGTTTTGTTGATAAATGTCGTTTCATTTTACTGGAACCATAGCAGCATTACTGGATCCTTCACCACAAACGATACACTTGGGAATTGGGCATGTTTTATCACCACACCAAAAGAAACCGTAAGGTAAATAATTATCACTATACTGTCAGTGCACTAACTTTACATTCTTTCTTAGGCTCCTGGCTCAATATACTTTCACTACTTCCACTCGTACAAAGAATTCGTCCATCTTGAAAAAATATAGTTTTAACAGAAAATAGCAACAGTAACTACTGACCAGCAATCAATATTCGGACTACTTCAGATGACAACTAAAACACAATTGAGATAATTGTAAGATTCGGGACATTTACTCTTCAAAAGAAGTGACACATATGGTACTGATGTCTAACAATGGGTGGGCTCATCGATACAGGAAGAAAGTAATAAAGTTCAAGAAGCACTGATAAAAAGGGACCAAAACATCGTAATAAAACAATACAAGACAGGGAAAATTTTGATAATTTCAGTAGCTTTAATGTGGAACGGGTGTGTACAAAATGCATGCGATCGAAAGAATCACAAATCAGCAGTAAAGACGAAAAGTACAAATATTTTAGTAATGAATAAACTACCTATGATATTATAACAACTGTGAATTTATAATTTACATTTAATTTCTCAAATATGTAAAAATTTGCAGCATGTAAAATACAAAACAAGCATCATCTTAAACAATCAGTACAGCGGCTGAGGATATGTACACGGAACACTGCAACTGTGATAAAATAATAAAAAAATACAATTAATTTCTTAAACTAGGTTGCTATGCTGCAAAAATTTTGTAGCTGTCATTAAAGAAAATCTTGCAACCTTACAATATTCCTCCATGTAAACATAGTCTTGAAAGGGACATGGAACAATTTTTTCATCTTGCAAGGAGTCAAACCATGTTCAACTTTCTCGGTCTTCTTACTTCCTACCTGCTATCGCCCACCCACGGACATAAAGAAAAAACACAGTTTCGCCGCTTCCGAAACGACGGATTCTTCACTATTTGTCCACTAGAGTGCAGTGCTGTATGAGTGAAGACATCTTTCTTGCTGTCAGAAAGTAAATAGAAAGATGGGGCTGCAAGATTTTTTATTGACAGTACAAGATTCTTGCACCATGGCAACCTAGCTTTACAATAGGCAAACATTCGCGCTACACCTCTCAACTTGCTGCGGTACACCGGTTGCGGACCACTGACTTATATGCATTAACTACCAGTAAGGACAACCAATACATATCTGGAAAGTTAATGACTTTAATCTAAATTAGCTGTTGCTTGTGAGCCTTCTGTCCATTACACACAATATAGGCTAAACTCCTGCTTAATTATAAGCTCTAATTGGTTACATTTAACTCACTAACAAAAAAAAAAAAAAAAAAAAAAAAAAAAAAAAAAAAAAAAATTAATGCTAAGTAAAGATGGTTATGGCCCTTTTCCTATTTTGAAACAACCACATTGAAATATGAATCACAATACTTTTAAATCGACAAACTGCCTGGAAGCACAGAATAGAGTTTACCTTCCATAAAGATGCGGTGTCCACGGCTCGATTAAGTTTGGGAAGCGGTAGGTCAGATCACCAAGTGCTACGATAGTGTTGGAACGTATTATTGGTTCCGGGCTCTTCTCTAATATTGTTATTAACAACTGAAAAAAAAGAAGGAATTAATGTTTAAAACACTTGGTCAACAGCATGCTAGCACTACAAACCATGCAACTTCATTCACTCACTGGCAAACATTAATGGAAATGCATCTAATAACACTCATAGTAAATTACGAATCTGGTCCAAGGTTGGCACACAAGGAGGTGATAGTAGGTAGTAGTAATTCCTACACAACTTTTGGGACATCTTGAACGTGCTATACAGGGTGCTGAAAAATCTCTTACCTTAATAGCAAGTCTCCGAAAGTGACACAGTGTCCGTGGGTCTTCCGTTTCTTTATTCCACATTTCATTCACCATAGTCATCATCATTGTCTCCCTTACTCTTGAAGCATAATCATGGAGCGTTAAACTAAAAAAAGGTAACAGTTACCAGCGTGGCTATATAAGACGAGACCTACAGTTTGAACTGAAAACTGAAACAATACAGTACATTGAATTCTCTCATGTACCAAAGGCAAGCTGGCCATTACATACAAACAGACGTCCGGGCAGGTAGTGATTGTACATATTGTGAATGTCTGGATCCTACACTCGCTGCTGCTATTGGTGAAACTAGCGATAGACATTGCCGGCAACCTATGTCCCACATGTGCTCGATAGGGAGACTTAGCGTATCAAGCTCAGATTCTCAGTGTGTGGGAATGCAATATCATGTTGAAAGATGATTTCGTAAGGTCGGAGGACAGGGCTGACGACGCCAGCCATAATTCGTGAAGAAGGACCAGAGGCGAGCGGGATGGTAGCAATGCTCCTCACACCCAAATACAATGTATGACGAGGACAACATATGCTCAATTCCTTCGCCCACCTCTACGTCTACGGAGAACACACGCACGAACGTTAATGTGTCCCATACAAATGACTAATTGATCCTTGTTTACTCTCCGGATACTATCGAAGACGTTCTCGACAACAAACAGGTAACAGGTACCGCAACTGTAGAAACTAGAACTGAGACCAACAATCGACTGTTAAGTATTAGTGAGTTAATATCGTTGACGCCTATGACTGTGCTGGCGGGATGTATATCTGTTTCCATTGTGTATCATCGATGGACCACACAAGTAGAATGACTCCTAGCCCCACTACACAGCTATGCTCCAAGGAATTACTGTACAATAGGCGTACACACGGAGTTAAAATACATTTTTCTCATTCATTTTTGTTGCTGGACCGACTGAATATTCTATTCTTCTTAAAGACTCAGAAGAAGAGAACAGGTGACCACCGAAAACATAGCAAATGTGTTTAGAAATGAATACGGTGAATAAAAGACTTTAAGAAGCAGTTACTAGTAATTTTAGAAAGATTGTTCATGCTGCTATAAATACTTACTGATTCCCACAATTTTTAAAAATGTATTTTATTTGCGCATTCACATTTTGACAAATACAAGCTACACCATTATACAGTCAAACCTGTGAATAACGGAAACCTAAGGATAAGGTCCTCGATTTACATAATCTTCCCCCTTCAAAACTCCAAATGCCCCTGTTTTGTTTTCTCCGAAACATAAAATACTATCACTCGTGCGATAATTTAAAAATACCGCTTTTATTAGACAATTGATAATCAACTATGAGAGCTATTTCGAAAGTGACTCACGTTTTGAAATAAAAAGAAGACACGTGTAAGTAGACATTTTTTTACCATATATATTTTGAAGCGACACTTACACTACTTTTCGACATAGTCACCATACAAGTTTAGGCACTTATCATAGCTATGAAAAAGTTTACAAAGTCCATTGGCATAAAAACTTGCCGCCTGTGACTTCAACCATTCCTGCACGCCCGCCTGAAGGTCTGAGTCTTCACCTAAGCACTGCATTACTAGCCAGGTTTTCATGTGAGGAAACGAGTGGTAATCATTTGGTGCGAGATGTGGTCTATAAGGCAGATGGTCGAAAATTTCCCAATGAAAAGCCTGTAAAAGTTCCTGAATCCTTCGGCCGAGTTCGTGTGGGCAGGCGATGTCGTGAAACAGCAGGATTTTCATACTCAGTTTTCCTCGGGGTTTGTTTTGAGTTGCTCTTCGCAACTTCTGTAATGTCTCACAATATTTTTAAGAGGTACTTTTCGCACTAAGTTCCACAAAGTTCCAACTAGCAGAACTTCCCTATCCCAAAACAAAGTAGCCGACAAGGTTTGCAAGTTTTATTTTATTTTATTTTGTTTGTGTGTGTGAGAGAGAGAACTGATGTACCTCCACTCCATTGCCTACTTTTTAGCTTCACAATTAATGAACTAAATCCAAGTCTCGTCCCCAGTAACGATACGACCAATAAAGGAATCACTGTCTTTGTTTCAAGTTTAGTGCTCTTAATATTTAGTGCTTTGATCAATTTTGTTTCAGTAATACACAATCAACCAATAGGAATAATCTACTATGTTGGCCTACAATTTATTTAATTCTGATATTCCAGCACAAAGCGATGTATCACTATGACCATACGAGCCCTATCTACACGTATGGGACATAATTATTTGTCTGTTACAGAGGGATTATACACATTTAGGTTCTTCACGACTCATTCGGTAGTTGTAACATGCAGTAAAGACTTTACTTATACAGGTAAATATAGCTAATATCGACATACTTATTCAATGTTTAAATCATGTGGTGTTTTCGAAACAGGGTGACAGAGAAAATACTTGGAAAGAAAAGACGAAATCTCCAAGGAATATAGCAGAAAATTTGTCAGGGAAGTAAAGAAGTTCTGCAGTTCTTCGCCATATGACTGGCTCTCCCTGATCGCTTTTACTCATTGAAGGTTTCCATCAAAAAGTAATTTATTGTGGACGAAAGAACTTGGTTATTCTGGCTTATGACAGATATTTTGTGGGAAAGGAATTTAGTTGTTCTGTACTCTATCGCAGATATACTCAGAACTGAGAATAATTCCTGTCCGTGTCCATGAAGGGAAGGTTCTATCCCAAATACATATTCTTTTGTCGGTACAAAAGAATCTGTTCGTATTATGGATGTGTCCGTTAAGAGAGGTTTCACTGTATACTAATTTTAAAACATAACTTTCATACCTGTAGATGTTCCTCGCAGTACGTGGAAGAAACTAACATGTACTTAGCAAGTGCTAACGTAGCTGACGTTACAAGCTCTGTATTCTTGAATTTCTTCGGATTGGTACAAATATGTACAATTGCTGGGCTGAAAATAAATAAATATTAAGACGGAGACAATTTTGATTAAGTAGAATGCTCTTGGAATCTGAAGAAGATTGTTATATTCTTAGTATAATTTTATAGGAATGTAAGAACTCTTCCAGGATTACAAGGTTCATTAAATATGAGTGTTAGTTAAGCATAACGAAATATGACAGATTATATCTATGTTAAAGTAAACAGAGCTAATTTTCTTTACCTTACTATCGATAACAGAAAAGTACATTTTCTTACATTTGTTTGGGACTTCAGACGGGAACTGAAATTGAGTTTGAAATTTTGTTTTTTGTCTCCCAACCCAAAGATTATGAAGAACGAGACCTATTATCACCGCAGATGCAAGGACCAAGAACTCAAATTAAATCTCGATGGACGAAGCCTTGACAAGCAATGACATTACATCATAAATTACAATAAACAATAAAAATCTAATGGGAAAAAGTGGAAAGGCTATTACTCACTATTTTGCGGTGAGAAATAGCCTTTCCGGTTTTTGTCATTTAATATAATCACCGCTCGCAATATTGTGATATAATAAAAATCTACTTTCCAACATTGCACCAATTCTATTGTGTCTGATATTCTATTGTGTATTAATCATTCGAGTGAATATTCATGTTTTTATTTCGATATCTTAACAATAACGAACATCTATCTCATATAACTTTGAACTATGATATTTTATTTTGGTGAACACAGAGTTAACCCTCGAGTGCCTGTGTGGACTGCGAATAGGGTCAGTTTATATTTTGAACAACTTACAGTTGGTGCTCATTATACGTAACTCCAGGATTATCTAGCTAATCGCATCTCTTCAGAAGCTTTCCTGTGGCATGTTGGGCGCCATTTGTGATAAACATTTACTGCATTATTTTTTTAGCTATAGTATATTTTCAGAAGTTTAATTATTATGATTTTAAAGGCTGTTATTTCCTTATGAAGAATAAAACTGTTCTGTTTAGCATCCCGCTGTGATGCATAGACGCTCGTGCTTAGCAACCAGCAGCCAATCATAGTTCCCTGCCTGTAATTACATCACTATGGTGGGAGAATAACGTGAGCGCGCCAAATGACTGGGTAAACAAAAGGTAACGGTGTGCAACTCGTCCTTCGCGGCGGAATCCTACAAGATTCAAGAAACCGTCAAGGACTGCTGAAATAAAACTGACAACTGAAATATTTATCAACATAATTTTGTATTAACATGAATATTAAATATTAGTTTTACCTTGTATAATTCTGCAAAAGTATGTAAAATCACAATAATATACATTTTTCCATTATATATCTGTTGTGATGGTTTGACCTCGCTGTTATTCTGTGTGTTGGGCATATGGTCTACGGAGTTTTGATATACATCGTTTTATATCGTGTATTGTATTTCAATCTTAGTTTTGAAATCCCCAAGTGATGCTGACAGTACTTATAATTATTTATTATTAGGTTATTGTTTGAATGTAGCTTCTGTGTTGTTGTCGTTGGAAGAAGCTATTGCGAGAGTGATAACTTGTTTCACAGTCAACGCTCGGGCAAACATAAAGAAATGACTACGAAAATATAATGTTTACTCTATTCAGGATTTATATCCAATGGAGAAAACATACGTTGAGTTGTTAACGGTATGTGAGAAAGCAGTTCCTCTCATTAAGAAAAGAAAATCGCATTACGCACCAACTTATACATATCCAGGAATATAATTTGCTTTATTAAAAATAATAATAATAATAATAATAATAATAATAATAATAATAATAATAATAATAATAATAATAATAACCCACGGAAGAAATCATTTTAAGGGGAAAATGAAAAACGCACAACGTAAAACTTACGGGAAAACTGGAAACGCTAGTAAGTACAAAAAATAAGCACTATAAAACGCCTTTCTTAATGCATACTTCGCTTAAATAATTTCACCAATAGACGTTTTACCCCATGCTATTATTTCTCTCTGCCAATTTTAGTTTATGTTCTTCCCATTAATCCTTTTATTCCTTCTTCTTTACTGAATACTAACGAAGGCCCATAACCGAAGCAGGAAACAATTATGTTTTTCGTGAACTTTTCAACACATCCAGATTAATTTGATTATTATTATCAAACAATATAGTTATGTACAGAAATTAAGATTGGGTTAGGTTTCAAAAGATTAAAATATAGATAAGCGATGACTTCTTCCATTAGTTTTTCAGTATTGAAATCAAGTAGATGTCTTACCTAATTAGGGAGAGTAAGTTTCCTCCAGTAACAATGTGTGATTCACAAATTGAACGAATGGCTTCAGCCTCAGCATCATCAGCAACGGCACCTATCATACTTAGCTCATCATCTCCTTCCAAATCCTAGAACACAACACAAACAAACTCTTAGGTTCACTTTCATCTACGTTTTCTAACCAAGTTAAAATTTAGTATACGAGCGGTTCCGGGTTCGATTCCCAGTATAGACACTCAGACGGAAAGGTGTAAAGGCACTTTCAGGCCACCCTTCCTGATTAAGGTTTTTCCTCATTCACATCAGGCAATGTCGAGATGGCACTAAACATAAATGCCCCAGACCAGTTCCTTCTACGGGTAGTGTGATCATTCGTCAAAACGAGACGAACTAAAACGGTCGTAGATGCCAAAAGCCCAAAAACACAAATAAACAAACAAAAGCAATGCACATAGCAAATTACTTATGATTTATTAAAAAACATATATATATATTTCTTACTGTAATATTGCATAATTTTTATTTTTATAGACGATATTTCAGCTGACTGTGCTTCAACATTCACCTATTCAGTTTTTTTTTTTTTTTTTTTTTTTTTTTTTTTTTTTTTTTTTTTTTTTTTTTTTTTTTAACGTAAACTTGGACTGGAAACAATTACACTTCCTTGCCTTCTATAAGTAATAAAGTATTCCTGAAAATATCCTTCAATTCCTTGTGCCCCTGAAGAAAGCTAAAATCACTTAATTATATCAACATTATTAAAAATACAGAGTGAGAAGTATATGTCGCTCTAGCTCCCAATGTCATCACATCAAGAATTTGGGATGAATTTTTTTGTACTTGCTGTAAGACTAGAAAACACATCAGAGTCGCCAAAGACATGTATATCAGGATTACCCAAACACTTAAATGACTCAGCACTCCATAAAGGTGTAAAGACCCTATGAAAGATTTTATCTATAATAAAAAATCTGTATACGAATTATTTAATGAGTTTTCCAACGAAACAAATTTAGCTAATAACAAAAAGTATTTTGATAGTTTAGTGATTTAAGCTTTGTTCAGATACATAACAAATGTAAGGATATTATCGAGAATATTTTATTACTTATAGAAGACACATAGAAAATGCAATTGTTTCCTGTTCAATTTTACGTTTCAGAAATACTGACAACATCAAAGTTAAAGCATAGTCACTGAAATGCCGTCAAGGAAACGCAATACTAAGATAAGTAAAATATTATTTTATTATAAAATTAAGACATTGTTGGGCAATGATAATAATAATAATAAGAAGAAGAAGAAGAAGAAGAACAAGAAGAAGAAGAAGAAGAAGAATGCGCATTAAAAATGAAACTTGTCGTTGCTGTGAGGAGTGTTTTCGCGCACGCACATGCACACAATTAAAGATTCTCACACACTTTTATCAAGTTTCAGTTAACTGAATATCCATGCATTTTTAGCGACAATTTCCCTCTCGTAATTTGGATTGCAGGAGGAAATAAATGCACGCGTGTAGGTACTAACGTATTTATACCACGTCTTGGACTCTCTCTTTTTTTGGTAAAAGATTTCTCAGTCAAGATACAAGCCTTTTTCTCTCTGCTTTTGAAACTCATTCCTCTTACTATAAATGAGGTGTGAGCAAAGTTCAAAAAAACAGACCTTGAGTGTTGCATAAGATATGATACTAGACGCATTGAATGATTTAATAAGTACGTATTTGTCTATAGGTCTATTTTCAGAATTTTCTAATACATTATCGCAGGGTTTCTCAACTCGGGGGTCACGAAGATAAGCGAAAGAGATAAATCTAATTAGAATCTAACATCCAAAAATATTTTTAAATATTATTTTGAATTCTGTTATGATAGGCACATTTATTATTTTTATACATACTGTTAACAACAACAACAACAACAAAAAAAAAAAAAAAAAAAAAAAAAAAAATAGATCTACTTAATATTTTCAACAGGTGTAGAGTTGTTTAAAAATCAACTTAAATGAAAGAGGTACGATATAAAACTAATGAGAACTGTATATTTAAATACAATTAAAATCGAAAGCTAATGAGATACCTAAGCATGATGTGATTTCACTAATGCGTTAATGTCCGGTTGAATCTTCGTGGCGCACATTATCAAATCTTTTAGAAACAACTGTTGAAGTTTTAAAAAACAAAATTAGAAATCACTTTATTTATTTTATCATATGACATAAAATTAAGGGAGTTATGAAGTTTTAAAATTTTCCAAAGGCCTCCATTTTGAAACAGTATGACGGATCCGATTCAATATTTGTGAATGACTGAACTGACCAAATTTGGTTTTAATCCATTCGCTTTTAGGGAAGTTACTGTATCCACTATATACAAGAAATAAATTCTACTATTATAGAAAAAGATGAATATCGTGAGATCTCCGCAATATGTATATTAAAACGGCTACACACGCTTACTACAAACCAGAAATTATAAGGGGTCGCTGGCAAAAAGATGTGATAAAATGAAGATCGTGAAAGGAATTAGGTTGAGAACCACTGGATTACCGTTTTTAACGCAATTGCCTGCAATCGGACCCACAGCAAGTAACTGAAATGGAAGACCCTCCTGGCCCTTTCCCCTTATTATAACTAAGATGAACCATTACCTTTGGATTCCTTGGAGTCTCGGAGGCACAGGAAGCAACCGAAATGGCAGACTTCCTGGCTCTTCTCTCCTTCTTTCTGCCCTTCTGTTCCTGCTTGCTTTCCCTGACGAAGTTCCTCCGCTTGAGCTCACAGTATAAATGAACGTCCAGGTGGAGGAGGTGGCAGATGGCGATGTGGCCACACACGTAGATGAATCGGGACAGCAAAGCGCTAGGGCATTGCGACAATAGCTCTTCTTCCCCTTCGTCACCCTTTTCCTTTTCCTTATTCTTAATCTTCGAGCGCATCTCTTTAATCATTTTGCCGCAGATGATGTCAGGGTGATCAGCCAACTGAAAATACAACACAATTATGTAGCACATCATACATATTTCTAAAGATCTGTATTTCACAAGAACTGACTCCGTGCAATATGGAACAATGAGTTATTTTGGAATTTAGATTATCATAATTACTCTTTACATTTCTTCCTCGATATTGTTTAATACATTCTTTCCATACAAAATTAAAAAAGAAAATTCTTGATACACAAGGTAGAACACAAAAGTTGACTTCTACAAAGAGTAACTAGATGAAGTCTGAATGTCTTGGACCGAGATCCTATTCTTATGTCTCTTTTCAAATTACAAGTTCTGCTAAGTTATTAATCACAGTGATATCTAAATCGTCACTAGTAAGCATATGACACAGGCCCATATAAAATGATTCTTAGAGCTTTGGTGTCCTGTCAGCGCAATACACGTAATATAAGAGTACGTGTATTTTTTTTAATGCAACACTAAGTTTTTTTCATTTTTTTTATGTTTTACAGATACTCTATACCCATGGTTCCCAATTACTTCCGAGTTGCGGACCGCTTTCTATTTTTAAGATAGAGTACGGACCTCACATCTCTAAATTTTAGTACCTGCGTAGCAGTAGTAGTTGACAGGTAGGTTGCAATGTTACCACAATTACAAACCTTTGTTTATGTTAAGTATACAATATATAGTACATACATCTACGGAAATAATTACATTTTTTATATAAATTATGAGATGTAAATAATCCCAAGTACCACCTAAATTTGTTTCACGAAGCTTTATTCGGAAGGAGTGCTCCATACGTTAGTGTAACACATAATAAAATACAAACACAAACTACTCCACTTGGCATCATGCATTCAAGGATTAACCTAGCATTTATTAACAAAGTTCGCAACAAGATAAAACCTCGCAACAATAAGTTTTAACGGAAAATGTCAATACTTAACAAATCCCAACAAGGAAATATCAATATACACAACGCTAGTTTTTTTTTTTTTTTTTATCTTCCTTTCTTTCCTTTATGATCAACATCCTATTATCTCCTATTTACTTTAAATTATTTCTTCTTTCTTTCCTTCTTCAAGGCTTTCAGTGCTCAGTTTTCCTCAGTCTATTTTTTCTCTTTTGATCTTTCGTTCTTGTTGGTTCTCTTATTTCCTTTCGCTCCTACAGTTAAGACTGTCGTTTTCTTACTTTTCTTTATTTCGTTTCTTCAATCTATGGCGTATCCTAATTCTTCTTTTTCTTTCTAAATCGACTGCCATTGGCAATTCTACTTCTCGATCTTTTTAATTTATTTGGTTCTTCATTAAACTCTATTTGTTTCCTGTTTACACAGTTACGAAATCCATTCACTCTTCTCAATCTTCTTTCTCTTTCCTCGTTGTTTCGCTTTGCGAATCCAATCCGTAATTTTGTTTATTCCCACAATATACAGTCTTCATCTTCCACGGTGTCTACTAAAATTCCAAAATGAAATTTCGTGACCTTTTCTTTACCAAACCATACAATTTCGTAACGTCCTCAAGAGGGAATTTGCAAGCGAATTAGGCCACATTTTCATGCATGCGATAGAAGCGTGCTTTGCTTGCGATTTAGTAACGTCTAAAGCCGATCGTAGACATTTTTGGTGGAGAATTTTGACGTTTTACAGAATAAAATTTTCCAGTCTGTACTTATACAGATAAAAAAATCGTGACTCAAAAGCTAAATTCCTTGACTTTCATGATCGTTTTCTGATTTCGTGACTTTTGTGACCCTGTCTTCTCAGGTTTCCGTTTTCTACCTTTCTTTTAATCTTACATCTTGTCTTCATAGACTATCTGCTCTTCTTTCTTGTCGACTGTTTTTTTCCCAAATTGGTATGTCTCGACCTCACCTCGTAATCTACTTCTCGAAATTCCTTGACTTTCATGACAGGTGTCGGACGACGTCGACATATAAATAAGGAATAAATAACGGTCAATATTTATATATGAGAATATTATATTCTATATTCTATAGAGACAAATAGTAATCAATTGCAACATATATACACACTCCACTTACCTTCAATAAAAATCTGAATAACGTCCGTTATAATGGTTAGCTACGCTGAAATTGGAATACAATTAATGTTAGAAAATATGTATTTAATAAAATTTCCCTTATTTCCAGTCTTTTTCCCTGAACTACACGATTTTCCGTGACTCCCCTGACCAAGAGAGACCCTGTTTTAATCCCTCTTCTCTTTCCTCTTTCCAATCAGTCATCTTTTACTATCCATCATACTTCAAATTCCGATCTCCCTTTGTCTCTTCCTTCCATTCGGTGATTTCTCTCTCCTTTCTGCTTTGAACTGAATCATTTCTTTCTTTCTCTTCTCCTTTAGTTCTGAAATTTCCTTTCTAATAGCAATGACTTTTCGAATCTTTAACTCACACCTCCTAGTTCATTTATCAAATACAAGATCTCCGGGAAAATGTCAATGTGTCTTGTAGTGAGTACACTTATTTTTCTTCAACAACATTGATAGCAGCATGTTACACACAACACACTGATAGCTCTCGGTCACTTTTGGGGGTGTTTTCTCATCCACAACTGGATTTATTACTACTTGTCTCATAGTCACTAACTGACCGTGAATCCACACTAGTATTCATTGCTTTTCTTTTGCCTTTTGACTCAGCCATTTTACCATTGCAGTTCCGAATATTTGTCGTAAGATGTTAATAACTTCCCCCTCTGTCACTTAATTGGACTCTTCCATCACGTATTGGTACAAAGGACCACAATCAAGATGCCAACTAGGGAATGTTATGCCTAGTGCAGTAGAGAATTATTTTATTTGTTCCAAGATGTAGCATAAGTTATCCAGTCAGCATCAGACATCCAGTTTGCCTAGTCGTGATCCCCTACATTCAATCAAAGCGAGGAATTCCAGCTCAGCGAACAAACGTAACACGAGTAGAAGATATCAGTATTTTTCATTTATTGATTGTATTGATCACCCACCGATCGAACTGTTGATTTATTGGAAAACGAGGAACTTTACCCATCGCAAGGAAGTTGACATTGCGTATTTTCGTGATACTTTTTTTTTTTTTTTTTTTTTCAGTTACATAAAGCTGTTTGCTAAAATTTAGAATAACAACACGGATGATCAGACCTTAGTAATGAAATTTATTTGTCTGAGAATTCATGTTGTTTTCTGCTGAATTTTAATGATTTCTTGCAGAGTTGAAATAAAAGCTGAGAAAGTTCCTTTCCGATTATCTAACCATCGCTAACATCAATTGCCTGTCGACACGAAGCCCGACTCAGCAACAACACTAGGAAGTTTGACTCTAAAAACCGAGGGAAACCCGGAAGCAGGCAATCAGCCGGGAAGATTCATCACGGAAAATCAGTCCGTCAGCAGTTTCATTCTACGGGAGACTCTAGCCCAGTGGCTAGAAAATCAGCCGAGAGTTAGTTAGTTGGACAGACAATCGTTCTCGCTAACAGTCTGTCAGCGTTGCGATCGGCTTACAAGCAATAACGTGAGTCTGAGGTACAGCCACTTTTAGGCTAATTAATTCAGACTTTGGAGTTCTGCACGTTTAACACAGAACAAGGATTCAGCCAGCACTATTCTGCAAGAGGACGACAAGGAGCCCAGTCGAGATATGGAGTGTCGATAAGTACTGTGATTCCAAGCATTCATTGCTTTCCAAACCCTAAGTTACCTTATCTACAACTGAGTCACACCCCAAGCATTCTTGTTGGCGACGCAGCAATATTGAAACTTCATTTCAATATTAGCACCCGCAAAACATGTAATAAGAGCTAACTAATATCTCGCTTTGGTACAGCGGAATATCATAAGGCTTAAGAAAATAAACCGATTAGAACTATCAAGCAGCATAACTCCAATAATGATGGCTTGCGTTATACAAATAAATAAACGAACATTTCATCAACATATCAGAAGAGGAGAAAATATCATAGAAGAAGCCGTCTTATGCGATACCTAGAGAAAATAGTTTAAATAAACATAATAACAACTCTCATCACTTTCAGCAGGCACATTTACTTAGTGTAACTCCGTGATTCTAGTAAAAATCCTCCTAAGCTCAGTTTAACGTCGTTATTACTTAATCACTACGTCAGGAACATGCAGATACAGATTATGTCAATGAGAATAAAAGGCCACCAGCAGTACAAAGCAATAATTATGTAAAGCAGAATAGCAAATGTTGAATTGACATGTAGAAGTGTGCACATTCATTTCAGATAGAAGAGAGGACGGAACGGGAACCTAGTTCCTTAGAAAGACATTACTTGCATAATTCGAACAAAATCACAAAAATAATATCACGTTTATTTTAAACAGCTACTAAATATAACTATTGCAAGAGTAACAGCACAAAATTAGTGAAACTATATTCAAACTAGATCGCTAGATTCATAAAAATTTTTACCTGCCATTGAACTAACTTCTTCTTTTACACATAAAATAGCAATTTTGGCCATGTAACATTTCAACCACGAAATATAAAATTTGAAGATGTTTTTGTTTTGTAAAATAATTTGGCTTAATTTCTTTGGGTAAATAACATAACATTAATAAACAATATTTTGCAATTACATATAATTAATTTCGCATTGTTAGTATTTCAAACGAAATTAATGTGAATGTCCATTTCACCTATAAATATACTTTGACACTGACAAGAGAAGAAACAGTCAAATTATTGCATAATCATTTTCGCGCATAGAAGCAGTTATTTTGGGAGATAAAAAATAACATTTTCAGATCATATGATATATAAATGATCCGTTATAAAAGTAAACAGCAGAAAGTTGGTAAGGTAATAAAGGTGTGCAAACTGAATTCAAGAGTTGAACGAGATATTCCATGTAAAAGTAACTCGCATACACTAGATATGTGCAACCAAGCTCTTTTACATAGGACATCCTGTAGAACGTTAATACACATATAGTATGCAATATTCCATTGTTTAATCTGCAGAAATTTTAAAATTTTATGACTAGTATGTATATACTATGCAATTGGTGTTTGTTTGGAAACCACAAAATTCCCTCCTCAGAAGGTTCTTTTATGCCAACCGTTTTATTATTTTTTTTCTTTGTTTCAGTTTCACTCGCACAAGAGAATCTTCGCAAAAGTTTAAGGAAAGACTAAGGAGCATATATACATATATAATAATAAAATCGCTCGTAACCGGCAATACCAAAACGATACTTCTGTATTCTTTGTAAATTCGCTTCGGACAAGCAAGTTCAGAATGAACGTTTCACACAATAGCTTACTCTAAGTGTTTCATTGGCTAAGAGATTACATGAGTTCTTTTGTACGTTAAGCAGCCGGTTCAGTGTTTACATAATGACATTTCAAAATCTTTGTCTAAGTGGTACCCCTGCAAAACGCAAACGAAATGTTTTCACACACAAATTAAAACTTGATTTGCTGGAGAAAATGTAAGCAGATCGAAATTGATGGCTGAATATAAAATTGGAAGTTTAAATTTGTTAAACAAAAAGAAGATGGTCAGCTCAAGTAACTAAAAGGAGACAAATGATTAATGAAAGCGAATGATTGTGAAATTACTTTTCTTTGTACTCTCCAACAGGGAATCAAATCCGTTTTGCCAGTTACAAGAAAGCTTAAGTCTAAAGATCATAAATCGCAGTCATTTGACAAAGATTGGGACTGAAAATTTTCAACTTGTGTAAAGTCTTTAAAAAAAGTTATTAAGCGCTTTACACTGCTGGTGAAATGTTGTGTTATTTAAATCTCTGCATAAATTGTTCCCCACAAAGTATCATAAAACGTTTTTAAGTTCAAACGTTTAGAACATTCTAGACTTAACACCTTATTGCGAAACAAACACAGATATATATCTAAAATTAGCCATGACTCAGTCGGAAACTGAAAACACTTCGTCATTACTAAATACAACAAAACAAACCTTGTAAATGACATTAATCGCCTCCGTCGCCATTGGAACGTAATGTTTATTTTTGAAGTTACACAGCTCAGCCACCAGAATTGTAGACAGACGAACAAACATTTCATGGTCTTCTGGAAACCTGTGAAGTTGAAGCATTTTAAAATTGTTTCATTTGTTTCAAAAACACGAAAAATACATAAATAATTAAATAACTCCACATTTTATAAATAATACAGTTTATCTTTTTGCGTTACAAAACATCCTGCTTATGAAATTTAAATGATAACGTTGTTGTTTATGAAATGGGTCTGTATCCTGAGTGTCATTATCAAAAAATCTTGTCATTGAGATACTTTATTATGTATATTCCTTGACCAATCTCTGTAGTTTTAACTTCATTGAAGGACATCCCTCAGATTATGTCAAAGCCTAATTATGCTACTGAATTTTTTGGACAATTAAAGCACAACATATAACGTTCGTCTGAAACGTACTTTATTTTTCATTTCTAAGAAAATGATTGTTGGAAACTACATTATTCTCTTTGGCAAAGGAATAAAAAAAAATTAAAAAATGACCGGGGGAAACGCCAACATAAAAATAAATTTTAGGATGGACTGAACTTTTACGATAGAATTATATACAGGGTCGGTTCTACCATACGTGAAAAGTGCATTTGCCGGCTAGGCTAAAGGAGACGGTGATGAGAAATGAAGGAAATAGTGGAATGAAGAAAGTGGAGGAAACGGGATAACCTCGAGGAAACCCATGCACACGGTTTGTCCACCAAAAAGTTCACTTGGCGCGAGCTGGGATCGAACCAAGGACTTCATGCACCAAAGGTGAACGCTCTACCACTGAGTATATATTATTTAAAATAAATATTTTTGTTGGAAATAGACTTCATGATGATGGTAGTTATATTTACTTAGCTGACACTCTATTTGAATAATACATTCATAAATTATGTTTAGGTCGCGTTAGTTTAAGGTCACATGAACAGTGCTAAAGCAAATCCCAACATGAATTGCTTGATTGTTCTCAAATACAAGAACTAAATTCTCGACCAGTAGAGAACATCTGTTCCATTTAGTTAATTATCAGTCTTGTCTTTGTGACAAACAAGTTCCTTCTCACTGTAAGTGAAAACAAGTTTTTTCTTTAATTTTTTAACAGATGCAGAAGAAATATCATGAAATAAAGACAAAAGAGCTATTTGCCCTGGAACTGTAAACTGATATATTGAGATTGAAAGTCAATATTGAATTCTAAAAAAAGAATTAGCATCTTTCCTCTCCAGGTGTGTTTGCTTCATTTTTCACTAACATAATAGATTTTATTTAAAGAAAATAAACAGACACAACGAGATGTATTTTTAGTGTTTAGGCCTTTCTGAGTGCGACTGCTCTTTCCCTCCCCTTTGTTGTTCATGATGCGCAAGCATACTTAAAATCGTGCTTTAAAGTTTTGTAATTTCTGGAGAAAGGGAGGGAGAGGGGCAAATGATGCCATTGCACGGGCAGAAGAACATTTTTCAAAAGAAGAAAAAAATATTCAAGACGTAGAGCATCAAACTAAGGAAAATCCATTTGTTTGGAAAGAAAATGAACGATTACATAATCTATACTGCCATAAACAAATTTAATTGGAGTGGGGTTCTGATGTAAAAATACAGAAATAAATCCAAAATTACAATAGTAACTCTGGAAAGATACGGAATTTAGATTAGTGATGAGAAACAAATGCATTATTTATTCCTTTTTTAACCCCATGTATAACAGACCTGGCTATCATAATATAATGTATCTAAAACAAGACTCCACTTTTAAGTGTGAAAATAATATCTGTAATATCTTGGTTACCAAGCCCATTCTGCAAAGTATCATTCATATAATTACTTTTGAATGTTCGTAGTTCAGTCTCGACTTGGCCTGGAGACATGAAACAAATAACAAAATACGCAGAATAGAACTGATATTCAGAGAATACATGAAAGCATATATATGTATAAAACACGTACCTGAGAGGTGCTTGCATGGAGTCTGACTTTGGTTTTGGTGGAACCATCTTTAACAGTGCTAAACAAGTTTCGATCAGGAGAAAAGGATCTTTCTCTCCAGCTTCTCCAAGTCCCACGTTCACTAACACTGAAATATTACTCGAAACAATCTCCATTTCAACACTGAAAAAATAAATAAATAATAATAATAATAAAAACCTTTGTAAATATAAAGACGCTATTCATTGTTATAAAGAGATTGGAAAGTTTTAAATATGTACTATAACGTTCGAAACTCATAGTTCAGAAATTTCTCTAATCAGTTCATTAGCTGTGACTTCAATACTAGAGGTGATTCAGCCCTTTCACATTAAAATTTCAATTGAGTAAACGAACCTTTAACATTGAAGTCTTAATTAGTTATGTGGTAAGTTTAACATCGGAATTATGAAGTTCAAAATTAATTTTTGTTATCAAGACAAAGGCATATAAGTGAAATGAAACATTACGCATCTCCTCCAGATTTACTCCCTCTGGTGTAACCAGAGGAAATCAATATACTATTTCTTGCAAATTATTTTCTTTTACTTGTAACTTTTTAAAAAGTAGTTAAAAATTGACGTAACCCACATAACCACGAATTACACCACGTGATGCATTACTTTTAGCAGAGAATATCCTGCTTAAGACATTAAGTTAATATATAGAAGTTTTTTTTTTTTTTTTTTTTTTAATATAATGGGAACTGAAAGTAAATAATACTATTAAATTTACTTAAAATTACGATATGTAATTTACAGTTTATTAAATGTAAGAGAATGAGTACGGATAACTTACCCTGCAGCCATCCTCAAGAGTGTAAGAGACGCTCTCCGCTCTTCAGCAGTTGTTCCTTGCATGGTCATTGTGAATCGTTCCCACATAACCTACGGAACGTAACGAACTCATCAATTACGATTCAATATATTGTAAGGATTCTCACATCATGACAAAAGCACATGTCAACACAAACGTATAATTGCTTGTAAACAAGCCTAGCAGACAAGAATCCGACACGGAAGACACCGAGGAACGCCGAAAGAAGCGGACCTCACGAAAGGACCCGAAGAGGACAGATAAAAGCTCAATCACCGAGGGACCTGGTATCAGTCGACCAACTGATCGCTTAACCATTACCTTTCTATGTCGCTGTGGACTAGGATCATACCTCTTTCTTTACCCTATGTCGCACTGGACTAGGGATCCCATCTGAAACTTATAATTCTAATCTAACCTACAACCTGCTAAATGTTTTGGAAATTGCCATGAGTGGAAGGGGTACCCGGCAAAACATTTAATATTCCTTCACTTGGTCATTGAGGAGGAGACATTGAATCAGAAACATTTGTATTTATTATATTTTGTAATAAAATTTGGTGAAGGTGAAAAGTCGCCCGGACCATCATTTAGACTCTACCTATAAAACCATTGTGATATTAGAATTTCTACTACATATTACTACATATTTACGCCGGCAATTGTTAAAACATTTTAAAATGTAATAGTACAGTCTTTGACCTCCCTTAATTCCCATGGCTGAAGAAATTAGACGATTCATCACTCATGATCATCATAGGTATTCTACCATTATGGAACGTCACTTCCTGCATGCTCCAGTCTTCAGCCAACCTCTTCATTTTCTAAGGGTGACAGAAATTCAACCAAGTTCCCACATATATTGACAGTACAATATTTACTTTGTACTATATGATCTATTCGTCATCATCACTATTATTTTTTATCTAATCGCCCATATTTTCCAGTATAGTGACTACGTTCCAAACAATTTGACAAGAGATCGGAGGGATGGGGAAAAAAGACACCTAATAGACTTGTTTCAATAGTAGAGATTCAAAGAAACTTTTAGCTGAAAAAGAGAGACGCTCCGATCTCTGTTTGGTATCCAAACTACAACGTGAATTTAACATTAACAGAATGGAAGTAACCCTTGTATGTCATTAGGTAATTTTCATCTATACGCAGAAAATGTCTATGCTACATGCTCTCTATCCGAGTCAAATGTGGCATGCCTCTGGTGCACGAGGTCCTGAGTTTGATTCCCGTGGCTCAGACATCATCTTATGTAGCCCCTCACTGCTGACAAGGAACGTAAATACAAATGAATCAACTAGGAAATAAACATAATAAACATGTATTACTACAGATATCAAATGAATACGAACCTGTATACACTGTTTCGTTATGTTTTCTGTCTTCACCCACTCCTGAATAAGCTTCTCCAAACACGTTATCTCGCCTACATTTAGACTGCTCACTAATGCAATTAGATTGTTCACGACTTGAATTGCATGTTGTCTGAAACAAAGTGAAAAATAATTTTCTATTACTTACATCTACACTGTTTGCTTCAAAAAGGTTCTCAAGATAACCCTACTACTTATTATTTGCATTAAGTAAATAAATTAGGTACTCAAAAGAAATATTTTACTGAAACCAGAGCAAGCACAAAGGAGGCAATTCTGAATGGCCTACAGATTAGCAGGCACAGAAGTCCAACACGTCATACGATACAGCTGAAATCTGCTAGTAAAGAAAATTTGACTCGATTCTGATTATTAAATTGGATCTGTCATCCGCAGGTGGTTATACGCTCAGAAACAGACTTTTCTTAAAACTAGCGCCATGACAAAATGTGCTTCTTGTCTTTCGAGTGTCTTGGTTCTTATCTTGAGAAGTAGGTAAGGCATGTAGTTTGATTGTGAATACATTTTGGTTTAACTATCTATAATAATTATGGCAGAGCGTTACTTATTGATCTTTTCTTGTAATTCGCAAATCCATAGGTTCTTCGTACATGTAAAGAATGCTTCAAAGTGAGGAAGCTTCAACAGTAAATTAACGCAGCTGGAAAATTCTTTCTTAATATGCAGTTGAAAAGTACGTACTAAGGAAGGAAGTAATAAAAGGGATAAAATGAAAGAAAGTAATTAAAATAGGAATTCAAACAAAAAATGGAACTACTTATATACAAAGAACAAGATCAATACACAAATTAATTATTAACCACCAGCGTTTTTAACGTACTAGCTCAGGAGATGATTAATTTTCAGACGTGTATTTCATTCAATGTTCCGCGTCTTTATTAAATCCCAACATGTTTTCACAACTCTATTATTTGAAACTTCCGTTCTGATTTCGAAAATGAAAGGAAATCTTTCAGTTTTATGTCCCACGGTTATGCCGGTGAGGCTAAAGGAGACGATGATGATGAGAAATGAATGCAGTGGGAGGAAACAGGAGAACCACGAGAAAACCTACGCATACAGTGTTTGTCCACCAAAAAGTCCACTTGGCACGAACTGGGATCAAACCAGGGACCCTACGCACCAAAGGTGAATGCTCTACCATTGAGCCACCGCCTCTCCCCGTTCTGATTTCAATTCCAACGGGGAAATGCCAAATAAGCGTCGTCGAGGACACCTCTCAGATGGAAGGCTTGTTTCCTTTAGAAAAATTAGCCAATAACAAAACAGCTCTTTCCTGTTAGCAATATTTACTAGCAGATCTCTGAAAATCTGATACCTTAAAAATTACGTGGTCACAGGACATACACCAAATAACTGAATGATAAACATGTAAACTTAATTATATTGTAATAAACAGAATATCTAGCATATCATTATTAACTTGATAAAACTGACTTTATTATGCCTATATATTTATTCTGTTTAGGAACTCTGTGTTTCCTTCGTCAGTCATGATGTACGGAGGAATAACTAAGCCAACACAAAATTCACATTCCTGCAAGTTAAAATTAAATTATATATTTCTTAACTTCGTCTCAAGTAAACAGTTGACTAATAGGAATGTGAGTTTTCTTTTGCCTTAATTTTTCTTTGTACATCATGACTGACGAAGGGAACAAAAGAGTTCCTGAAAATTTTCACTGAGTAAATATACAGGCATAATACGGGGCTAGCGTATGATCTCTCTGATTTTGTTCGCATATGTTGAAAATATAAGGCGTAGAATATTGAAAGAATAATGAAAAGAAAAATTCAACAAATTTTTAGACATGAAGAGCCTTTAGTACACAAGCTTAATATCCAGGGGCATACTTGTGAGAAATGTCAGCGACAAGAGAGAAGCATGTACATTGTGTACTTTAGTTCCATGCAATTACTGTCCAAAACATTTCTATAAAATTTTATACGAAAACACCAAGTGCCAAAACACCGTTACAACAATCGGATATCTCTGTAAGAAGAAATTCGAGGGACGCCCATCTGTTTCTACTAATTGGTGTCTGACTAGGTGGCCTCCCCGTTCACCTGATCTGCACGCTTGTGACTTTTTCCTTTGAAGATTCGTGAAAGATGAGATTTATATACTCTTAACGAACTGAAGAATCGGCTGTGGGTAGAGTTGACCACGATATGCTTCGATGTGTGTGAATGGAGGAGATGGACTAAGAAGGCTATGTCGAGGGCTTGTATTCAAACTTGGTGAATTTTCCTTTTAACACTCTACGCCTTATACTTTTAATACAAAACATGAACCTATCAGGTAGATCATTTGTGCTAGGCACGTATAGTAAATTATATTAAATTATGTTCTACATTTAATCTTTGCTGCCAGTAACTTGGCGACTTCCTCCCAGTCACCTTCATCAGAGTACTTACAGTTAGAAAGATGGATGAAATTAGCGGAATTAGAGAAAGTTAGAATAAAGAATGCTCTTATTTCGAAAGTAGCAGTGTGGTTTCTTATATTAAGGTTAGCAGATTTGTTTTCAATGAATCCAGGGACGCTTTTCAATGTCAGTCTATACCACGACAATATATTGAAAAATGTATTTTGTCCGGGACAAGGAATGTTTTCAGAAAACAGAAATTTCTCTTATTCCTGTCTTATACCTCGAAAGTTATGAGCAAGAAAATTTTAATTCAGAACAGAACCTGGGCGAGTATTTACGTTTAAAATGAATTCTTTATCTATTTAAGATTGCTAATGCTGAATTCATAAAAAGAATTCACGTCTTATTTACATTACACCAATTTATACTTGAACATCTCAAATAAATTATACTGTTTTTCTAAGCTATAGTTTATAAAAATATCCACTTGCCTGGAGTTGTTTTGCTCTGTATTTAAATAGAGCTTCTTATAAGACTCTGCAACAGCATCTTTTATCGCTTGCTCCCTTGTAGATGTTAAAAGCAACATTCCCCTAACGCCAACCATCGCCTCAATCAGTCCAAATTGAAACGCTGAGGTGAAAAAATCGATAGCTTCCAACACATCACTGCTTTGTGGGGAATTCAGCAGTTGGCACGCTAATGGAAGAGCCTTATGGATCAACTTGGTGAATGTTATAGATTCCTACAAATAAATAGTTAATATAATCAAACAGCAATAAAGAAACTCTAATAGTGAATATCTAAAAGTTAATATATTAAGTATATATCAGAAGTTGTAGAATTTACAAAGCTGTATAATAATAACAGGCTAAAAAGGGGAAAGACATGGACTGAAGAGAGAGGAAGAAGCAACATCGACTAGGAATGAAGGAATAGTGGACAAGTAGTTCTTAGTTGGCCGAAACAAAAAAAATAATAATAGTAATTTTAAAAGCATTTAGAACCAGCTACTTATACAATTACAACAGAACAGAGATACGATGTATAAATCATATGACCACTATTTTTCATCTGTCAACTGGTAAGCAACCACCATCTGAAGGATCGCTTAATACTATCAACTTGAAAACAGCCTGTTTCTGTGTCTACCACTAGTTCCAACTTCACACAATACGCTAATACGCTCAGAAATTTTAACCATCATTTCACTTACTTTAAATTCTGATTCCTGAGAATTTCTTTCACTCCCTGGAAGTGCTACGAATTTAAAGTTTTATTTTTTACTGTTACAAAAATGGTCACATGTCACAGATAAGGCATTATTTTTGGAGATTATTTATTCTGAGAACAAAAATGTAAGTGAGATGCGCTTACGCCGAGATTGTAAACTTCTCTGCATAAACCCCATCACGAATTTCTTTATTTGCTTGTGTGTTCACTGCTCTGCATAGTGACAGGATTTAAAGGATCAGAAGCTTATGTTTCATTCAGTATGAGGCACAGTTTCATATTTTCAATTTGTAAGTGTATATTTTCTAAGCAAATATGATTTTGTTCATCTCAATCTCAGCTCAGATGTTTACACGGTCAAAGTGTACTGAAATACACTACAAAAGATGTGAGTGGCAATCAAACCTTAATATTTATAGACGTCTATAGGTGCCAGCTATTATTCAATTCTCACTTGCAAGTTTCACAATTAATTTTCAATTGTTTTCTTTAGCTTCGTATAATGTAGAGAAAAAAAATAGTTTTTTGACTTGCTTTTCGCTTCAAAGTTTAAGTATAATCGCTACTTCGTACCAATAACCAATCCATTCCCTTAAATTAATTTGGAAACCATTCAATTTGATAAAAATACCATTTGCGAACTGCTACATATCTTAAAGCATACAGTGAGTGTTTTTGCTCCACATCACGCACGTTCAGCAAGAAGTGTGTATATATTTTATATTTCGTTGTAACTTTCTTACAAAGCAAAGTTCTCCTAAGAAGTTATGAAGGCTAAATTGCATCCTTCAACTAAATGCTATACCTTCATTCTTCTTCTGAGGACTACCAGTAAATAGTAAAAAATGGCATCGTTCTGTTACAAGATCTCATGTAAGTTTACGAATTTGAAAGCCGAGGAAAATGAGAGGATTTGTTGAAACGTACGGAGATGTAAGCAAGACGTATTCAGAGATCAGTTTTTCTAAATATTAAATATGCATGAATTTATTTCTTTCAACAACAGTAAAGCTTGTCCTTAATGAATACTTAACTTAGTATTCACTATTAACGTATTTATCTTATTATTTGAAATAATTTTTCAAAACTCATACAATCACGAAAAGGAGACAGTGTAAACCAATGACAAAACAGATATATACCATCAAATTACATTTAAAAAGGAAGCATAATGTATGTAGCTTATCTTTAAAGAACAACCTAAAACCCTTTCTAGTTATACGCTTCAAGGATGATGGTAGCACTGATCAGTTCGCTAATACAAAAACCTGATATTCGAATAATAAGGTAAGTATTCGTTTTCTAAGACAAGAGGTTACTTTTGAAACATTACGAAGTTTAACCTATGCTAATTCTTATTAAAGAGACTTCATGTAGTTGTAGAGAATTAGATGTAAGCTCTAATATTTTAGAGTACGGTTCATATATGAATAGTTACCTTCAAATACTGAACTAATCGTGTTTGCACTTTCACCTCCTGGTTCTCTTGCCCCTCTTCTCCAGAGCCTGTAGGTTTCTCTGGAGCAGCAGTCTTTTTGTTTTTGGTCTCCAAGTAAATCTTCTTCAATGATTCCACGTACTTCTCTACACTCTCTGCACCGTCACCCTCATTCGAACTCTGGGAGTCCAAAGGATCCTCTTGGTCTACCCTAAAAACAAAGATTTAAAAATTATGATTCCCACTAAAACACATTTAATATTGACTTACTAAAACTTATAGCTACCTGATAAACTCTGATTTCAAGTCCAGAACCTAAACATGTTGCTCTTCTCTTGTACTACGAATTTAATGAACATTCGTCAATTACAGAATTTTGGCTCCTTCACATCACTATTTTCTTAAATATATTCCAGATCTGCATCAAAATTTTCCACTTTCAATTTTTAAAAAATCGACTTTTTTTACAGACCACTTTCTATCGGTTTCGTAGATTCAAAATACCACAACTAAAAATCGACTATGGAACATAATTTTTTTAGTACTTACAGATGTTACGACGAAGTAATTGTAATTAATCTTGCCAATATTTCGATTTGATTTTAGTGTCCCTTTGAGTAAGAAAGCTATATGGCTATCGATAGATAGATATTTATGGTCCACTAAATTATCACAATTCATACACTAATAGTAATGATTCAAAACCAAAACATTACATAAGCGTATGATAGTAATAAATAAATAAGTAATACTAATATCCTTAATCTAAATTAGCCCATTCTACCTAATCTAACTAACCAAACCTAATCATGTTGCTCATCTCATTAATATTACAGATACTGCTGCTGATGCAATTGCTTATATTATTGAAATACATTTTCTTAATAATATTTGTTGTACATATTATCACAATGGACCAAGACCTATCAATTTATTATCATATTCCTAAATTAATGCATACATATCCTCCAGACTGGGTATCTTACTTTTAAGGTAGCAAATAGGATGTCTCCTATGCTATTGTTATATTATTAAGGGGGGAAAGGGGAGAGAATCTTCGATAGGACAGGTAGGAAATCATCTAGATTTTAGGTGATATGGGGAGTGCAGGTTCCATTAATTTCTTAGTAAATAGAGAGTGACATGATATTAAGTAAGGAACTTAGGATAATTATTTAACTCTTATAATACAATTGCTGCGAGTACAAAATAAGTACACCTTTTAAAAACTATATCTTCCACTAGCAATAGCAGAGCAAGTACATATACACTCTTTGTGTTACTGCTTATGTAAAAAAACAAGAAAACAGAAAGAATTTAAAATTAATAAGAATAAACACAATAAAATATATTGAACTGTAAAAGGTGGAAGTTCACTAACCGATTTCCTGCTATATCTAAGTGTTTCCTATTTAAAGATAAGAGTAAGCGAGCAGCATCTTCGAATCGTTTAGCATCCAAATGAGAAACAGCTTCTTCAATAAATTTGGGCAGCGTTTCTTCGTTCATTTCTTCATCACAATCTGTGAAGAACAAAAATTAGAAGTAGTCTAACATATTATTCATAGATATTAGTTCATTTATTACTAAAGCAAAAACACTTCTTAACCTTTAGGAGACCAAGTCACTCTTTACCTTGGTTTAAATGCATTAAAAACTGGAACTAGGAATTTTAGGTGCAAAAGTTTCGGAAAAAGGTTTGCAAATTTCAAATGTAAACATTCACACAAACAGTCCCAAAACTACGACTCAAATTCACTCATGAATTAAAACGTCTCCTAAAACAGGTCCCAGAACGCAATGTTATTAGTCATAAATCCAGAAAGCTGTTAAAAAAACTCTTTTTTTTCTTCAGTGAAGTACATCTCCGGTCATTAAATAAATGTGTGTTTGTAAAATAATAATAATAATAATAATAATAATAATAATAATAATAATAATAATAATAAAACCACTCAGCAATACAGATTGGTGACTGCCATGATTGTTGGTTTGATGTTGCCACCTCCCTTTACTTCCTATTCAATAGTCTTCATCTAATGAGATTTCACTGAAGCGAAACTAATGAGATGTCATACACGTTTCTTGTTTATTATTATAGGAAAAAAATGCGACGAACAAGTCAAAAAAAAAAAAAAAAGGTTTAACAAGTGATGGCAGATGCAACCAAAACACAGTTAGTTCTCAAGCTAATTTCGGCATTTTAATAGAAAATAAAAATTAAAGTGCAACCCCTAAAGTGCCTAGCTTTATTAATATCATTCATATTTGTCTATCGCTCTATATTTTCTGGACTTATTTAGTAGTTAACAGATGCATGTTACTACTTTTATTGGTTTATATTTAGACAGTGTTTAGGAGTTCCAGTAAATAATGCATTAAAATTCCACTATTTCCCAGATTGACAATTTCCACTCTCAGTTAAAAAAAAAAAAACTCTTCCCAACTCTTGGTCCACTACGCCTCCAAGGCACGGCGTGTAATCGGCACGATTAAGTTAATTTACTAAATCAAAATAAATTAAAATACAATAAACTAAAATACAAACAAAAAAAAAGTTAGTTATCGGCTTTATGTATAACGCACTGTATTAACGTCTACTACCATTATCCAAGGGTGATATATATCGTACCGTGTAAACAAGACCTAATTAAAAGTAACTATAGACATAGGCAATAATCATATATATAAAAGAATAAAACTGACATATAACTGAGACTTATTATTGTAAACTTTTGAAATATTCTTTTACATCAAGTTAATATACTAACATACAGGAGGGACGATAGAAAAGACCTTAAAAACTGGAAAACTATATTTCCATCGAATACTTAAGAAAAACGTTTAATGTTTGTAACCGACTTTATATATCAAATTACGCATATCATATAAATTATTCTTGTTATGTGATTTTTATAATTATTTGAGCTCGATTTATAATTTTATAACCTTTTAACTTTATTTTTTATTTATCAAATATCACAAACTCCCTTTCCTTTTTTTTCTTTCTTTCTTGAAGGCACATTAAATTGGATTTTTAAAGCATTTTTCGTAGGTCGACCTACTCTATGCGAAGTTAGTGACCGGAGTACCTTTAGTTTAGGTATCTAACAAAACTGCTGGGAGTAGCGAAAAACTTAAAAAATTAAACTTAAAAGAAAAATAAAGAACGCACTAAAAGATAGGCAATACATCTTTAAATTATATATATATATATATATATATATATATATATATTAGGGTGGTCCTTAATTACATGGCGAATTTTTTTTTACGAATTTCTTTGCTCCCAACCCCTAAATTGGTTCCATGTCGGACCCAATTTATCCATGAAAAAAATGGGCTCAATCGAAGAATATTTAACCGACCCCCAAGCGACCTAAAGTTTGAATGCATATCCAATATGTTAATATATAGGAAAAGTCTGGAATAAACCCTTCTTACTTTAAAGTGGCTGAAGGGAAAGGGACCAAATCTTGGATACAGGGATTGGAAGTAATCCACATCTGAGCCTGAGAAATAGCATGATGGCGGCCATTTTGAAGTCCGCAATTTTGTATTCGGACCCAAAATTTTAAATGGAAATGGTGTTTTATGACCATTTTTGGGTAACCTTTCATTATAAAAACATATCTTCCTATATTTTCAACTTATCTCTGGTCATTTAATTCTTTTTAGCTTTGAAATAATAGTTTATTATCTTTCAATACTGTATTGTTTTTTTCTTTATAGGTTACTGAAATATGAATAAACTATTACATACATGTAACAAGGAAATAATTATATATGTTGTTATATAATTACATCCCGTCGAAATACACACCAGCCTATATTGAAATTATTTATATGAAATGAAATTACATAAATAATATAATGAATGTTTAAAATGATAATAAAAGAAAGCTGAAGGCTGTGGATAACTAGCCAAATTCTACTGCATCATTAAGCCAATTTTTGTAGCATCTGGATACTTTTTTCTGTGTTCAATGACTATCTGCAATATGTATGGTTTCTTTTTTTCGTCCTTTCTTAAAATGTTCCCGTATTCTTGTATCAGTTTCACACCTCTCTCTGCAACATCATTCACCACCACAATGTTTTTCAATATATTCAACCCACGTTGAAAGTTCACATCTTTTTTCCAAGTAGATGGGCATGTGCATTTCTTTCTTTACTGTATGGTTTAATTCAAATAAGGGAAACTATTCAACAATCTTATAAATCTGCAGCCCGTACAGAGATATAAACTCTCAGAATATTAAGTTTTATTACTTCGGAGCTTTTATTTTCCATAGTTGATAATTATTACATGTTCAGAGATAAGTGGAAAATAAAGGCAGACATCTGTTTGTCGTCAAAAGCTACCTCAAAATGTTATATCATACGAGGTCATTTCTATTTAAAATTTTGTGCCCGAATCTAAGATGGTGGACGTAAAGATATGCCTCATCTTGGTCACTACTCAGTGTGAGGTATGGATCTACTTCTATAACCTCTATCCAAGATGTGATTCCTTTCCCTCAGCCATTTTTAAGTTACAAGAGTTTATTACAAACTTTTGCCATATACTATACATTGTAAATGCATTCAGATGTTCAGGTCGCTTGGGGGTCGGTTAAATATTCTTCGGTTGAGCCCATTTTTTTCACAGATTAATTTGGTCCGACATGGAACCAATTTAAGGGTTGGGAGCAAAGAAATTCGGAAATCGAAAATTAAGGACCACCCTAAATATATATATAACAACTTGAACGAAACCGCTAAAAGTACAAAATAATAAAAAGTTAAAATACTGTAATTCATTTCATTAGCATTATAAAAAACATTTTGAAGTCTACCAAACCAAACTATTTAGTACTTCATAAAACTCATTTTAAATTGAGGATTAATTTGTTTGGTTTGACACACACTTCTCAATTCTTATAGTAATCAATTATTTAATGTTTCTAAGTTCAATATTATTATTATTATTATTATTACTTTCTACCTTTTAGCGCCTTTGTTGGAATCGGTTGATATTGTTTTCTTAAAAAGTTTTCTCTCTCTTCAAAATACCTATGCACAGTAAACATATGGTTTTTCGTGTTATAATTGGAAAAGAAAGGTAGAACATATTGCTATATCTGTACTAAAATTAGAATGCTTTAAAAAAAAGGACCCAAAATATTCCATGTGAAAAATGCCGTGGAACAAAACTTAAATTTATCTTTTCCCGACCCCTTCATGTCTAGCTCAGGGCTCGTGTCCAGTTCACACATCATCATGCAAGATCAACACTTATGTATAGGAAGTTCTCCACTGCACTATCTCGCCTCCAAGAGACTAGCCACAGTTTATTCTATAGAACTTTCTATATTTATAGAGGTCTAAGAATCTGACCCAACACCTTATTTGCATTTGAAGTAAAGAAAACAAATCGAGAGCGAACCTGTCTGTTTGTCTGAATTTTTGAGAACTTCTGCCACCGCCTTTTGCACTTCCTGTTCAATCTCTTTCCAGAAGTCTTTGGCAGAATCTCTGTGCTTTTCTTCTAGCTCCTTCAACTTTGCCTCTTCCACTGAAAGTTGGGAGTCAAGGTCTTGTACTCTAAGCTGTGGAAAGAAACAAATATTCTAAGGAGAAAACAAAAAAAACTGTATAATAAATAACAATAAATTGTGATATTGAATCTGAAATTTGCTCTTTTTGTCATGACAAAGGAATTACGAGCGCTTCTCAATTTCTTAACTTTCGAGATCATCTTAAAACAATATCTAAATTAATACACTTAGACAGATTGTTTAAAATAGAATGTAGACCAAAACTTGGGTTTGTATCCAAGTTAAGCACCCTTACAACGAATTGAATCCGGGAGCACACGCCAGAAAGAACTTATGTAGTTAACTTAGTCACAAAGGGACTGAGGATTTAACATAATGATAAACACAAACTTATCTAAAAATTATTTAGTAATCAATTATGTAGTCTTTGAATTGAACTCAAAAGTGCGTCTAAATATTTACAAATGCAGAAATTTTCAATGAGTACTTCTATCTTCTTCAGCAGCTTATTTACTTACATAAATACACACTGCTCTTTCAATCACATAACTAAAAAATCATTTCAACTATGATTAAGCTTAAACGGCCTTCGTTGGCTCACTGGTAGAGCGCTCATCTCTGGTGTGTGGGGTCCATGGTTCGATCCCACCTCGTTGATTTGTTTTGTGACGGATACACTTCATGTGAATGGATTTTCTCGGTGTTCTCCCGTTTTTTCCCCACCTTCCCCACTCCACCATTTTTATCCTTCTCCTAATCACTATCTTCCTTAGTCTCGAAGCATAACCGTAAGGACGTTTAAAAATGATTAACGTACCTCTAACATTGTCTAATTAAAATAAAAAATCACATCACGATGAATGTTTCTATTAAACATAGTAGCTTAACATAAATCTATTGTATAAAAATGAAATAGATCTTGTTTGTCGCCGGATCACTAGAAAACGTCTGAACTGATTGAAATAATTTTTCGATATATTCGGTCCGTTCATTAATTCATAATTCTCAGGATTTTTTTCCAGACGTCAATGACAATGGCAGCGTTCTGGAATATACCAAATTATACCTATGTTACCAGTAATGTGTATCACTATTTGTAATATTGCTCGGACTAACAAAATATTGTATGTTAGGATCTGAAGCATGGAGCGTTAAGTTGAAAAGAAGGGTAATTTCCGACATGTTCTCCTACACGAGTTCTACTGCCACACAGGTATTCAGACAAATCTGCGTAGTGTATGGAGAAGACGTTATTGCTGAAATGATCACCCGGAAATGGCTTGACAGGTTTCGAAGTGGAAATTTTGACCTGAGCAATATCCCATGTTCTGCTTGCCCATCCCACTTTGATGAGGGCCTTTGAATGACATGATCCACCATTATTCACGTGAAAGCACGTAGGAATTGGCTACGAAAATGGGCAGTGAACACGCACCCATTGCGCAACATCTTTAACATATGAGAAAAATTCAAAAACTGGGTTCATGGATACCGCATTTACTGAATGCCGACAACAAGAACCAATTTGTTGCAATGTGGTTCTTTGCTTATCCATCTTGAATCCTGTCGTCAACTTCAGCCCTTTTTCACAAGAGATGAGAAACGGTGCTTGTATGTAATCTTTCAGCAGAGGAAGGAGTGGGTCATCCCAAACAGAAAGGGAATACTATGTTCCAAACAGGATTTACATCTCAAGAAGACAATGCTGTGTGTCTGGTGAGACATATAAGAGATTGTCCAGTGAACTCCTATCCCGTAATTGTACCATCAACATGTTCAAGCAACACTTCAAGAAAAAGGCCGAATAAACAACACGGCATCATCATCCACATGAGTAACGCTAGACCATTCAGCAGGGAAGTTCATCCTCATTCGGCGTATTCCCAAGATGTGATTCCCACATATAACTATTTTTATCTGTTCCTGTTGAATCCACACTGTGGTACATCCTTCGAAAACGTTAAGCACCTACAAATTTACACTGCTGACTTCTATGAATCCAAGCAAGCGAGTTTTCCCACAAAAGCATGCAATAACTGCTTGAACGTTGCGGGGGAATACGTTACTGACCAAATTTATCCGAATTAATGAATCAATCCAATAATCATCTACCTCAAACAACTTTCGTTTTTTTTTAATTTTTCATGTTACTTTGCTTAAAATGCATAACCTAAGAAGGGAAGCGGAAAGGTTATAATTTATGCGAAGAACTAAGTATCTCCCGAACTCCTCAAGCTACGAACATAAAACGCAGTATAAAAACACTATCATGGGTACATGTGAAGAAGTTTGGTTTGTATGAAGTCATATTTTCTCAATTAATATGGTAAATTTCTACTTCCGGCTTAAAGCTGAGAAGGAACATACTAATGGGACGCGTAATTGATTACAGGAAAGTACTCCTCACTATCTATTACGGTTTTTAATCTATGCACATCAATGTTAAAAACGGAAGTGGTTAATTTCTGCCACTAACGGTTTCAATATTGGGTTAATAGAGATGGTAATCCCTAAATCGATTCCAAAGGAAAGAAAACGCTTCTCGCTATTGCTCTAAGTTCCAATTTATTCACCGGCTGGAAAAACAAAATAGAATACCATGGTAATAACAGTACACTACCTCACCTATAATGTTCCTTCAATACGTATTTTTTAGCCTATGTTTCACTTGTAGTATCGTTCAATCTTCCTCAGGGCAAAGACCTTGAATTATTTTCCTATGCATATCTTCACATAATTGTTACAACTAACAGCTACGTAGTAAAAATTTTTATATTATTATTATGCGTCCTTATGTGAGGTATTAACAAATTTTTTTTTTAAATACCTTCCCAGATAAGAACTCTTAACCTTTTAACATTTGAATAAACTTAACTATTTTTATGTTTCTTTAGGATTCACTCAATACGATCTTCGTACACCAATCTTCGTTACGTCTAAGCGATCAGTGCTTCAAATTTCTAGAAGTTCTGAGTTACCAGACCAAACAAAATTGCAAATTCCATAACTACTAACAACCCATAATTTATGAATCTTCTGATTTTTTTACAGTCAAATAGATTATAATAAATTATTTTGAAGTCCTATAGTCTAGTTTTTTTCTTTTTTTCTTAATGTAATAAGGAATAGTATCCCAGTCTTTCTGAACGTTCTTTATATATATTTCTAATATATTTCAAATACGTTCCTTGCTATGTCAGAGGCCCAATGTAAAATTCCACATTTCGTGTTTAGTGATTTGAAGAAGTTTTGACAACCCTGATAAAGTTTCTGTATCCTCACATGATTGCTTTGGGCTGAATTCAATCTTCCTTTCATTCTTCTAATGAATGCTCAAACTATATTATAAAATTGAAGTGACTATATTTGAGACTCTTAATCTCTTGAACCGATCTTGATCAAATTTCTGACATAGATGCGGTTCTGACCTGGGAGTGTTTTTAGCTGTTCACCTTGACGGTACAACTTAGGGGAGGGGAAAGAGGGGAGTTATAAAACTTAATAACTCTTGAACCAAACGATGAATCTTGATCAAATTTTCAACACAGATGACGTTCGTGCCTAGGGTGCTTTTTATCGTTTCACTTTGACGAGCAACATAGGGAAGGGGGAGATATACTAAAATCAATATATATAAAAATAAAAGTGACTATGTTCGTAAGTTAATAACTCCTGAACCACCCGATCGATCTCAATCAAATTTTCAACATTGATGAGGTTCAAACCTGGGAAGTATTTTTATCTTTTCACTTTGACGGTAGATCTTAAGGGAGGGGAGCAGAAGGGGAAATATATGAAAATAAATAAAACTTAATAACTCTTGAACCACGGGACCGATTTCGATCAAACTTTCAACATAGATAAGGTTCGGACTTAGGATGTTTTCGTCATTTCACTTTTACGGTGCAATGTAGGGGAGGAGGAAGGGGGAGATATATATGTAAAAAACAATAAAAATGAAAGTGACTGTCTTTGTGACTTCATCACGCTTAAACCACCCGACCGATCTTAACCAAATTTTTAACATAGATGAAATTCGGACTTGGGGTGGTTTTTATCACTTTTGTGGTAGAACTTAGGGGAGGGGAGACATCTATAAAAATAAGTAGTTAGGGGTGGTTACTTCTGGCGCATTTTCCTCCCTCCAAATATTTTTGACCAGCGCAGAAGAAGCCAGCTAATTATAGAAAGTTAGACGGCGCAAAGTATTCCCCTAACTACAATGTTAAAGTGAGATTGAATATGCTTTTATGACATTTGAAATCATAAAAACTTACATCTAAAAACTTAAATCTAAAACTATAACTCTTCTAACTTATAATGTCCCCATGGTAGGGTATTGATCCCATCCTTTAAAACACATCTCTTATCATCTACACAACTTAAAGCTAACTTATTTACTTCTATACTGTACAAATCGTGCTTATAACTTCTAATCAAGTTCATCTTCTTATAATATTCTTTTTGGCTAATCAAACAGTCCTTATATTCGTTAAATGACAGTTCTTTATACACGACACTCTTCTTAACACCTTTAGCCTTCTTACAACACTTTTCTTTATCGAACTTACCTTTAAAGTCTTTATCTGTTAAATCTATTTGAGGTGCTTTTATACTGTACATCTTACTTCTTAAACCTACAAACTCTTCTATGATTGTACCTTTAATCTCATCCTTCATCTTACCAAGTATTTTCTTATTGATTTGTGGTATCTTATATTTGTTATCTTTAGGGTAATCACTCGTATCGAAGTAATCAATGTAGTTTTTCATGTCCTCGTACACATCTTCTGTTTGAATATGGTATATATAGCTATCAGTATCTGTATAACATACTTCTATTTTGTCTTGGTATTTTGGCTTCATCACATTATAATGGAAGTCGTACATTAAATATTTTGACAAATCTAGAATTGACATACCGACATAAATCGGTTTGTTAAATTGCACTTTAACCTTGTTCATGTGAACTGCTACTAAATTTTCCGTAAAAACTGTGGTACTCTTATAATTCGGTTTTGCTACAAGCTTCTCGTATTTTTTCTCATCACTTACAAGTTTGATATTAACTCTCTTTCTAATATTTTCCATAGTCTTTCCAAAAACTGAATTGTTCATGAGCTTATAGAAGTCTCTTTCAAAGTCATTTGTTGCTGTAGTTCTCATCTGCGTGTTTAAATCAATATATTTCTTTAACCAATCTGATTGTTCGAATTCTATTACTCGGTGTATCTTGTTAAGTTTTAATCCAAGTGAAAGACATTGTTTTAGGTTTCGATAGTGAATTACATATTTTTCTTTGTCATATAGGGTTGTTAAGAGTTTTGATTGTTTTGAACCAGGTGGACACATGTTTTGAGGTGCTAATGGGTAGTCTTTGTGATAGTCATGCAATTCTTTAGGATATTCAAGATCAACTTCTAATATGTAACCAGTATCAGAATCATCAGGAATATTTGTGAAATCTATATCTCTTATCTCATCTTCACTTAACCATCTGAATCCCTTATACGGCATATATTGACTCATTGCCCACCCATACAAGTTATTGGCATCTAGATACATTAAGTAAGAATCTTCTTTATTCTTATTGTAATCTTCCATATACTTATTGTTTGCTTTCACATATCTTTTTGAGCATTGACTAATCCCACCTCTTATACCTTTCTCTACCATTAATACCATATCATAATCCCACAATAATTCTAATTTTATATTTGTCATCTTTAACATTGCGTCCCAAGCTAAACCTGGTGCTGTCATATACCAAGCTGGATCAAGATCATAAGCTTTAAGACATGTTTCTCTAAAGTTCTCAAACACATCTGCTAACAATAATACATCTGTTTTCAAATATAAATCATGGTATTGTCCGAGATTCTTAATGCCAAATGTTTCCCATACTTTCTTTGCATGCTTATAATCCTCATCGCTTATATGTGTGTTCATAAGCTTGTTGAAGAATGCTTCTTTTAGTGGTAATTTTCTTTCTCTAAACTTATCCCAATTGTTAACATAATCATATGGGTAAACACCTTTTCTTATTACAAGTTGAAACTGTTCTTGATTAGGATAAAAGTGTTGGGTATGTATCATTTGCTCAGGTTTCAAGTTCGATGACAATTTGTCTAAGCTAGAAGCCATAAATCTAAATGAATCTACAAATTTCAATTTAATAGTTCCAACCTTTTTACTGAATGATATGTATCTTTCCTCGTTATTGGGTATTAGATCTATTTCTTCTTTATTACATCCAAGCTCTTTTATAAACAAGTGAGAGTCATATCCTGTCAAGTTATGTATGATCACTGGCACAAACTTTGGTACTTTAACTTTTAAATTGCAGTTATTACATAGAGGTGCTACAAACTCTCCTGTTATATGATCGTGATGTTTAACTTTGTGGTTTTCTGGTGTATATTTTACTTTACAGTAAGAACAGGATTCGGATTGGTTGAACTCTTTTATCTGTTTACGTGTTAATGGCAGTTCATTATTTTGACTATATATGTTTGATATTTGTTTGGCTTCTTTCTTTAACATTCTTATGAACTTCTTAGCTGCATCTTTACCTCTATACACAACAGGATTGGTTTTACTTCCATCACTCTTTACTACATAATAACAAAATCCAGATGGTTTGTGTCGTTGATATTTTTTGGTATATGGCTCGTTATCTGGATAACATTCTTCACAACCCATAACTTTATGTAACAAACATTCAAAATCAGCATAAATCACAAATGGCATTTTCATTATGTATTGGTAGTTTTTAAATTCAACGCATTTACCTTGTTCAGGCATTATTATTTTTACTGGCTCATTTAACGAACAATCTTGCTCATGTTTATTTAAAGCGTTTTGAGAGTAAAAGTATAACAAACATCTGTCACATAAATATTTTCGAGCTCTCTTTTTAGTTAATTGTGTACATACTAGTCTGCTTAAATCCTTAATCCAACAATAGTGTGTTTTAACTTGGTCTTCATTTTGTTCTTTTACATATAATAAATTGACATGCTTTTCTTGCTTGTTTTGTGTGTGATGTAGTATATAGATTGAATAGTCTTTATCATATGCATAAACATTTATAGAAATATTAAGTAATTTTTCAGCTCTTGGAATATCGCATAGTTTTACAGGGAAATGAATATTTTTTAATTTTTCTTGTAAGTATTTGACTGTTTGCTTGTACTTGGAAGGTCGTTGTGGATCTTTATTAACTGGGTATAGTGCAGAACAAATTGAATATAAGAAACATTTTTCATCTTCATTCTTTACATTAATTACTGCCTTTTTGTTTTGAATTTGTTTAGGTAATTCTATGTATGTTGATCCTCTATATGGTGTATATTTGACGATTGCTAGTTGTAAAAAGTTAATGTTTATAAGAGCCCAGCCAGAACCTCTAGCTTGGAGCTCATCCATTCTTGTTCTTAACCTTTGTTTCATCTTAGTTATTTCTTCTTTCAAATTACTTGATCGATATATTTCTTGGTTTTCAGTGTTAAAATAGAAGTTTTGAGTTTCTTCACCTTTCTTATATGTACAACTTATATAAAGATTAGCTTTCAATGAACTATGTTTACTTAAGCTAATTTGTAATCTGTTTGATATAGCTTTAGATGTTGCAGTAATATATTGTTCAAGTGGATCTTGTGGTTTGTAATCTGTTGTAAATCTCCATGTTTCTAATCTTGATTTTAATGCAATGTTCTGCCGTTTTACATCGATTGGTTGTGATTCAACTTTGATTCTTGGTTCTTCAATTACTTCTTGTTTAAATGGGAATATATTTCTAATCTGTCTCCTGCTTTGTTCATCATCATGTTGTTTAAGAAGGTCTATCAGTTCTGCTTTTCTTAATCGGGAATATCTTCTGATTCCCCTCTCTTTACATTGTCGCCTTAACTCTACTACAGTAAATCTATTATAATTATTCATCTTATTTATTATATAGAAAATCTTTATACTCTTCAATTTTTATCTTCACCGGGTTATTTCAGTTCATTTTCATTTGTCCTAGTACAACGCTTAACATTGTACACCCCTGCTATTGTCTACATATTACGCGTTGTATTAGAACACGGCTTTTATGGGATTAGCCCATCAAAGTCACATATACACATTTAAAACTGAATCATTTTTGTAAACTTACTCATCATCATCATCATCATCATAATCATCACTACCATATTTATATTCATCATCACTACTCAAATCAGATGTTTTTTGTTGTATTACTAATAACTCTTTCTCCTTTAACAGTATTTGCTTCTCTAGTAGTGTTGCTAAGAGTTTAAGATCATGATGAATTAGTTCAAGTCTATCATGTAATAAATCAAAATGCGCTTCCATATTTGTTATATAGAAAACCAGCAAAAATGAATCAATTTAAAAAAATCTAAGAATAAAAACAAACATGACTAGTGCTAAGGAAATATTGTCTTACAAACCTGTATTTGATTGTGTATGTAAATATTTAGATATTGGTGGTTATAATGACAAAGACAAAATAAATTTTAGCATCTCAATAGGTATGTTAGATCATTTGTTCAAGAAGGCCACTAAAGAAAACAACTCATTTCTTACACAAAACATTCTCTATGCGAACGTTATGAACTTGTCAGATGAAATATTAGATTCACTGACTGATGAACAATGGCTATCTATAGGCCATGATGATTATGAGGAGGAATATAACTATGATCACATTACAGAAGACTTCATACGTAAATATCTGCAGAAAGTTAATTTGAGTGAAATATGTTTATGGAAAAATTTATCTGAAGAGTTTATAAGAGAATTAGCTGATAAAGTTGACTGGGAGATTATTTCAGGAAGCCAAGACTTATCAGAAGACTTTATCAGAGAATTTGCAGATAGAGTTGATTGGAAAGAAGTATCGTATCACCAAAAGCTATCTGAAGAATTTATTAATGAGTTTATAGATAAAGTTGATTTTGATGCTATATCTTACAAAAACGAACTCTCTGAAGCCTTTATACGAGAACATGCAGATAGAGTTAATTGGTGGTACATATCTGGAACTAAACAATTATCAGAAAACCTTATAAGAGATTACGCTGACAAAGTAGATTGGGAAATGATTTCAATGTCTCAAAATTTGACAGAAGAATTTATTGCAGAGTTCGAAGGTAGAGTTCATTGGCGTAACATTTCAACTTATCAAGACCTATCTATAGACTTTATATATTCGTTTAGACATTACGTAGATTGGAGAGCTATAATAAGAAAATATCATAATAATCCCAATTTAGGTGATATGTTGAATGTAGCATTCGCTGTTGCAGCAGAGGGTAATGCATAACTAATTATCTTTTATGGCTATTATACCATAAAAGTTGTATGTTTGAAAGGGAGCCAGTGCTGGTGGTCCCCCCAGTTGTAACCAAAACTTATTACCTTTACCTCTACAAATCTCTTATACTTAAAAACAAATCAATAACAAACTCATCGTCTTCTTCTCCATCCGCATTCCGTAGGTCTACATGACAACGATGTGAAATAACACAATCATACTTTTCTTTTACTTTGTTTAGGAGGTTAATCGAGTTTGGGTCTTTGGTTTTAGACAATATAGTCATGTCTGGATATTTTTCTTGTAGACATTGTAATCTTGTCTTTATGTTACGCTCTTGAATTCTTCCAACCCAATATCTGTAACTCTCATAGATCTTTACTTGCTCTCTTTTGTCTGTTTCGTACTTTTCTAATATCTTTTGTAGTTGAATAGGGGAGAGATTCTTTTTAACAATAACTAGTTTGTGTACTTTCCCTGGATCTTCTGTATGTTCTGCAGCTATCTCTCTAAGTCTTGTGTTTTCTATTCTTAAATCGTTCATTTGTTGTTCTATCTCTTCTACTCTTGTTTGTAACTCTTCTTGGTCTTCTCGAATTTGTTTGAAGTCTTGGGTGAAGTAGTCTTCAATAATGCTGCTACACTTATCATAAAAATCAAACGATAACCATGAAGCTATTTCAACCAACACTCTTTTGTATACATATGTTCCAGAAATCAACAAGTCGTTTTGGTTTGTACCTTTTGATTCTATATAATAATGTGATGATTTTTGGTGGAGCATTTCTGCTCCGCCTAATTTTGTGTTATAATATTCTAAAAGGATTTTTGATCTAGATAATCTTAACCAATCTTTAAACGGCTTTCCGCCATCATGACACAGCTTAGTAGCATTGAAGTAACCAGTCTTCTTATCTATAATCAGTCTAAAGTCACCAAACAAACCATACCAGTAGTCATCTTTGATCTGTTCATAGCAAATGTCATTAAGACTAAGAGAACTATCCATAGTACCCATATTTATTATATAGAAAATCTTTATTTTTAACTTCATTTTCATTACCACCTAGTTTTACTGTGTAAGATGAGTTTCTGAAGTTCCTAGCTTCGGAGGAATTTATTTCCCCATGTGCAAAATCCCACACAGCGAAACCAAACGAAGCAAGCAGATGGTACTAAATTTCAGAACATTTTTAGCCCCCTCTGTATTCGGAGGTCCAAAATGTTCTTAAGGGTGAGCAATAGCGACCCTGGAAATATGCTATGAGGGGTATCGTTTCGTTATCCCCTTATCTCGTTCAAACTATCCTTTTATGGCATAATAACCATAAAAGACAAACATTTATATTTACACTACAACATTACTTTTATCTATCCAACTATTATGCGAATCATCAAACCCTAGCCATTTGACATATACTTTGTCACCTTTCTTTCTCAACACCTTTTCTACCAAGTATTCATCTTTATGCCTCGTCTTTAATAGTTCTGGTTCGTAAAATCTACCTTGCACATCCTCTTCTTCTAAATCTTTAATTCTATATGTAGGCGGATTAGATGGAATAACTTCACTGATAACAAATACTTCTGTTGACCAATTAGGTGTATATCCTTTCTCAAATAACCCTTTCGACTTACTTATACGAACATGATCACCTAACTTGTATTTGGGCTTAACACGCTTATATTCTTTTTGATACACTTTCTCCAATATTGTTCGCTCATTCTTCTTGTTAACTTCTATAGGTTTTAAACCAATTGTTCTATGAATTTGATGATTATACTCTTTAACTAGTGTTGGTAATATCTCTATCCATTTATAATTCCCTTGTGTTGTGAACCTTTTCCACATGTTCTGCTTAAGCGTTCTATTGAATCTTTCAACCACAGAAGCTTTCTTACCACTATAGGTTGAGTAGTGATTAATCTTATTTTCCTCCATCAACTTCTTAAACTCTTTATTGTAAAACTCTTTACCTTGATCTGTTTGTAAGTTACTAGGTTTTCTCGTTCTTAATATGGATTCGAATGCTTCTGTAACATTCTTCCCACTCTTATCTTTAACAGGAACAGCAAACGCATATTTCGAGAACACATCTATAATCGTTAGCAAATACTTATAACCTTTATTGATTTTGGAAACGCCTTTTAATACTCCGCTATCCATTTCTACAAGATCAGCCTGCCAAAGATCATCGATACCTTTTATAACTACGCTTAATCTGTCAAAGTTTTTTCTAGATGGTTTGTGAATTTCTTCTACAATGTCTTCTCTAACACCTTTACCTTCTTCTAGTCAATCAGGCTTTTTAACGAATTGAGTTTTAGTAATACCACATACAGAACAAATACCTTTCTTTAGATATCTTCCATTCTTTGTTTGTTCAATTCTAATAGTATCTTTCTTCGTATCTGTTGCTTTCTTACACTTAACACAATACATCCTGTTTATTATATAGAAAATCAATAACTACCGCTGTTTAATATTATGCTATCAACATTCTCACCATCATCATCACTATCTTCGTCTTCTCTTTCTACATGCATAAGAAGCAATAGTAATTTACCATGTTTCAGATCAGAACCTTTAGATGGTCTAACTGCTAATTTGTCATTTGTATTAAAGTGCAATGGAAAAGTTTCAACTAGAGAATCATTTAAATATATATCTATATAATACGTATTGTAAGATGACTCTATATGCATTATCCTACCTTTATAAAGAAATTTGTATGCGATAGATAGATTATGTATTAAAAAGAACGGAGTTTCAACATTTTCTGATATCAATCGACTATGAAGCTCTATAACATAACTCCGTTTGATGAAGTTAAGCTCTTCTTTCAACATAGCAATATCTTTTCTCACAACTGTATTATCTGATGTCATTTTAACATTACCAAAGATATCCATATTTATTATATAGCAAACGTCTTTAAGAAAGCTCTCTTTCTATGTACATTACAACAAACAATAATTGTCCTTCTTCCATAGCAGAATTTTTATTTGGTTTAATCGTAATTATATCGTTCTTCTTAAAGTCAAAAGGTATCTCGTTAATCAAAGTATCACCCAAATATATATCTAGAAAGTATTTATCCAAACTTAAGTCCATGTGCATTATTTTCCCATTATAGAGAAATTTGTAACCGTTAGAGAGATTAAATATTCTAAAGATTGGCTCCTTAACGTTTTTGGCTCTTAATCGATATAGTAGAGGCATGGTTTCTTTCTGCATAACCAATTTAGTAGTATCCATCCTAATCTTTTGAAAATCTTCTCTCTTTATGTATGTGTCTTGTAACGTTTCTAATGCATCTTCAAATCGTTTTCTATCGTTCTCTAATTGGGTTTCTATTGACCTAAGTTGACTTACGCTAACAACATCATTTAAATTCTCCAACAATTTTAATTTTTCTTCACTAATATCAACATCACCTTTTCTATCTTTAACATTAGCAAATATATCCATACTCATTTATTATACAGAAAATGTCCATCCTAGTTTTTCAAAACATTTCTTTAACATCTCTATTTGTCTAGGTGAGCGTTTAAAATCAATATCAACATGAACATCATGCTTTTTCAACAGATAGTGCAATACACATTTCAGGTTAATAAACAATGCTCTTTCCGGATACAGCTTCCTAAAGACCTCGTGTAAGTTTTCGAAGTCGTTTATAAGTGCTTCCTCCATATGTTGTAATTTTAATGGTTTTTGATCGGTAAGGTGATAGTGTATTAAATAGACATCATCATAATATTTTGTGTATTTGTTTTTCTTTAGTACTTCTAGAACATCTTTTGTTGATATTAAATCTCTTAGTATATCTCTAAGTTCATCATTTAACACCTTGAGCACCTCTTCGGGAATAATTCTATCCTGTAAAGCTTGCAAACGAGATAACTGTAACTTAAATCTTTTTGTAGTATCGTACCATGGTTTTCTCGCACAAGCAGCTCTCATTCCTTCATTAGTATCGTAAACCCAACCACTCTCTACAGAACAATCATCACAAATGTAACCTTTTGTTAACGACTTACTACCACAATTACTGCACTCTAATGGTCTAGAGCTATAATTCGACAACAAGTCCTTTAAGGTAATTATTGGACGTAACTTTTCCAACTCTTCTTCTGTGTACAAAAATTTTGGTATTAGCATTTTCCACAAATCAATAACTGTATATACGTTGTTTCTATCTCTTAAGTCTAACTCGCTAACATACTCAAAATACTGATAAAAATTATAACTATCTAGTGAATCTAGTTCATCCTCATGCTTCTCAAAATAATCTAAAAATCTATTGTGTATAGCTTCCATACTTATCTTAAAGCAAAACTTTTATGGATACAAACCATAAAAGCACTTATTCATTTTTAATCATATACATAACGTCGCTAAAAGAATACCCTTGATTTAGAAGATTTAAAACCTTAACACAAAGATGACCACATATAACTGAGTTAAAGTCTTGTATTCGTTCGTCATTGTAAAGTAAGTTTTCAGTACCAAGATATTGTACCAGTTGTTTAGGAGGAACACCACCATAAGAATCAAACACGTACTTTATGTTGTTATCTTTCCAATAGCATATCCAATGAGTACCAATGTTTTCTGATTTATCAAGGTTAACTACGCCACACTCATGTACATGGGGTTTTTGTGGAAGTTCATCACTCATAAATACACCTCTAAATCGTTTTATCTTTAGTTCTTTAGCCAACCTCTCTATATCGAAGTTGGTCAATGGTTTTAGTTTTTTGACTTCTTTGGTTTACCTGCCCCCTGCTTTTCTTCCATGGCCATATTGTGTCTCTTTTGTTCTTCAAGTTCTTGTTTATTCTTCTTAGCATCCAGTACAGTTTTAGTAATCGCTGCTGCACCACCTGCTAATGAGCCAACTGCTCCTAAAGCTGCTAGAATGGCTGGAATTGTAAAGATAAAACCGCCAATATGCTCTTTCTTAATCTTTTTCATTTGTGCAGTAGTTAAAGTTAAATCCATTCCTTTACCTTCTTTAATTTTCTTAGCTTTATCGTTAAGTTGTTTCTTTGTTAATACATGATCAATATTTAGATCCTTTAGCTCGTTATAAGGAACACTAAACATACAACCTTTAATAGAACACATCTTCCTATTTATCTAAGAGAAAATCTTGGTTTGCAAAAGTACAGTTGTTGTTGCTCCACCAAAATCAATTAAGGAATCATTCTCATCTGTTATCCTTATCTCAAAATTATCAACCTTGTCTTTGGATATAGGGAAAAATAATGGATAAGTAGGCTCGTAAATAATACTATGTTTGAACTCAGCATCTGTTTTGAATGATGCTATGATCCCTGTTTCTCTATGTGTGTATTCTGTATCTTTAACAAACATGCCATCTGCTATACTACAGTGAACATTTACAGTATCAAACGGATGAAACTTTGGCAACTTACTTCCAATATGTGTTTTGTTCTTTTCTAAAACTTCAAAAACATTAAACCCGAGGACAGTGCCTATACTCCCAATTGTAACATCATTACTATCAGTTTCAATTTTAACTCTATTTCTTAAATGATCTTCTGATAATGTTATGCTGATGGATTGAGATTTTAAATATTCATTAAGACTGTTTAAGCTGTATTGTCCTTCTGGTATAAAAACTTGTCTATCACCATATGAGAAACTGTTTTTTTGTGTTGTTATGTTTGGTGTCAGATATGTACTGTAAAACCCAACTAGTCCTATGCTTAAATAGTTGTTACTGTTGTCTAATTCGTAATGGAGTTTCTTCTTTAAAACAGAAGTATCACTCGTTAGCTTAAATACCTTAGCCATTTATTATATAATAAATGAATGAGTTTGATTTACCTAGAGATATTCCAAGAGAGAAAGTAATCAAGTTAATAGAAGATGTCATTCGAAAGTTAGAATGCAGTTTAAAGAAGAAAAAGAGAAAACTACGAATTGTTAAATATGCATACTACACTTTGATCACGTTGTCGGTTATTCTTTCTGCAACAACTGGGTTTATTAATATTTTTATACCTGTAACAATTTACTCAATATTAACAACATCTCTTGCAACTGGAAGTGCTATAATAACAGGTTTGTCTTCGAAGTTAAACATAAGCAAAAGAAAAGACGAATATAAAACCATTGTCACTTGTATTAACTCATTTAAAGAACAGTTAGAGATGATAATAACATTGAATGGTGAAATGGATGGTGAATATATAAAAGATACGTTGCTTAAGATTAGAGAACAACTTAAAGATATAAGATCATAAAAGAGTCGATTTTCTCTATAATAAATGAGTAAGAAAACTATTAATTGGGATGTAAAAGAGATGATAAAAGAAACAACAGCTAAGAAAAGAAATGGAGAGCTTATACCTGATGATATTCGTTGTCTTATCGTGGGTCCGTCGGCGTGTGGTAAAACTTTTTTGTTATTTAACTTCTTATTACAGCCAGGTTGGTTAAACAACAATTACTTCTACATATATTCTAAAAGCATGAATCAGCCAAAGTATGAGCAGTTAAAAGATCGATTTGAGAAAGCAGAACTAAAGTTTAAGAAACAAATAGCAACGTTCTTAAGCGGTAATGATTCTATTGTGCCTATTGATGAATGTGAAAAATACTCTGTTGTTGTGTTTGACGATTACATTTTAGAGAATCAAGATACTGTTAGAAATTACTTTACAAGAGGTAGGCATAGACATTTAGACTGTTTCTATCTTGCACAAACATATTCAAAAGTACCTAAACAGCTTATAAGAGATAACGTCAACTTCCTATGTATATTCAGGCAAGATGATACTAATCTTAAACATGTGTATAATGAGTTTGTTGGAGGAGATATGTCTTATGATAAATTTAAAGAGATATGTTCAAAATGTTGGCAAGAAGATTATGGTTTCATAGTAATTGATATGACAAGGAAGGTAAACAATGGTAAGTATAGGAACAAGATAAAACACTTTATAGACGTTTGATGTTTATTGACGTTTTACGTTTTAACGTTTGACGTTCTTTGACGTTTATTGACGTTCATTGACGTTTTACGTTTTAACGTTTGACGTTCTTTGACGTTTATTGACGTTCATTGACGTTCATTGACGTTTGTTCGTTTGCTATACAATAAATGGATGAGAAAGAAATTGATAAGAATATTAAGCTGAAGGAGTTCTTGATAAAGGGATTCAAATCTTGGAAGAAAGAAAGAGCAGGTATATACGATAAATTTAAGACACAAGAGCAACCTGTAATTGATGCTATTCAAAACTTGGGAAGTGAGATCAAAGAAGTAGCAGAACAAAATAAAAATCTAATAACTGAACTTGTTCCAGTTGCACATAAGACGGCTTCAATAGATCCTAGTCTACTAGAAACACCTAAAAAGATAACTTATGATAGTTCTCCAAGTAGTAGTGATACGCCTATAACGGGGGAAATAAAACAAATGAGAAAACAAATTAAAGACAAAGTGGAAGGAGTAGAACCTTTAACAACAGCACAGTCATTTGGTAAGATTGCAACGAAATATTATAGTAAAAGAAATGATACTGTGTTTGGAATAAGAACTGTAGAAGAAGATGGAAAAATAATAAACAAGATAGGAAATTTGGAAGTTAAAGTGAATGGTGATGATTTGATAATTAATGGTAAAACTTATAAAGGAACAGAAGGTCTGTGGGAATTGTTAACGACGAATACTAGTAAAACCATTGAAGATTATGATGATGATGATTTTGAACAGTACAAGGAAATAATAATAGACTCAGATGCTGCCTTCCAAAAATATAATCGAGATAAAAAGGTAGCATCTAGTAGAGGTTCAAAGTACAATAATATTATCAAACCTATTTGGGATAATTATATTAAACCAACTTTACCCCCAACTCCTAAAAAGAACACGACGCCTAAAAGGAGTGGTGAAGGAATTAAACAATATACAGAGATACCTAAAGAATATGTATGGATGGATGATGTGAGAAAGTTAATTGATCGGTTAATAGTTATAGATGGAGAAGAAAGGGCTGGAAATCATAACTTTTACAATGAGAAAGTAGGTATAGTGAGTATGATTAATAATAAGCTTTCGCAATTTATTCCTAATGATCCAAAAGGCATAGGTTATTTGATTAAGATCTTAAATACGTTACCACCACGATTCTGGAATGATGAGAAGCTTGGAAAAGGACTAATGAATAAGATCTTAAACATGAAGGGGATACCAGAGATACATATACCTGGCTTCAGATTTTGTGGGCCTTTTACGAAGCTTCAAGAAAGGTTAGAAAGAGGTGATGAAGGTATTAACCCATTAGATGAGGCCTGTAAAGAACACGATATATACTACAGAGACAATAAAGATACAGAGTCGAGACATATTGCAGATAAGGAACTGGAAACTAAAGCATGGAAAAGAGCATTTAGTAGTGATGCGCCAATTGGTGAACGATTAGCTGCTTTTGGGGTTGGTACTGCTATGAATGCTAAGGTTAAGTTGGGATGGGGGTTATAAGTTTCAGAAAATTTTTCCTCGGTCGACTTTACGACAATGCTAACATTTATATAGCTTGATGGTGTTTACCATAAAGCGCTGTTTCAAGATTTTCTTTATAATAAATGGATATTGAGAGTTATGAGTTACAGAGTTTTAAAGCTAACACAAGAACATTTAATAATTTGAATGAAGCTAACAAAGATATTGAGTTCGATTTCAACGTGGGGGATGGTTTTATACACCCACACAAAGCAGATTGTCATATGACTTTTGAAGTTGTTGGTGCATCAGCTGGAGGAACATTTGGTGCAAACGATACTATAAAACTTGTAGATAACTTCTTCCCATTCTTCTTTTCTCAAATTGAGGTTAGAAAGCATGGAGTTGTTATAGATAAAATCGAGCTACCTGGAATTACATCTACAGCTGTCGGAACATTAAAGATTTCCAAGCCAGAAGTTGAATATTTAAAACAAGCAGGATTTGAAACAGATGATAAACTTGGTCTAAGAAAGAACTTTAGTGTTTTGTATCCATTGAGATTAATTCCAGGCTTCTTAAGTGATTATAAAGAGGTTATGTGGAAAGGCGGATTGAGAATAACATTTACAAAAGCTAACAACAATAACGATGTCTTGTACAAATGGACTGGATCGGGAGCAGCTCCTCACGATGGGAAAATAACAATTAAAAGTATGGAGATAAGAATGCCTATTGTTGAATATGAGTCTAATTACGAAAACAAGTTAAAATTGAATATTCTTAAAGAACCCAAAATCATGTTTTCATTCCATACTTATCAATGTGTTCAGAAGACTGTTGTAGGTTCTTTCTTGGAGTTTGATGTTACTACTCAATTTAATTCTAGACAATTTGATATGCCTGATTTCGTAGTTGTAATGTTCCAAACTGATAGAAGTGGCAAACAAACAGCAGATGCAAGTAAGTTTGATCATTGTAAGGTGAAGAATATCTATCTTAAGAATGGGAGGAATGAGGTATTTCCAAAAGAATCAAGAAACTTAGATATTGCTAACAAGGATTACTTTAAGATGTACGAAGATTATACTGCGTTTAAGAGAATAACATGTGGCAACACCGAAATGTACTATGACCCTAAAGAGTTTATAGATAACAGACCAATGTATGTGATTAATTGTAGTAAGAGGAAGAATGTATCGGTAAATGAAAGAACGAACATAAAGATCGTGGTAGACTTTGCTGAAGTTGTGGCTGCTAATACTATTTGTTATGCGATTTTAATTGGGCGAAAGAACTTTACATATGATCCTAAGAATGAGAAAGTAGTAGAAGAGTTTTAGTTAGCAAAATATCAACGGGCATAAGGGTATCGAAAAGATACCCTCAAACTGTTTTCATTAACGATTGTTTTATGGAAGTTTTTCCATCAAACGAAATTGACGAAAATGATTAAATATTTTTGATTTTCTATATAATAAATACGATGGCGAGTCACATTGAACTTTTAAACAAGCTTGGAAGTCTTGAGCAAAAACAAGTTATTGGATTAAGAGAATTAGAATTAAATACAGAATATAAGATTGTGAAAATAGAAAAGATTAAAACTAAGTTTGGGAAGAGCATTTTAGTTGAATGTGAAGAGTTTAAGATATTTCTTCCACCTAGATTTACAAAACACTTAACAGATAAAATGATTGATGAGATCGTTAAAGATGGAATAAAAATCAAATACACTGGTCTAAAAGAAAACTATCCAACTGTTGAGTTCTGTATGTAAATCCAAAAATGAATGAAAATGAACAAAAATATGTTCTCAGAAGTAAAAAATGGTGTGATTAGAATGGATCCTCAAAAGAAGTTTATACTTACTAACAATTTCAATGTAATTGTGAAAAATGTGCAAACCGAAGTTCAAGTTGTTTTTGATATTAACGGTTGTCTATTCAGCTTGAATTACGATCAGTGGACAGAGTTTAAGAAGTCATTGTTTCCTATAGAGAACGAGATTAACAGAAGATTCCATTATCAGTATCCGAACTTGTAATTTTAAGTATGTTCTAAGTGTTTTATGGTGATAAAGCCATAAAACTGAGATCTTTAAACATACACAATACATAAGGAGAAGCAGTACTTTTGAATGTCATTTAAATTTTAAAGATACATGTATAAATAAGAGATTTATTTGAGTTTTTTGTAATTATATCCTTAGAGTTATGCAATTTATAAGACATTCGATAGATAGGAAATTTATTTGTCTATTGACTACCGTTTGAATTTTGAAAATCGGTTAATAAACAACGGAGATATAACAAATTCGGAATAGTATCCTTAGAGGTATGCAACCCACAATACAGTCAAAAGATGGCAAATTTATTTCTCTGTCGAATGTCGTTTGAATTTTAAAAATCGGTTAATATTCGGTGAAGTTACAGAGAATTTTAGAAAAAATCAAAATTTCGGGAATTTTTTACGGGTTTATTTTTGAGTTTTCGGAAAAATGTTATTCTTTAAAAAAGTCTTAGAATTTTATGTAGATTATGCTAGTATTTTTTATTTTTCAAATTTATGAATTTTATTTTTTGCAGTGTATACCAACTCATAATTTTTTATCAGAAATTTGCCAACTTTTTTATTTGATGAGTTAGCACATTATAACTATGGGGACGTAAGACTACCCTATTAAAAATATTTTGGGTAAACACTATAATATTGGGCAAGTGAGTTGGCAACACTGACATTTTTTTCTTTTTTTGAACATCGATGTTTTAGCTATATATGCTAGCTAGGTGGACATTCTAAGAAGTTACTCAGCTACTCAGTAGATAGTGCTGTATATCATGTAGTTTATCACTTTGCTAATAGATGGCGTTGCTTGTAGAAGTATTTGTTCATATATAAGGACCGATTTTCACTTGATTTCTTGAGCGTAGTGTTAGCCGAGCTCGCTCGCTTGCAGTCTGGCCAGCTGTAAGTAGTTATCGGCGTGGACGTCGCAGGTTCGAGTCGCCTCCAAGCCAGAAGAAGGATTTTCACTCTCTCATCTATAAGTCAAGCAAATCAGATTGAGTTGACGTGAATGGAGACTAGCGCTAGTCGGGAAAAGAAAACGAAGGCACAACAGAAGCAGCAGCAGAAGCAGCAGCAGAAAGAGAAACGGAGGCACAACAGAAGCAGCAGCAGCAGAAGCAGCAGCAGAAAGAGAAACAAACAGAAAAAGGAGCCTGAGAGGCAGCCAAAAGCAAACCAAACAAACAAATAAGAGAAAGGCGTAAGTCCTCTCAGGTCCACCTGTGCACAGGTTTTGCTGCTTTTTACTTTGAAAATTTATTTATGATTTTAAATGTGATAAAAGCCTATGCGACATACTAAACTTTATCTTCTTATAATTCGGCTATTTCTGAACCGATTTCGATCAAACAAAAACCATTTTTTCAATCAAAGATAGCTCTATAAGTTATAAGTTTTAGATGTAAGTTTTTATGATTTCAAATGTCATAAAAGCATATTCAATCTCACTTTAACATTGTAGTTAGGGGAATACTTTGCGTCGTCTAACTTTCTATAATTAGCTGGCTTCTTCTGCGCTGGTCAAAAATATTTGGAGGGAGGAAAATGCGCCAGAAGTAACCACCCCTAACTACTAAAATAAATAAAACTTGATAGCTTTTGAACCACCCGACCGATCTCGGTCCAATTATCAACACAGATGAGGCTGGGGGCGTGATTTTTTAAATATATATTTTCACTTTGACGGTACAACCTAGGGGAGGGGGAGATTTATATATAAAAATAAACAAATAACTCTTGAAACATCCAACCGATCTCAATTAAATTTTCAACATAGTTGAGGTTCAATCCTGGGATTGTTTTTATCATATCACTTTGATGGTAGAACTTAGGGGAGAGGAGGAGTGGGGAATATATATAAATAATTAAAACTTATCTCTTGAACCACACTTCCGATCTCGATCAAATTTTCAGCATAGATGAGGTTCGTGCCAGTAATGACTTTTATCATTTTACTTTGACGGTGCAACTTAGGGGAAAGGGAGGAGGGATATATATATATATATATATATATATATATATATATATATATATATATATAAAATGAAAGTAACTGTCTTTCTGATTTTATCACTCTTCAACTATCCGACCGATCTTGATGAAATTTTCATTATATACGAGGTTCAGACCTGAGATGGTTTGTTATATCACTCTTTGGCGGTGCAACTTAGGGAAGGGAAGGAGGAGGAACATCTATAAATGATCGAAAATGACCGATATTAGTGTCCAACCTATAGTTTTCGAGGTCGCTAAAATGAATAGTGACACTTACGATGCCGTGCCTTGCAACATGGATATATATTTATATATATAAATCATTGAAAATGACCTATATTAGTGCAAAAATCGATAGTTTTCGGGGTCGTAAGATGAACCGTGACACTTCTGATGCCGTTTAAATCCAAATTCAGACCTGCAACTGGGGGGAAGGAGGAGAAGGGGAGGGAGTTGAGCTGATTTTAGTTTAGCGTCCCTTTCAGCAGCGAGGCTATATGAGACGTGGACCTAGTGATTAACGTGGAATCCGAACCACATGAGCTCCCGCCGGGAATCGAACCCTGGTCTCCTACGCCAAAGGCGCGTACGCTTAGGAAAAATGAAATGAAATCTTTGAGTTTTACGTCCCACGGTTATGCGGGTTAGGCTAAAGAAGACGGTGATGATGAGTAATGAAGAAAGTGGGAGGAAACGGGAGAACCCCGAGAAAACCCACGCACACGGTTTGTCCACCATAAAGTTCACTTGGCGAAGGCTGGGATCGAACCCGCGACCCCAAGCACCAGAGGTGAACGCTCTACCACTGAGCCACCGCGGCTCCCGCGTACGCTAAGAGAAGGGGAGGGGTATATATATACAGATGGTGATCAGTAAAATGGAAACACCTGAACGAAATTGTAACTTACTAGATTAATATGGTGTCGGACCACCTTTCGCCTTCAGAACAGACTTGATGCGACGTGGGATGGAGGCATAGAGGTCGTGAATGGTAGCAAGTGGAATTTTACACCATTCCTCGTGCAGGGCATCGGCCAGTTCTGTGAGAGAGGATGGAGGTGGAAATCGTCGCCGGAGTCGTGTTTCCAAGACGGACCACAGATGTCAATTATGTTGAGATCTGGGGATTGGGCGGGCCAGGGAAGGTGTTGAACTTCATCCCGATGTTCCTCAAACCACGCTGCAATAACGCCAGCTGTATAAATGGGTGCATTATCATCCTGGAAGATGGCGTCATTGTCCGGGAACAACATCCCGACCATAGGATGCAAGTGGTCTCCTAAAATTGCGACATAATCGTTGGCAGTGATTCGTCCGCTAAATCTGACCACAGGACCCAATGAAAACCATGATATGGCGGCCCACAGCATCACCGAGCCGCCACCATGTTTCACAGTTGGGCGGAGACACTGCAGATCACAAGCTTCTTTGGACCTTCTCCACACATAAACACGGCCCGTGGTTGGGAATAGGGTGAAGGCGACTCATCCGACCATATTACACGTTTTCAGTTCTCAACGGCCCAAGTTGCATAATCGCGGCACCATTTGCGGCGTGCGAAACGTTATGGTCCCTGATGAGCTGTTTGGCCCGTGCAACACGACCCCGTAAGTTCATGTCATGTAATTCGCGGCGGACTATGATTGTCGAAACAGGGTGGGGGAGGTGCTGATTGAGTTCCTCCGTCACTTGCTCCGCAGTGGCACGACGGTTCTGCGTGACAATGCGCTTTAATATCCGGCGTGACCTGTCACTCATGATTTTCTTCCGCCCACTGTTCCGCTTCTCCGGTGTGGTTTTCCCGTGTGTTGTGTAGGCCGTCATCACCTTCGACACTGTCCCACGCGACACACCTAAGACAGTAGCCACTGTCGTCACACTCACTCCACATAACCGCGCACCAACAACTTCCCCTTTTGAAAATCTGAGAGGTCTCCCATTTTACACTATCTCCGTCTGCTGCAGCCACTGGACACTGCTGTTCCACTGTCCCTGACGTAGTATGGAGACCGACCTAACACACCACCATCAGCGGTCCGGCGCCATGACACCACTGCCAACCCATACATCTGACGTGTTGCCAACTACAGGGTGTTTCCATTTTTATGATCACCATCTGTGTATATATATATATAAATGATCGAATCTAAATTTAAATTCAGCCACGCCACTTGGGGAAAAGAAAGGAGAGAACTATTAAAATCATTCGAAAATGACCGATATCAGAGAGCGCTTTAGTAATAGTAAAAAATGATTGTCTAACAGAACATGTTACTATTTTTTCTTAATTTAACCCAGCAAAGTGGGTAATTGATGCTAGTATTTAATAAATAAAAACGACTACTTTTCATTTGCTATGTTTCTCTACCTTAAGCTACTGAAGATTATATTATCAAAATTTATAAATTATACTTTTTGTACTTCAAATAAATTCGTAGAAACCACTATATTAATCATTTATGTGTGAGAAATTTCTATAGAATTTTTGTAAAATATTAACAAAACTATATCTTTATCAAGGAGAGCACTAAAGAGTTATTGTAAATTTTATTTCTTAACAAGTAAATTCAGTTTACCACCTAATCTATTTTACCTTCACCAAATAATAATTCAGTGACTATTATTAATAACTTTTAATTTTAATGTGACAATATGAAGGGTTACAAGTTGTCGCTACCTAGGTCTAAGGATGCTACAATCATTTTACTACTTCACACACTCCTTTCCAATACATGTGAGATATAGAACATGCAAAAGTATTTTTGATTGATATAAAAGATTTTTTTATGAATATACAAACCCTGGCTGCAAAAGGATTTCCTTCCAAGAAAGTTCTAACAAGTTGTAATGCATTTTTCCTGACATTACTACTCTTGTCATCCAGTCTTCCAATCACAAGATCCAGAACTTGGGCTTGCCGAGACAAAGGAACAGCCTTCTCTCGGCAAAGGCGCTGCCAAATCTGTAGAACCTGTTAATACAATTTAGGACTGATTTTACAAACTGACACGAATTTACTCAAATATATAGATATTGAGAGGTAATACTTACATTGGTACAGTTTTTTGCAAATTCTTGTGAGAATAACTACATGGGTTACAATCTCTTTGAATATCATTCAATTCGCAACTACATAGAGAATTTGGTGTGTTATCTTCCACTTACAACAAATAGTATAATTTTAGCTGCCAGAGAAGACACTAATGTAATAATGTAGACATTCGATTGTTCAACCATAGTTGGGGTTTGAATGCTTAAGCGCCAACTTCAAGAGTAATATGATGTGTAACTGTCCAGGGAGCGAAATAGGTGGTGTAGTGTTAACGCATCGTCACGGAAAGACGGAGACCCAGATTCGAAACTGAGCTGTCATTTTTTCACTGTTTGTAGTATTATGAAATTATAATGAAATGAGTGGTAATACAACAATTATAAAATGGCTGCGAAGATTTTCACTCAAAGGCATTGGTACTTCGCTTCGCAATAGCTTCTTCAATTTGCACAGGATACATTAAACATCAAAAGGAAATGCAATGGATCTCGGAAAAGCCTCCCTTTGCCCACTTGACATTTTATCTTGGGTCTTGAGCGAAATATATTATATATATATATACACACTAATATTACCTGATTCTACATCATAAATTTTATACGAGAGTCCTAAACGACATTGTTCTGTATACTATTGTTAAACAAAAAAAATACGAATACACCGTATTTATGCAAGTATACGAGATTATCTTACATCGGCAGATTAAGCTTTGGTTGTTAAGTTCAATGATTTTACAGTGTAATAGCATATGCAGAACGTTACAACATACTTTCATTACATATTTTGATTCTAATACAGAAAAAATGTATTTGTTTCTATTAACGTTGCCGTATTTTACTGATATTTGTTGTTTTATTATCATAATTTAGGCCTTTGATTCCCAGCTGGTGTGTCGTATTGCGAAGTTTTAGAATTTAAAAATCATGAAGCATTAAATAAATAGTTAAAAATCAATTACCAGTCAACGCCTCTACCCGCAGTGACAACGTTCAATAATATCCAAGACTTATTACTTTATACTAACTTGTAATTTTATATAATAATAATAATAATAATAATAATAATAATAATAATAATAATAATAATAATAATAATAATAATAATAATAAAAAAACATCAAAAAGTGTGTCACAATGTGGTGGTTGTTCAGTAAAGTACGCTGTCAATCAAAACAGCTGATTCAGGGAACCAATAATTGGCAATGTTAACTTTCTCAGCATATCTTGAGATATTATACACAAATAAAACAATTTCTAATTTTCATTACTCACAAATTTGTTGAAAAAAAAATTGTCAGGAAACCTCTAAAAAATAAGAAAGGAGGAGGGAGTTCGACTTATAGTCGGGTAAATACGATAGATGTAAATGCTTTGTACTACAGTGATACGTTGGAACCCGAAGATAGTTCGTACCAGAACCCCATTAAAATAATATAACCTCGATTACAGTAATCCATCCTTGGATCTCACGAAATCGAATTTTTGAACATGATATTACCTGTGAATACAGTGGCTTTTAACACAAAATATTAAGAGTCACGCGCTACATAAATCGTCCTCTAATTACGTAGCACTGCCACTTAAAGCACAAGATGACCTTGAAAGCACTCTGCCGTTGCCACGTCTACTAAACAAAGCCGTATGCTCAATATTTTCCCAGCTGTTAATTGATTAGAGAAGTTCAAGAGTACACTGAATTGTAATACAGCATTAACTTCACGTCAGCGCGGGTAAACAAGTTAGTAGAGCCAGGCCAAAAGTAACAGCTCCTGGATCTTAACAAATAATAATATTTGAATAAAAATGTAAATTAATAACCCATTTCTAACACACAAACTAAATTAACATCGAAAATCATACGAGATGCTTTCAGTACAGCCATAGGTATGGTGGCCCATTGCGCTGGGGAAACGCAAGTACAAACAGATAAGAACAAGTCCTGAGCGTTCGAAATCCTCGCACTTTTCACTTGGGTTCTAAGTTGCTCAAGTTTTGGGTTAGGATTATGAGGGTAATACTATATATGCAAATAAATTTCACTGGACTTGTCGAATCGTTGTATTCTATCTCTTATTAACAAATGAGAACTACGAATTGGTTTCTCTGACCAATTTACTAACGTGGAAAGAAAGAATTCTTTACACATAATATGAACTTTCATATTATACTACAATATGATGTATGCCTCAGTAGAACACCACCTTGGGTAATAATTAAAGTAATAATAATAGTAATTACCTTACTCCGAACAAATGCATTAACGTCATGAATCCGATCTTCCAGGTGGTCAAGAAATTCATCTCTCAGATTCCGAGAACTTTCATCCAAATCTTCATTGCTGAGCACTTTTAAAACGATTTCCCCCATGATTCCAAGCACACAGTTCCTCATGCTGTATGACTGCAATGACAATATAGTGTTAATATTAACAGAGAAACAATTCTGCAACTTCACCGAAGTACGTTATGCAATCATGATGCTCAATGGTCATTTCATGCAACTGGTCCCTACTGTTTGATTCCAAGCCAAGTAGTTTTCTCAGGATTTTGTCGTTACCTCCCACATTTCCATTCGACCAATTATTTCATAACTATTCCCTTTTAATAGTCATTTTTTGTTTAGCCTAAAGATCATACTGTGAGACTTAAAAAAAAAAAACCTAAAAATTTGTCAGTAACTGTTAAACTCACATGAAAGCATTTTACAGTTCAGTTGAAATACGATGCGGTTTAATGTGTTAAGCGAACAATTCTTCATTTGAACAACCTGCTGCTGAAAATAGTTTGTACTACAACATTTATAACAGCATATGTAATGCAGAACTAGTTTTGGACAACTGTGTTAGTCATTGAGAAACACCTGTAAAATTCCTGTTATCATTATAGACTTATAAGATTACACCATAATACTTTCTAACTTCTGCTATGCAGCAATGAGATACCGTTTATCAATTTTTGAATCTAATGTGTACTATTTTTGTAAATTTGTACTGACGCCTGACAACTTTATAAAGTTACTGCTAAACCACGAATTTAATTTAATGTTTTTAATTCCCTTAACACACCATAAAGTTTTAAATAATTTCTTCATCTGCACTAGTCATACCGCTATAGAAAAACGATCAGTTTATATGTTTTATACGTTAAGTTTATGGTTCTAATTTAAAAATAAAGAAAATTAAAATTAAGCACATAGTAAGAAGAAACTGGCTGAGGAAATTGGTTTAAAATGAGCACCAGCCTTGAGGAAAAAGGAATAAAGAAATACAGATATACAGTCGTTATGTTATTGGCGTAGTTTTCAGTTTAATTCTAATTGGAGATTTTGTTATGCATACCCTCATGAAAACTTTTGAGAAAACAGGCAATGTACAGTGCCTGTTTTCGCATGTTTTGCTCATGTGCTACAGGTGTTACGTGTAAAGTAAATGGTTTGGAACAGAAACAGGCACTTATCCGGGAAATAACACCTGTTTTTGAATGTAATAATTCTTGTCCTGACATGAAATCACATGTGTGCACTGTACATTGACTGATCAGTACCTGTTCGACGCGCATGTACATGCAATGTTCAGAAGAAAATGTTGCGGGCTGCAGACATGTGCAGATCAGCGAATGTAAGTTCATGTGTAGCACGTGGTATTTAGTGAAAACGTGTCTGCGTATGTAGCGGTACCAACATATACACTGTACCCCACCGATATTGTAAACATGTACATTTGCGTTCCAGGCTAGCCGGTATTTTAAATGTTGAACGAAAATTTTCTGCACATTACATATAATGTGTTCCGTTCTTTAACGTGATTTTCAGCTATGCTGAATTTCAAAAGTAATCTGCTGTGAACATGAGCTGTTTTTTCCCTGTATTGCCGAATGTTCATGCAGGTTCCAGAGAATTGTTCATCTAGCAGGAGTTTGTCGTTTACATTCCGTGGGAATACGGAAAATAGGATATCCAGGTGGTTTGTTTTAGCAGAAAAGGATTGTATAAACATGAACTGTACATGGTATGTAGTGACAGCATGTATTTGCAGGTTGCAGAGAGTTGATTGAGTTGATTTTGAGTTTTACGTCCCGTTCAGCAGCGAGGCTATATGAGACGTGGACCTACTGATTAACGTGGAATCCGAACCACATGAGCTCCCGCCGGGAATCGAACCCGGGCCTCCCACGCCAAAGGCGCGTACGCTAACCGCTTAGCCACGGAGGAGCTCCAGGTTGCAGAGAAACAGTACACTGTCTGAAATATAAAAGAAACATGTCCGGTAGACAGAATGTTTTAAATCCGAGAAAAGGCCATTTTCAAATGGGTTCTCATAAAAAAAAAAAGAAAAAGGAAGCTGTTTTGTTATTAGGTGTATGTTGCTTGTATCAATATCATGTACATGCAGTGTCCAGCTACATGTTGCTTTCGAATGAATTCTTGAATTTCCAGCAAAACAGACTAATCTTGACAATATTGGAAGGCTCACTGTGTGGGTAGAAATTTGCAGGTGCGAATTTATATTACCACAAAATGGAAAATAGCTAGTAGGTCTAAAGACCAGGGACAGGTTAAAAAACCGAAAATTGTGCCCTATAGTGTAGATGCCCGCTATAGGGGACCTGTGCATTCAGTGTTAACTAATCGAAAAATGTAGTGTTTGTATCGTCTGAACCGCCTATTTCCAGTTCCCCTTTCACTGCATGTTTGCGATCCCTGTACATTGCATGTTCAGTGCTCTCGAACAATACTAGAATAGCACTGGTCTTCTTCTTTTTACATGCAATGTTCAGCGGATGACCAGCTGCTGTTGAAGAGAAAACACGTTAAGATCAGTTGCAAAACATGCAGTCCACAGATGTTGCGTTCGGTTATAGGTACAAAACATGTGTTTTCCAGGTACAAAACAGGTGTTCACTTCTTCCTTGTTTACCTGTGTTTTTCGATTTCCAGGGACTGAACACGCAATGTTTTTAAAAAACACGAGCACATGATCAGGCGTAAAACAGTGTTCCAATTTCAAGGGTTTTCCAGGCGCATGTTGTACATGCGCATGTACAGTACGTGTTTTTTTCTGCTGGGAGTGAAACCTGTCTATGTTGGTCACCATCAGTTCCATTGAAAAGTGTACAACATACAGAAAATAAGTGTGATTGGTGTATTTTTAGAATAAGATTTCTAGTATTACTTGATTGTAAAATTTTAATAACCAATGCCATGACATCTACTTTTAAATAATTTATACAGAGTAATCATAACAATATACAGTACTTTGACAATTGAAATGGTTAGCTTTAACCTTGACAATTTTCCGGAATTACTAAAGCTCCCTACTGATGAAAAGAGCCGATATAGCTAATAGTTTTACCAAAACAGACAGGGTAAACAAATACGTACAATCATTTCCTGAATTCCAATACGTCTTTTTTCTTATTCACATCTTCCTTCACCAACCCTTTATTAGCGTAGTGTTCTGGCCATTGACATCCAAGAACAAATCGTGGGAATGCATTGCTTCTTTGTCTCCAGTCACAAATACAGAACATTTGCCTCTCATATGGGAATACGAAAGAGTTAAGAAAAATAACAAAACGGTATTTTGTGTGGTCAAGATATGCAGGTAAATTTATCATTATCATCATAGGGTAAACATTGCTTCAATGAAGCCAACTTTTTTCCAAGATAGACAGGTGGCCAACTTCCAGAGTAATAAGTAACGAATATCTTACGGGAAAATGCAGACTGAAGACAAACTAGGCCAAGATGAGCAGGTGGCCAAATTGACAGGTTTTACTGTAAGTAGTTTGTAAAAGCAGATATGTGTAGTACTTTACATTGAGGCTAACAGCAACTGAGTATCAAACTAAAAATTTTGCAAGGGATAAAGAATTGTATTAATGTGGATCAAGCTGAACATGAAATAGAAGAACAGTGCACGATTTTAATTAGCTGGTCTAATACTTTTAATAGTAGCGAGATAATTCACTTCTACTCAAGATACAACAATAAAGCAAATTAAATCTACGTCTGGATTCAAGTTTAGGTGTCAGACTGAGATCATATATACATATATACACAAGCAGCCTATACGTCAAGTAAATGAAGGTTAAGAAAAATGGCATCAGAGGGATAAATCTAAAAATACAAAGAGAGTTTCTGTAGAAGTTGTCTGTGCACAAGTGAGAGGCTTAAAACAGTATTTAAAAATGGTTAATTATTGAACCTCATTTACTTACGTCTCCATCAAGATGAACTGTTAATAGGCTAATAGCTGACATCACGAAGTCTGGTAGGTTTTCTGCAATTTCCACGAGAAACTGAGAATAAGCTCGAGTGCCGGACGTATCCTGAGTGAGCTCACTTGAATCCATTGAGCCAATCTCCCGCACGATTTCCTTCACAATGCCTTTGCAGCCAAACTCTTGAACGAATATCACCACTCCTTGAGCCAAGGGACTCACGAGGTGTTCGTACAACTTTAACAACTGTAAAACAATGTATGAAAAATATTTAAGGCAGTTTTATAATTTAAAAATCATAAAATAGTGATTATTGGTAAGGAATCCATTTGTTACAAAATATCAATAACGTAAAACATTCACAGCTGCCATACTCATTAACTGAAAAGCACGAAAACCGAGTACTAAGAACTTTCTAAGCCTAACTTTTAAAAATCTGCATTCATCGTCTATACATCTCGAAATTCGTTCAAAAATAATACAATGCTCCCTTTCAATGCTATAAATAAATGCAATTGGTCTTAATGTTGTACCTGGAAATCAAATTAAGTTTCAAACTCAGCATTCCACCGAACTAGCTTTTCATTATCACCAATGTGAGTGAGTTGAGTTGAGTTGATTTTAGTTTAGCGTCCCTTTCAGCAGCGAGGCTATATGAGACGTGGACCTACTGATTAACGTGGAATCCGAACCACATGAGCTCCCGCCGGGAATCGAACCCGGGTCTCCCACGCCAAAGGCGCGTACGCTAACCGCTTAGCCACGAGGGAGCTCACCAATGTGAGTGAATTATGACGACATGAGAATAATTAATAATCTCTAATATATGGAAGACGTCCTGACTGATTAACACCAAGGCCAAGCTACTTAAACTGAAAATTTCAGATTTGAACAACACATAGGATTTGTGATGTAAAGTACCACTAATGAAGGATTTTTGGACATTCGGCTGCAACGGGTGAAATGAGGGTTCCAATTATTAGATGTACATATCTCGAAATTCCTCCAGGTTAGACACCAGGGATTTGGAATTTGCACTTTTCATTTAAAATAATGAAATCCGTGTTTTTTGTCATTTGATCTAGAATGGAAGACAAACAAACAAACAAACAAACAAAAAAAAATGAAAATTCGATGTGGAAAGTCTGAGATGGAGGTTCCAATTATTACAATAAGATCAGATCTGTTTTCACTACGCAAACAAGACAAGCTGTCTAAAGCCGCACAACTTACAGAGGGGTTATAAATCAATATTTGGAACAATTATTTTTTCTAAATTATTATTGTAACGTTTTACGTTTTGTTTGGTTGATTCATTTCATTAATGCTCTAACATAAATTTAAATTTCATGTAAAACAACTTCATAGTACACACTCTTAACACTGGTCAGAAAGCGTCGTGTGCCGTCATCTACTGAACAGCTCGGCCCCAAAGATACCTTACTGTAAAAGTCTGACCAAAAAAGTCAAAGATATGCTGGGAGGTTTTTACTCGTGGAGAACTTATCACGGGCTGCAGCAGTGACGGGTGAGGGGTCTCTGGCTATAATTGCCTAGACCTCTAAAATGTATAAATCCGTAACTGAATAAGATGCCCATATATCGGACATCCTTAGGTTTAGAGAATTGACATTTGATATTAAGATTTTCATTTAACATAATTAAATGCATGTTTCATCGATTTTCGATACCTGAGGTGAAAGGGAAGAAAAGGAGGTGGGGCTGATTCACTTAGATGCCCATACACGGTGATCGAATTCCGTACGAGACTTCGAGTCCAGAGGAGTTGTATAAATACTTATCAATTTAACTGAAACAAACAGCACTGTGCAATGTGAAATGAAGAGGTTGTGATGATGTAAAATGGGCGATCTCTGATTTCCAAAGAGGGCAAATTGTTGCCGCTCGGTTATGTGGTGAAAACGTCATGAAAATGGAAATTGTATTGGCATTTCGCGAAGGACAATGTCCAAGATGGTGCGGCGTACAAAACTCACATTGGGAAAGAGGATCAGTAGTGGGAAGAAAGCCCTCAGCGACAGGTCTCACCGAGCATTAAAGCAGATTGTCATTCAGAACCGTAGTGCAATTGCGTTGAAAGTGACGGAGGAACTCCTGCACTCCGCATATGTGCAGACAATCACAGTTCGCCACGAGTTACGTGACAAGGATACACGGATGGCTTTATACGAGCAAAGCCGCTGATAAGGGACCATCACACTTTAGGACGACGCAAATGGTGTTGTCAACATGCAACATGGACCATAAATGAATGGAAGCGTCTGATGTGGTCGGATAAGTTATCAATTCAATTATTTCACATCACGGGCCGTGTTTATGTGGTGGACACCCAAAAGAGAGTAAGATTCGCACTGTTTCAGGCCAACCGTGAAACATGGTAGCGGCTCCATAATGCTGTGGGCTTCAATATTCTGGCTTTCAGTGGGTTCTGTGCTTGACGCTTGCCGATCTTGTCACTGTTCGTAATTATATCGCCATTTTAGAGGACAATGTGCATTCTATGGTCCTGATAATATTCCCGGACGAATCCGACGCAAACTTCCACTACACATTCTCTCTCGAAACAGAGAACGTATAATACTCCACTTCCTGCTATTCCTGAGATTTATGAATCCATTCCAAGTCGCATCAGAGCTATTCAACGCCATATCAATCTGGTAAATTTCACTTTTTTCAATTGTTTCCATTAAATTGAAAGTATTTCTATATGACAGGCGTACAAAGAATTATTGTAAAATACTGCCCTCGGTAACACGTATGGGCATTTGTTAGTATGTAATAAGTCTTACGAAATGACGACTACAACCACAGGAAAATGCGTTTCTAATCATCACCCGTTCTCATGTTCTCACCACCATTTTCTCCACCCTAAACCATTGTTCATGTTGACCAACGATTTAGAAAACTATAACCTGACCCAAATGTGGAGATTAGCTGTTCTATGTAATGATTAAGTTTGGCAGTCACTTTTGATGTATTTGCTCTATGTTTCTCAGTCACAATGCTCGGAGACCCTTTGTCCACTATCACTGTTCACTGATGCTTTTCTGCAGATCATAATCTTAGATACTATTCCTTGCGACAAATTGCACACACCTCTAACTTAGGTAGACTTATGCAAATTAACAACCTCTTTGAAACTCAGATCTTCCATTTTGTCACCACCATCAACCTGCTTCAACACATGCCTGCGGTCTACCGCTCCTGATATACTACAGACGGTCATGTTAATAGTAACAATGGCCAAGCATTACACATACATCTTCAGTAGGAGCATCTCAAATATCCTAAAGGCTCTGTATTTCAGGTTGTCTCCATGATTTTAATAGCCATCTGTTCGGAATGAATTTAACAATGCTGGAAGAGCGTTTAAGAAATCGTATCGGTCTTCCCTTGCTAGATGTGTATTCTATCTGCACTAAAAGGTCAGGAAAGTTTTTGGAGTTTGATTATACATCCAATCTCAAGTAGCCACACAGCATTTGGTATTTACCTTTGAGATAATATTCCATGCATATTTTAAATGCATATATTAGTTTCCACTAAACGGACCTTATTAGTTTTAGTAAATAATAAAAATATATAAATAGATTATATACTCACCATTCACATTATTCTAGATACCTTTAAAACATTTTCAAGCACAGTTTTTTCCTCATGATAAAGGAAAAGGGAAAATAAAACTGAAAAGTTAAAAAACGAAAACCTAAACCCGATAACCGAAGATTATTACATTTTTTTATTTCCACTTCCTAAGAATCCATTAAAAATTGGATCACAGTTTTGAACATATTTGAGGAAGTCAGACCCTGACCACTTTGTGCAAGAACGAAGTTTGGTGTATGATACAAAAGAACTATGACTTTTATTAGTTCTTACTCGTGAAATAAAATTCTCTTAATTACTGAGGGTACGTTATATTCCTTTGGGTTTACCTTCCAATTTTATGTTTCTTTCTATTCCTGTCACTTGTGGACCACGCCCGAAGTGGTTCACAACGTTTTGAAGATATCTTGCGTAACGTGAATGAAAAATTTAGAATTATTTGAATTCATTATGAACATCCACTCTTGTTATCAACCTCCAGGATGTATTACTTTTAACTAACTCAAATTCTCCTGTGTACTTCCAACGTATACACATATTAGTTTTCTTCAGAAAGAAAGCAAAGCATTATGAAATACCTGCATAATTTTAAGACTGCAGCTCAGGCCATGGTTGAATCGCTTAATTAGTGTACCAAGTATTTGAAAGATAGTTTCCCTCATGTATTTAAGCTTTGCAAAAGCAATTGTTGGGTCTTCCAATATCTTGTAACAGCAATTTGCAGCCAAACTGAAATAATAACCACAAAGTGTTATTATTAGTATGCTTAAAGTTAGAAAATGTGTTAAGGAATACAGATAATGAAGATAACAGCAAAGGCTTTCTTTTAAAATGTTTACTGTCATTTTATCTGTAACAGAATATTATTCTATATTGATGACTCCAACAGCATTACAACAAATCAAAGCCACAACCATATTCCCTTTACCAATGCTAATTAAATAAAAATTAAACTCACTATTTCGAGTAGCACTCGCAACAGTGGTGTATATCAAGTGTTAGGAATTTGCAACAAATCATATATAAACAACATGAATAAAAATATTGCAACCACAATGAAAGAGAACGTTGATAAAAGTGATTATCCATCTTTAGATTTTCTTGGCAATTAAAAATAATACAACACAACATATAATTGAAGCTAAGCAAGTTTACATAAATTACGACATAAAATTCTACAGCAGTTCAAAATTGAAAGCTCCGAATATAAGGCCACAGAATAAGAGATCAAAACAGTTTACGAAAACTCTTCCAGACGCAATCAACGAAGTAAGTGTTTCACTTGCATTTTTAATAGTTCCACATAGTTGCAAACAGCCAACCCAATATTATTTATTTGTATTTTCCAAATACTAGAAGTTGAATAGAACTCCTAAATGAGCACGACTTCTACTGCTCCAGAAGTAATTGAATAAAATCAAATGATACGTATCCTATAGCATCCACTAGTAAATATCTAGACCTGTTTACTTCGGACACGGAAGTAATTATTTCCAAGAGAAGCTATATTTACGAATATCAATGAAACACTTATATTTTCCATATAACTAGCTTTGCTTTTTATGTACTTAAACTACTCGCTGAGCAAAACAATACTTTTTATTGAAAACTAACAACGTGTATAACCGTTTCGCCATTTCATAAGATACGAGACAAAGAAATAGCATAATGTCTCATGAAGACAAAGGCAATAATTGGCGGAACGGTTATACGTTCTTAGTTTATAAACAAAATGTATTCTTTTGCTGAACGAGTAGTTCAATCAAACCTTTATTTATTGATAACTATAGTACTCACCTATTTGTATTCCTTAATGCGGCACAAACTCTCCAATTCTTCGGTTACATACGCGAGTAGTCATTAACGAAGAACAATGAGGCTTAATACATGTCGCAAGCTTAAGATCTTGCAAGCTTATTTTTTCGCATTAGTGGACATTCAAATTTTTGTACGAAGTAAGTATTTTTCGCGTGAAGAATTTCCCTTTCCATGTAAAGGATAATCGAAACAATTGGCTCCCTTTGTTGCATTATCCTTTACATCCAATAACAATTAAATTATCAATTACATAGAAAAGGAAATTCTTACGCAAAAAATACGCTACTTTTTATATGAATTTGAAATGTCCACTAATACTAAAACAATAAGTATGTGAAGATGTCGTTACACAACATATATTAAGCATTACTAATCCTTGTTAAATATACTAATGTTGTTCGTATATGTAATCGATATATTAGGAAGTTTATTCTGGATTAAGGAACACAAAGAGGCGAGTACTATAGTTATATTGATGCGTATATTCCATACGTTTTATCAGTGAATTATACTTATTTATTGGTTGAATTAGAATTTGATGTTTCTTTCAACACCGATACCACATGAGACGTGGACCTACATTTAACATGGAACTGAACAGAATTGAACGTTCAAATTTTTCACGGGTCCTCACCGGGAATCGAATAGCAAGACCCCGTCACCCAAACCCGCGTGTTAGCCGCTAGTCTAGAGGGGATTTATTGATTTGCTTTCTTCCTACTTCACAAAACAGTATGCAAACCACTTTCTTCATATCTAGTCTAAAGAAGCTCTAAATCATGGTCTAATAGAGAACTCATTTTACTCACTTGACAAACTCCTCTTCTGCAACCGGAGGATCCCACAATTTGTGAAGAGGAAGCTGCAATAAATTGTACAGCATCTGCAGGGCTTCGTTCTTTCTGCCTGTCCAGTCCCAATCGTCTTCATCAACCTTCTTAGCCTTCTTCCGCCCCTGCAAAACAACCAACTACTTAGAAATGCTCTTTATGCGATTAATAATAATAAATAGTTTATGAAAGAATACAACCTTTTCCCTGCTTAAATCTTGCATTAAGATGTGACGAATTACTTCCCGGCTTACACCAAACTCCTCTACCAATAGTCTTACAGCCAAACAATATCTTCTGTAAGACGTTCTTTCACTTTTATGGTGAGATTTTCCGTACGCATTGAAACTGAACGACTACGTCATGCTTCATCTTCAATTCATTCCAACACTCTTAAATCGCTCATATACTGTCTGAATATCTGTACAGGAGACAAACGTATTCCCTTACACTTGTCGCATCATTTCCACGGCCTAGGCTGCACTTTGGAAGAGTTTAAAACAGAATTTAATGTTTGCTCCCTGCTCCATGGCGATACCATAACAACAGTTTCCCGCTCCTCACTGAATATGGAGTCATAGTTTCAGTCATGCTTGGCATACAATGAGGAGTTGTTGTTAGCATACGATTATTCATTTCTAACATCTTTCTTTTCTCCACAATATTGATTGATTGACTGAGGTTTATTGGGGACGTCACCATCTAAGCTATTTGTACCCGTTACGATCAACATAACGATCACGATAAAAATAAACATATCAAAATATAACAAAAGAACTCTGCTGCAAAGAGAAATAAAAAAACTAAATGAAGAGAAAATAAATATGAGAACAACAAACATACAACAATAACAATAAATAGGAATATATATATATATATATCAATAACAATAAAGAGTAACAATAGTAGAGCTCCTCCGTGGCTAAGCGGTTAGCGTGGGAGACCTCCGTGGGTTCGATTCCCGGCGGGGGCTCATGTGGTTCGGATTCCACGTTAATCAGTAGGTTCACGTTTCATATAGCCTTGATGCCGAACGGGACTTTAAACTCCACAACAACTAATAATGGTAACAATAGAGAGAAAAAATTAACAATAACAATAGTAAAAAAGAATAAAAGGTCAGAAATCAACGTTTGAGGCAACCCTTTCCACGTAGGTCAAGTACCGTCCACTCAGTTTGTCTTCTAGCATGTCTATCATGTCAAAGAAACTGCAGGTGGCTTACAAACAGGTGTAGATTTTGGTCTTTTCGAGGAAAGAATTATATCATGGAGCTGGTGTAAATGTTGGCAAAGTTTCAGGCCGACGACAAAAGGACAATCTGGTTGTGTTCGCCGAAGATAACCACTAATAGAAGAAACACGTTGGATTCGCTAGTCAACGCGACTGGGGTCGAAGTTATCAGGAACAGGATCAGTTTAGACGTTTGGGTCGCCTCAGATTTACGAGAAGTAGCTGCAACAGTAGCAAAGAGAACAGAAAGCGTGGAACGGATGCTTTCTTTCAAGCGACGCTTCGTATCAGCAGCAGAGATTTTCCCAACAACCATTAGCTCTTGGATTCGTTTCTCACGTTGAAACTCAGGACAGACCCGAGACCAAGCAGAATGCTCGCCCTTGCAGTTGACACAATAGGACTAGGTCGCTGTACACGGTTCCGCATCATGACTACGCTCACTACAATTCACACAGACAGCAGCACTCGCATTACACAACGTGCTGTTATGTCTGAAATGTTGACATCTGAAACAACGCAGGGGACTGGGAATATAGGGACGGTAATAACCAGTCTTTACATAATCCGGAAGTGTAGGTAAACTGAAAAAAAGAATTAGTGACTGAGTAGCAATAAGCTCACCTGACTTCTTACTTTTGATGTGAGGTACATATTGGTCAGCCAACTCTGATTTAATCTCCTCCTCGGTGGTATTTAGGAGGACTCAACATGATATCAAACCGCGAGAAACGTTCAGTGGACGATGGGATTCTACTGACACGTTAACTGATCCAATGGTAGTCAATTTAAGAAGCTTCGTTGTTTGCTTCTCGCTGACCGTTTCCACCAATAAAGTGCCATTCCGTAATTTCTTGATATCTGTAACCTATCCGGCGTTGTAAGTAAGGGAAGCGGAGAAGCCCCTATAGCACTCGGACAGTTTGTTTCGGCATCTTTACCTATAATTACACGATATCGGACTCCAGGCATCACAATATTTGTCTTTTCCACACTATGTACAACTTGACAGTTTGTCTCGTTCTCGTTTGGTTTGCGCTTTTTGCGAGAGGGTAAACCCGAACCCGAATTTATAGTTTTTTCCCCATAGAAGATTAGTATTTTTGTCCACAATAAAATCAATCTCGTTATATAATTGTCGGACTGTGCACTACTGTCTTATGTGATGGAAAAAAAGGGAACATGAAGACTATTTTACTAACAGAACTAGATTGCCAAATTTTTCAAAGAAAAAAAGCAATATTTTACGTTTTTTAGGGAAAGGAAAAAGAGTTCATTTTGAGTTTAACGTCCCGTTCAGCAGCGAGGCTATATAAGACGTGGAAATACTGATTAACATGGAATCCGAACCACATGTGCTCCCGCCGGGAATCGAACCCGGGCCTCCCACGCCAAAGGCGCGTACGCTAACCGCTTAGCCACGGAAGAGCTCGGAAAGGAAAAAGAAGATATGTAATATTCAGAATTTGCATATAACGAATACATAACCTAATATATTTCTAATCGGAAAGTGGGAGTTCCATTACATATAATACTACAACACTAAAAAGTATATTAAAATTTACTGTGGGAATTATTGTGGTTTGATTCCATGTTAAGCTGTAGGTCTTTATCTCGTATAGCCTCGATAATGAAAGAAGCGATAAAGTCAAATCCAACAAACCAAGTATGTTGCACATATTTTTATTTCAATTAATTGTATTTTAATGACGATTTCGATCTCTTAACAGTCCCACAACTTTTATAATACGTTCAAAAAAATCCTTGTAGGACCAAACGAAATTCACATTAACTTGGAGTTCTGTTTTTATTAGTTTTGTTGCTCACATCAGTATATGATTGAGAATGTGTTGACAGACGAAGGTTATGTTACTAAAAAGAAAAAAAAAAATTCTTAAACATACGGTTGGGGTGGTGCCAGTTAGAAGGGAGATGAAAACGATCGCTCTGAATACTAAATTAAATAATTGGGTTGCGTTTTTAACAGTGTGGGAGAAATCTGTTCCTCTAATCAAATATTTTTATTCGTAATAGCTTATAAAAACACTTTAGAAGTGTCCAGGACTATTATCTCTCTCATTCATTATGAAAAACAGAAGTTGTTTTACGTGTAAAATAAAAACGTATGACGTAAAACATGCCAGAAAAACGTAAAATCTGGCAACCCTATATTACATGTAGTTACTATAAAAGAAACAAGTTATAAATTTTGACAAAATTAAAAGAGTAGATACCAGTGGTTGTATCTAAATCGATCGTGAAAGGTTTTATAATAAAAGATTCCAGAAAATAACATTGGAATATTTTACTTACTTTGCCATCAACCATCGCTCCTTCGGAGTCGTGCGAGAGCTTCTCTTCGAAAGCAATGATCATCTGTGTTAATATGTAGGTCATCATCTTCATCATATTTAACGTCTTCATGGAGGTCTCGTAGACGATGTCACTATCTTCGAGAACGAGCGACACCTGGTTCACCAAATGGTGGAAGCCTACAACACACAATGGCACCGACATCACTATTTGATACTTTTGCTTTATGCCTAATATGCAAGTCATGTAAACATAATAAAACGTAATCTGGTATTCGCTACATTGACTATATGAGCAACAATGACTATATGATCTTAATTAAGACAACTGGATTCAGAGCCTTTGACTTCTTAAAACGTCTACCAGTTTAAGTTAAAACCTGTACAGTAGGAGTGAGGCACACTTATGAGTTGAGTCTAGTTGCCATAGCTGATAGTTAAATATGAATTTCTATAAATAAGAATAATTTACATTTACGCATGTTAGAAGTTACTAGCTGAAGAAGCTTTTAAAAAAAAATCCATACAGACTTTGCTGAAGGATCACTGGCAGGTAACTGCATCTTAGGTCGGACCATGAATGTGGTACTTAAGTATTGGACCCTCTATTCAAAGAATTGAAAATAAGATATCCAAAGACAGGATCGACGAGGGTGCTGTTTTTGCATGACAACCATGTTCAACTGTACAGAAATTGATGATTAAAAAAAATCCAGGTTCCTAAACCACCTGAGATGAAGTCCGTCATGGCTGAAATGCCTTTTAGAAAGGTGTAAGCCATAAATGTTTACAGCACAACCAAGAATGTGGAGAGAGTATTTTGAAGGATTGTAAAGGTGAAAAGTCGCCTGCAAAACTTTTTAAATGACCCTCGTGATATATTTTAACTAAAACAATTTCTTTCCGCAGAAGGTGACAGCAAAACGTCATGAAACATTTAGTAACTTTTATTCACAAACAGAACACAAAGCTTGCTAAATGTTTCATGACATTCTACTGTCATTTTCGTCGAAACCTACAGATACAACTTGTACACAGCAAGTACATCTTGAAAGTGTATAAATGTTTCAAGTCCTGTCAATGTATATTACTATAGAATCAGTTTGCCAAGTGATACGCAGTTCTACATCGTCAACTGAGTGTTTGTTGTTTGTGACCTTACATAGAACTACGTATACATCAACGATTGTTCATTACCTATAAATCAGGAATTGATTTAATCAATTGATTGAATATGCTATCTGTTTGTTTCTATTTTATTATTTCACAAATATTAATTTTTATTCATAAAACTACTCTCTAGCTTACTGCACATGAATGACTTTTATCAGAAACCAGTACTCACCATCTGGTTGTCTGAATATTCAAGAAAACGTTTCGAGTTGAAGCATAACCCAGCAGCTGGTACGTTCAGCAAAATACAAAGAAAGGTAAGAACTACTACTATCGATAAAATCATATACAGTCCATTGTATAAACATGACTTAAAATGTAGTGTCCTAACTACACATAGGACATTCACAATAGTATATCCAAAATCTGACAGAAAAGAAAGCTGCCTCCATTTGTTTTCTGGTTATTGGAAATTAATTTTCTATATTTACTGAATATTTTTAAATCTCAAGTTACGATATTTCCAAAAGATGACCAATATATTACACGAATCCAGGAAACGTTTTCTCCATGACAAAAATGTTCTAATAATAAAAACAAAGATTATTCTAATCCGAAAACTTCGCCTATAAATATGAACAAGGTTCATATTTTTCTTTTTAACTAAGCTTTAAATTTTACACTTAAAGCTTCTGAAAATAATTTTATTTCGAAAAACCAATGAAACTGTATTAATTTTGTTGGATAAAACTGACCGTGTAAGTAAATTAATATGTTGACTTACCTTTGACTGCGATCTCCCAAGCTTTATACCTGCCATTATTGTCCATGTGAGTGAAATGGATCAACACATTGTGCAACGTATCGAACTGCTCTAGAATAAATTCTGCTCCCTCTTGACTCAGTGCTGATTTGCAATCTACAATGATCAGAGAAAAATTACAAGTAGTTGATTTCCTCCTCTCGAAAGTCATAGTTCTCCTTTAGATCTTGCAACTAAGTGATTAAAAAAAAATACAAAAAAAGTAAAACAGAATAAAACAAACAAACAAAAAAAAAATTCTGGACAAGAAACTGGTTGCAGACATATACAAAACTTTTTCTAATTAATATGAAATCGTTGTCATTTGATTTCATACCTAACACTCTACACCGACAACATTTGGGAGGTGATTCCTGACACCAAGATAAGACAAAAAGTATAGAACAACCTGGGTACACAAATGCTTGCTTTCGGAGTTACAGGCTGCCGAAAACATGAAAAAATTAATTTTAATGGTCCATAGCTCCAAGGGACGAATTTTCAATCACTCCAGAACAATTTCTATCTTACTTAAAGAAATTGGGGTCAACTGGAGAGACCGGCGGCTCAATCGCAACCTGTACATAGGACAACGAGTCAAGATGTGCTTGAGTGAAGGAGAAACCAAAAGTGTGGAGATTGGAAGAGGAATCAGACAAGGATGTAGTATGTCGTCTCAATTAGTCAATATTTACAGTAAATGGTTAATGAAGAAAGCATTAATGGGAATTGGAGATTTCAAGATTGGAGGGCAGATCATTAACAAGGTAAAGTATGCAGATGATATGGTTATTATAGCTAGAACCGAAGAAGGACTACAGGAGATTATTGACAAAATAGTTGACACTGGGAAACTATATGGAATGGAAATCAACATGGAAAAATCGAAAGTCACGAGAATATCCCGTGGAAATGCACCCTTACGGGTCAGAGTAGAGCAAAGAGTACTTGAAGAGATTGATCAATTAAAATATCTGGAAGTATTTTGACAAAAGACGCGTACTGCAAAGAGATCAGGTCGAGAATTATTATAGCCAAAGAAGAATTCAACAAGAAAAGGTAATTCTTAACTAGCAGCCGTAATATTGGACTAAAGAAGAAATTGGTCAAGTGCTATATATGGAGCATTGGACTTACTGGTTCAGAGACTTAGACATTACGGAAGTCCAAGAAATACTTAGAGAGCTTCAAAATGTGGTGTTGGAGGAAGATGGAGAAGGTAAAATGGACTGAAAGAGCAACAAACGAAGACCTTTTAAAATGGATAGAAGAGAAGAGGACACTTCTGACCACCATCTTTCGTAGAAAGGCCAATTGGATTGGACACATCTTGCGAAGAAATTGTCTTCTTCATACCGCCATAGAAGGAAAGATGGAAGGGAAGCGAGGAATAGGAAGAACAAAAGTGATCGATGATTTAAAAAATAGAAGAAAATGTTGGGAGTTAAAAAGAGGAAGCTGAAAATCGAGAAACATGGAAGAAACACTTCCAGGTCAAACTGAAAATTAAGAAGAAAAGAAAGAGAAAAAACTCACTAGTCCCAGGACCTGCCAAAAGGCAGAATAGTTAATAGTAGCACCTATACTATGGACCTACCGTAGTTGGGTCAAGACTTCACTTAGGAACTACTATGTGCCCTATCCAAATATCCATGTTTCAGAATCCTGCGGCACTTCCTGAACAATTTTTATAGAGGTAGTTGATGAGTACTTCAAATTACATGTCGATAGCCAAACTCTCTCTGTAAGAATTGTTGCTTGAGTAGCTTAGGATTCTGAAACATTGATTTTTGGATAGCGCACTGTTTCCTCCCGATTGGAGATAACAATCAAAGGTTTACTGTAATTTGGAATAAGAAATGGAATTTTACTGTAGACGAATTTTAAGGTAGCTTCTTTACGAATTTTAAGGTAGCTTCTTTATGTCTTTGGTTATTCGTTGTTTATTGCCTAATAATTGTTCTTTTCTGAAATTGTGTGTGTGTGTGTATTCTTGAATGTTAGGTAGTTAGTTTTCGTTAGATGTATGCATTTAGTTAGGGGTTTGTTCAGAGGTAGTAGGATCTTCCACTCTATACTAGTCTGAAAGTAAATTGCAGATTTTCGAGATGAGGCAACAAATAATTTTATTTTCGTCATCTTGGTTTTCTTTTTATCTTCATACTATATTTCCTTTATAATATATTCACCCAATCATCAGTTATTTCTTAGAGGGGTTCATACAGGTGGATTATTTTGATTGGAAGTTAGGTGTCTTCGATCAGAGGTGTATTCCTCTGATTCGTAAATACGTACCCAGTTCTCTGGTTAAGAGACGCATTATTTCAGCTACCCGCCGAAAAACAAGAAGCTGAAATATGTTGATCTGGCCAATTTTAAGAAATTTCGTGTAATCCCTACGAAAATGATGCTATATGAACGTTCATTTTAAAAGAGCAGAACAACGTCTTACGTTGAGATGTCTTGGAATTGCTCAGACTGTAAAAAGGGCCCACATAAACACTCGTCTGTTAATTTTAAAGTATGAACTATGCTTTGGGCCATGTGCGACAGGAGTAATAATTATATCCAAATTGTTGTCAGAATTACATTCTCCAACTGAAGAACAGTTTGCAAACTATCTTCCAGTGCTTGAATGTGGACTATAACTGCACCTGTAGAGGTTTGGCAAGATTGTTTTGTACCAGTGAGTCGCAACATGATAGTTGGCAGTTTGCTACACGAAGTATCTACTCATCAGGAAAACAAGTAAGTGTACGTTTTAAGGTAAACACAGTTAAATCTGAACAGTGAAAAGAACCAAATATAAACGAGAGAAGTGACAGTGTTAAAAAATGCATTTCGTTTTATTTGGCAATAACAATAATATGTACTCTTCTTTTGAAATTCAGAAAGTGTGCATCATAGTAATGTAGGTGTCCATTCCCTTCTGGAACCAGCGTTTGCTGTTTTTTGCCATGTAGCCGTGACATACAAATATTCCTGTTGGGAGGGGGAATGGGTTCGTAACACATTAATATTGACCTGTCATAATATTTCAAAATGTAGCACTTGCAATCCTCTCTAGAAAGTAGAAATCCAATCCTTGCACTTAACGCAATGTACAAGTTTGTTTCGATTCGTTTGGTTTGTCAGTGGAAGTCCGCAGTATCGTTATTCGTTTGTTACTGAGATGCCAAACTGGCTGTTTTATTTATAATTGGAAAAAGAAAATTTAGGGGTCACTTCACAATGTAAACATCTCATTATGTCTCCTTGCAGGAATCATACTGCATTTTTAAAGAGTCCATAATCCTGAGTTTCAATAAAAGAGAGAGAAATTGGTTTTAATAAAATAGGTATTGAGTAGGATGTTGTTTTCGTACAGAATAAAAACAGTTTACTGCGTTAGCAATTCTGACATATCTTCTCTATTTTGGTAACTGCTTCGTAGAGGTAAACATACACGTGAAATATATGGAGACTACTTTAGGTGCAGTGTATATTTGTTTTTGTGTATTTTATTAGTGTATATGTCAGGTTTAATGTGTAGTTTATAAGTTGGTCCCACAGGCAATAAGTGTACTTGTGTTTAGATAATTAATGTGAATAATACATTACAAATGGGACGTAAATACAGGCACAGACTGTGTACTATTTATCTGTGTTAAAACCTCTTCTTGATAGGAAGCCCTAATACTTGAGAAGATATTTTGTGTGCTATGACTTGCGTAAACTGTGTTTTCCTACGAAAACTAATAAGAAAAAGAGAATAGTTGCATTTGAGGGACTGATGAGTAATTACAAAGCAGTATTTAAAGAATAATAATTACAAAAGTTTCAGTAAATCAAATTTTCTAATTGGAACCGTTCGTTAGTAGATACTGATGTTGATGTAATATGCTGTTTGCATAGTTTTCTTCCAATAAATTAGTCTAATAAATATTGGGTCTCGTTTACAAAATTAAATAAATAGATTCTAGAAAATTTTAATATATCTATATTAGCTTCGAAGTGTGCGGACTCGAATCTCCGAGGTGCAAGAGATTACAGTAGAGAAAAGGTGAGCGTATGTAAACAAATTAAAGTTTGGGATGTGAAGTCCTGAATGCTTCCGAAGTACAACGTTCTAGGAACTTCTGAAATTTTAGAAACATTTGGATTAGAAATTCAGTGTTGTAAGTTTTTTTTATATATATATATATATATATAGCGCTTACTTAACCTAGGAAGTTGAAGTGCTCTTAATTGGGTTATCAAACTACAGTCAAAGGTCTGGAGCATGAACATGAGCCGTGAGAGTCAACGACCGAGATTAAGTTAAGACTTTGTCCCGAGTTCGAACCTAGGCTTGTATTTGAGTCTTCCATTCCATATTGCACTGGAGTGGAATGTACACGAAGGGCTTGTACTCTGTACGGAAGATTGACCCCTTCGGGTAACTGCTGGTCCATAGGAATGTGGAAAGGTGACATCATCAATTCTTATTATCATCGAGTTGCGTATGACAATCTAGGAAGTAGTTAAAAGTTTCTCCTTTTACAACGAGTGGCGACCCGAGCTATATGAGAAATAAAAATTCAATCAATCAATCAAACCTTTTTATTATTATTATTATTATTATTATTATTATTAAGGTAAAAGCACATATTAGCTTCTAAGTGAGATCTTGACCCATCTACAGTAGGTCCTATAATTTTGGAACTATGAACCTTTGAATTTGATTTTTTCATGTTTTCGGCAGCCTACAACTCCGAAGGGAAGCTTTTGTGCACCCAGGTTGATCTATACTTTTTGCCTTATCTTAGTGTCAGGAATTACCTCCAAATATATATATATATATACACAGGGTGGACCATTTACCTTGATAAGCTCTTATAACTTTTAAAGTAGTGGACACAAAATGCTGAAATTTTGTATCATGTAAATATCGGCAGAGAGACATTGTTCGACGCATTGTGATCTCACAAGGTTAACAGTGTTGCCAACCTAACAAAGTTATAAGTTCAAACGGCACTACGTCAGGTACATAGTTCAAATCTACTTTGCTAAACGAAAACATATAACAGACGGGGCAATGCACACCTAAAGCATTTTAGTGTATTATACTATGATCATGATATGGATTTTGAATGAATATGAACACAGTTACAACAGTTTGAAAATTTGAATTTTTTCAGCAGTCTTTATTTCTAAAAACTACATAGGTAAGTATCTCATCCAATTGCATAAATGGCTTTCAATAGATGTGAAAATTATAATGCTGTTTACTTGTTTTCCTTGAACTGAGGTAGCATTAAAGTAACTATTGGGTATTATTTTGTCCTTGGTACTGGTTTCAAACATGAGACACAGTATCACCAACCCACGTGATTTTTTTTTAGTTTTTTCAGTTTTTGATGTGTCATATTTCGTATTTGAATAGAGGTAATGCTTTCCACTTGCGTAGATTATGAACATTTTGTACCCTTGTTTCAAAAGAAAGAGAAAAAAATTCTTGAATTTGGAACATTTTTATTGTTTTCCACTACACTTTTTTCGGTGTGAATGCTACTATGTATCTAAAAGATGTTAAAATCACAATGACATATACCGTCCACCTACTTTCCACCAATATCTCGAACAATCCGACTAGAAGATCCGAAATTATAAAAATGTTGAAAATAAGCTAGAATATTCCGGTCGGCCATTTTGAATCCGCTCCCCCGCTGTCACCACCAGAACAACAGGACTAAAACTCCATATTTATGTTTCTATTATGATATACTTTCACATTTATTTTCTTAAAATACAAATCTAAAATACGTGCGCTACCAACATTGTCCGATTTGTCATGGACTGACTGTGACACACTCTCCGCTGACCATGGTCGAAAAAAGGGTGAATAAGCAAGTCAAGAATCAAAACGATGCTTTTTTTTTTTCGGTAGCGACATTGTGTACGAGGAATATATGTCACAAGAGCAAATGATCCTTTTTCTACTGCGACGTTCTTGAATGGCTGCGAAAACGGGTCACTCGCGTGCGGCGAGACATCTCAAACACCTGGATGCTGCATCATGATCTTTGTTACAATGCTTGCGATTGTGGTATTTTTGCCCCAGAAAAAAAAAAAATATCCCTTTTGTTTCTCAGCCATTGTATTCGCCCGACTTGAGCCTCCGTAACTTCTTTCTTTTTCCAATTGTCAAAACGCATCTCAAAGGCCACTATTTCGAGGCGACTGAAGACCTCAAAACGGCTGTAACCAACCAGCTGAAGGCCATCCTACTTTCTTAGCTCCAACATCGTTATGAAGAGTGGAAATAGCATCTTCATCGCTGTGTAGCTTCCCAAGGGAAATATTTTGAAGACGACAAGGTGCAAGTGTAGTCATATTATAAATACAGCTGAGTTTCAAAAAAGTATCATTACTTTATCTATAAATTTCGTATTTATCTACAGGATTAAAATGATCGACAGTAAAACAAATGAACTTACCTTGCAACTTTCCAGGAAGATCCCTTAAAGAATACACTTGTGAAACAGTGTACTGGTTCGGCGAATCTGCTTGTAAGAGATCATCCTTGTTTAAGGGTATAACGAATTCAAAATGCGACATCTTGTAATTCTGAAAACAAGAAAGACTAATTAGTAATTCCGAATCACTAAATTTTGGATAAAGAGCTCTTCACAATATCTGTGTTAAAAATACTTAGTTAAGCCGATACGTTACATATTTCCGCAAGCAGCACAGACAACGCTTTGGCAACTAACAGAGATGTCCAAAACAAAGCCCCAATGAGAATAGTGAGTGCGAGCTTGGGTCAAAAAGACATTGTGAGTCCGATGCAAACAGACATGTCATTTTACTACATACATCCGCATGTTTTCCTATTTTTGTGTCTGTGTGTGTGTGTTTAGAATTATTTGTGCATTGTTTGAGCGCATTTTTAAAATTAGGGAATTGATACATTCAAAAAATTAGAGAATCTTTCTCTACAACCTTTACTTTGCAGAACCTTTTAACTTTTGTGAACGATTCAGCATGCAAGTTTAACATTCGTTAAAAGGGACGAAAAAAATAGCATTTAATACTTTCATTCTATTCCTTATCAAATTCTCTTAACTAAATATTTTTACATTACAATTATTTGTGTATATTGTGTACAAATAAAAGAGTGTAAGCACCAAATTATTGGTAAACTACATCAAAAGAAGACTGCCTGCGTTTATGGAACAAAAAGATTTTTTTCAACAAATCAGTGCAGTTTTCGAAGTAACAATCACAATGCTATACAGTTTAAAAAAAAATTAAAAAAAAGTGTAAAGATAGGAATAATACGAAAAAGGCTATTACAGTACTTTTAGGTTTAACTATAAGTATTTAACATCATGTTACAAAAAATTGTGCTATACGACAAGGTGCAATACGACATATAGTTCATTTGGTTTAGCAGTTATTTCAAGAACAGAATGCAGATTTGAGAAAGGTGCAAATCTTCAGTTTAACGTCTCGTCTCACGATTATGCCCGTTAGGCTAAGGGAGACGATGACTAAGGCAAGTGAATGATGGAAGAATTGGTGGAATGAGATGTGGGAGAAAACGGGAGTTTCCCGGGAAAACCCAGGGACATGATGTCGTCCACCACAAACTTACTTGGCTCGTGATCGAACCAGGGACCCCATACACCAGAGGTAAGCGCTCTACCACTGAGCCACCTTCCTTGAAGGTGGTTAGGACGTATTTAAAGAACAGAAAACAGAACTTTCAGAATAACTTTAGAGCTATAAAGTATAGAGCGATGTTGGAGTTCATTCTATTCTTAATATGCCTTAATGATCTATTAAATTTTCATTCGACGATAATATGCAATCTTTCGCTGCTGATAATTGTATCATTATTAATGGGGCTATTTGTCGGAGGTACAATTATTATGATTTATGGGAAAGGCAATGTGGAAATTATGTGTAAATGACAAGACTGTGACATATCGTGTTTGAGTTTTATTGAGTTATACAAAAAATAAGGAATCTCAGTTGTTGAAATCGTGTGAAAGGCAAGGCCTACTAAACAGGCGAACAGTTTATCGTAAGTGTAGAAACGAATTGAAGTACAGAAAAGAATAATAATCTTAATACAAACTAATCTAATTTAACTTCATTTCGTACAATTTGGCATTGGATAGCATTTAGTATGTCACTCAAAACTGTGCTACCCTAAGTCACGCATTTTATGACATATAAAGCAGGGTTTGCCCAAGTGGACCCAGCCCGAAAACCACCTGAAAAAACCCACCTGGGTTTTTGATCTTTTTGTTAGTATATTATTGGTACAACTAAGGTGATCACATTGTAAGTGATTTTTATCAGATTTTAGACTTTCCTTGGGCGAATTAGAGGCTTTCACGTTAAGGTATACAACAACATTCAACATAAGACCTTTATAAAGTTCTGAGTGCACTGAATGAATGAATAAAAAAAAAAAAAAAAAAAAAAAAAAAAAAAAAAAAACTTGAGATAATTATAGAACAAATTAATGTGTGGATTATGCTTATACCCTATTTGAAGTAAAATAAGCAATTTTGTATTTTAGAAAATACTTTCCGTGAATAGTGTGCTTCCTGACTCGGCGCCGCCGAGGGACGTTATCCCTCATACGTTGATAGGTTTAAGATCATAGGTGCCGGTACTAACAGTAAATATGTAAATACATTAGTAAAACTATTAATATTATTTCTCACCTTTCACGGTAACAAAAGTATTCAGTAAAATTTGGTTTTCCAACAACAGTTCAGTTCAGTCATTTGTTGCTACCCTTCAAATAAGCATTCTGTAGAATCAACACCAGCAATAGCATAAAAATTATAGTCAAAATTAAGAAGCTTAATGCTCGGAGCTCCCAAGACTACGTAACGCTTACTATTTTAAGTGATGAATTTAAACTTCAGTAATAATGGAAGTTTCGATGTACAATAAAGCAAGCAGTATTTTCAAGAAAAACCCGTCGTGAAAGAAGTGTTCGGGAAATTCCCGCAATTGAACCCACAGGCATCGGAAGTGAATACTACAACACTAAAACTATTTATTTTACGCTGGAAGATATTTAATTTCATTTATGACATTTTGAAACATTTACTTTAATAAAATATGAATTATAGGCCTATCTTTGTTAATTGTTTTAAATTAACTTTCAGGAAGGAACCGTCTTGCAACAAGTGCTCGGGAAATTCCCTAATTGAACCCACAAAGCATCGAAACTGAACTTCAACAATAAAACCATTTATTTTACGTTGAAAAATATTTATTTCATATAAGACATTTTGATGAATTATGTCTTAAAATTAATATAGCTATTTGGTATTCATATTTGGCGAACAGCACAGGCTCCTGGGAAGACTCGATCTACATTTGTTCGTTTGTCTGCCTGTACCACACAGTGTTCAACTTTTGGTCTTTTAAATTTCAGGATACAAGCTGGAGACACTCTAAATTTTCTGTACAGATTCTTCCGGCATACCAACGTAAAATTACAAAATGGCGCCCTTTCTTTCTTTTCTTTTCTGTTTTTTCAAAATTGGGGATATCCACGCTACAAAGGACAGTTTTCGGTCTTTCAAGTTAAAATTTTCGAAGTAGAAGCACGAGAGATTAAATTGGCTGTACATATTTTGGCGGCATAAAATTTTAAAATGGCGGCCATTATTCAAAATAGCGGGTATCCATGCTACAGGATGCAATTTTCGAACTTTTTAAGTTAAAATTTTGAGGGTAGAAACACAAGACATTCTAAATCTGCTGTATAGATTTTTTCGGCTATCCAATATAAATTTCAAAATGACGGCCATTTTCTTCAAAACACCAGTGAATAGAAAATTGTTGCAAATTGTGACAATGACAATCTTGAAATGTAAATCATATTTTAACATTTTTACCTCAAAAACATTGAAATATTTCGAAAAACCCCAATTAAACCCGAAAATCCCATATGGGCCCAGGTGGGTTGGGTTTTTTCAAACCGTGATATAAAGTGTTCTTCAACTATCCTCGTTTATTCACGAACCCATCGCCGCTGACGCGCATGCTTCCTACGGACGGACCCCTTCGCTACCGCTCGGGTCACACTGCTGCGCTCCTGCCCTGATTAGGTTAGACAGCATTCGTACTTTTTTAATGGTCATCTAGGACAAGTTGGTTCGTGTTCCATCCACAAGTTTTTATGCCATACGTCCACACTATATTTCGAAGAATAAGCATTATCAAGTGTCATAGTGTCACAACCTAGTCTTTTTGGGAAGAAACTAAATAATATATCTTTTTTTTCTTTCTTCGATTTTCGTATAGTTCGGCGATACAGCAGTAATGTTAATCTCTTCGCTCTCGTTCACCTCGTGTTAAAATTCAAAATTACTCTTTTCCAACCTCATTTAAAGCAAACTCAACGTCACTGATGTGCCTATTCCATACGGGAGCCTTCTCGCGTTGGTCCACATGCTACGCCACTGTTCTAATTCAGATGCAATTTGTGCTTTTTGATGGAAACCTAGAGAAGGTTGACTTATGTTTTTGCACTAATTTATACGGTATATGTCCTAACGCTGTATTTATATCTACCCTAACCGACTAAACTTTCTTAAAGTATGTAAATCCGTACCAAGGAATAAACCCTTTTCACAACAAATAACTTATACAAAGTACTAGGAGTGCAATTCTCATCAAACAAGTACATAAATCATGAATATATGCATGGCTCACATCTGCTGACACCAACCCGAAAACTACACCCAACACAATACCTTATAAACGTAACTTCTTCAAGGTACTTTAAATCAGTGATTTCGCATAGGCCCCACCACTACTCTCTCAATACATTATGTACTCTACTCTCCTATTTCCCCACTTACGAAATAAATCCCAGTTAACTTTACAACGCTCGCTCCAGCTGGTATAATCACTCAGAAACGAAAAATTACACTCATTTTATGAAAATAGATCAAAACTTTCCTCTTAAGCTAGGCCCCTCCTACCCCAAACCCTACTTCCCTCCCTATTTACTTTACTCTACCCTACCCTACTATATTCTACTATACCCTTTTAAAACAGACCTAGTTATCGAAAAAATGAAATGAAATCTTTGAGTTTTACGTCCCACGGTTATGCCGGTTAGGCTAAAGGAGACGGTGATGATGAGTAATGAATGAAATGGTGGAATGAAGAAAGTGGGAGGAAACGGGAGAATCCCGAGAAAACCCACACACACGATGTTTGCCCACCACAAAGTTCACTTGGCGGGGGCTGGGATCGAACCCGGGACCCCAAGCAGCAGAGGTGAACGATCTACCACTGAGTCACCGCGGCCCCCAGACCTAGTTATCAATTCGCAGCTGGAGGGTGTAGGGAAGGTTCTAGAACACAGGTCCCCCTATATAGCTTAGTAGCTAGGTTGATTCCTTTCTGTACCAAAGTTTAATATTTAATTAACATAGTATTGCCGATTAAGCGTCAGCGAGTGAAGGCGGGTTAGAGCCCGCAGGGTACGTTGTTTTCTGTCTTTATTACAGCTAAATAGAAGGGGGACCTGTTCTAGAACCTTGCCGAGGGGGTATTGTAAAGTTTACCCGAATCGACATTATGAAATAATAATATTAATAATTATTATTATACAGGAAAGAGTGCACTTTGTGCAACGTCACAAGAAACATACTTAAACGAGCCCTGCGGGGCTTCTGACCCCCCATCGCTCGCTCAGCTGTTTTGTCAAGCGGAGATCTCTTTGTAAGATTGCGAACCTAAAAGATACCCACAAATCAATTGTTCTGCACAAAGTGAACTCTTGCCATTATAAGCTTCTATAGTTTAAACGAACGGTTCCCAAAGTAAGATATTAAAGATGAGACTTTCCCTCAATTTTTTTCGCTTTCACAATACATTTCACGTATGGTTCAGTTACAGGTGATTGTGACCTACACTCCTCAATATAATAATCTGAAAGATATAGAAACAAAGCTACAGTTAACTCTTAATTATCAAGAAATAATACTTACTTACATATAACAACAAACAGTACTCAAACAGTTGCCGCCTTCAACGTGCAGGGTTGGAAATAAATTAAATTAGAAGAATCGGTTTAGAACCAAAAAAAAAAAAAATAATATCATAGATTAAGGAGTACTTCCTTACTTTATGGTATTATTAACTGAATTAACACAAATAATATATAATAATAATATTGTAGATCAACAATTTGGATCTATACACAAATTTATTACATATCTATATACATTTCATTCTTTACAAAATTTATTTTTAGTACTTTTAAAATTTGTTCCTTATAGGTGAAGATTCATTATTCAATGCAGGTTCATTACAACACTGATAGAGGTAAAGAGAAGCCTTGGGTAGTATTTGCGCCCCATTCTATAACGGTTAGCATCAACGCAACGCAAAAACAGTGTTCTAGTTTCTTTGGGCCTTATGCAGAGTCGTTTTGACGTATGATTAGCGTCATACTAAATGCCTGACTACTGCAAGAAACATATGTTAGTCGAACTCTTTAGTATGGCACTAATAACGCGTCAAAATGACTGCATAAGGCGGTTTGTGTTGTATACAAGTTTTGCGTTGCATTACGTTTCGGAAGTTAAGCGAAGATTGGTACGGTAAAAGTCCCTGAGGGTTATTTCTCAAAGCAACAAGTTTTATTTCATTTTTACAAGTCAGAAAACATCATGATGTAGAACTTCTGGAATAATAGTGAAAGTCATTTCAGTTCAGAATAGTCTGTCATAAAAAAAAAAAAAAACTATATTTTTTTGTTAAAATGAGTAAGTGTATATGAATCAGGATTGTCTAGGACATTAAAATCGACTATTGTTGGAATTTTTCAATGTAGGAAAGTAATATTTCATGGAAACCATTATAAAGGCTATACTATAGTACAAATGAATGAGTACTTATGAAAGATGTCTATGAAACATACTAATTTCCACAGGCGGGGTATTTCTGCATAATGTAGGAAATTTGTATTTTATGCTTATAGGTATAGAGCAACAAGTGTGAAATCGCTACAACTGCTCTAACAATTGCTTTGAAATTTTATGCGATATAAAGTGTTTTTGCACTATACTCGCTTATGCGCATATTCCCTGTCGCTGACGCACTTCCTGGGGATGGTTTATATTTGCACTATCCTCGTTTATGCACAATCCCTGTGTCGCTCTACTTGTGGACGCGCTCTTGCGATACCACGTGAGCCCAACAGCTTCGTTCTTCCCTGACGAGAAGTAGACACAATTTTGGATGCAGTAGTACCATAGTAAAGATTTTTTTGTATGATTATTTAGTTTTACGAATATCCCCGTTGGTTCACACCTAATCGCTACGGGCGTGTCCTTGCGATTCTGCACAGGTCGTACAATTTTGCCCTGTCCTGACTTGGAATGCATACAATCCTTGCTTGTAATGACTACCTAGCAGAAATTGATGTGTTATTCATGTGAATAATCGTTTTTATGACATATTTCTTTGTATAAATATTATCAATCTGTGTGAAATTATTTGTACATGCTGAAAGAAAACGAATGTATAGAATGTATTAGGGAATCAAATCAAGGAAGTAAAGTACAGGTTGATACATATTTTTGGCATGAATATTATTTTTACGTTGCATCAGTTTGCACGTCCATTATTAACCTGTACATAATTATATCGGCAGGGGCCAGGAAAATAAGTGTAGAATGACTTGAAGGGTATTATTTAAAGCAAGAAAAGTAATCTTTTTTAAAGTTTGCGACCTATTGTAAACCTGTACGGAAATTAATTCTATTTAGTTAAATGACAAATATAAAAATGTTGTTATCCCTCTATTAAAACAAAATAAAAATTTTCAAGCATAAAATTTTATGTTAAATCTTTTAAAGACATTTTGATACAATCACATGCCGATTACATGGTACACACAGTACTGGATTTACGTATAAGCCAAACAAGCTATAGCTTAAGATCCCACTCTCTTCCGGGATCAAAAATTAAAGGGAAACAGAACTGTGTATATATTTCCAATATATAACGTAAAAATAAATAAAATCCGATGATATGTGTTGTGTGTAGGATCTTATGATCTAAGTAATGGGCCACCACTTCTGCTAGTAGGCTCCATAAATATAATCGTTTGCTCAGCCATTACCAGTGATGTAATGCTAATTTTTTTGTTGGGCATATTCTCCATTCCTTATCATACACACACACACACACACACACACATATATATATATATATATATATATATATATATATATATATATATGGACAGATAAGGGGGTTCATAATTACTATTACAGCGCTTGGGGGTTGAAAGTAGACAGGAAAACATGCAAATACAAGTTTATAACACCGTAGTCGAAAGCGGCGTCCCTTCCGAGTTATGAGCGCGGGAAATTGCTAAAAAATGAACTTTGACCATCAATAGCGCAAAGAGACCTTGATTTAATTTGTGAAATTCTGTATCTACTGGGGCCGTTCACACAGATGTAAATTCCAATAATAATAACAATAATAATAATAATAATAAATCGGTCAAGAAGGTGTGAAAAAATCATTCTAGATCAGCTGTCTTAAGAGAGGGTTTTCTTCATTCGCACCAGGCAAATGTCGGAATGGTACCTAATTGGTATGCCCCAAGTAGTTTCCTTTCGACTGACGTGCCTGAAGTTGCCCCCCACCTCTCCCAAATTACATCAAACGCTGCACGTTAGTGCGCTAAGAACTAACGTTAGTGCTATCAGCTTTTACGATGTAACAGACCGATTAACGGTTGTTTACATTTTATTTGAGTTGGCTCCCGGATTGTAATGTTTACCCGTATTGTAATGTTTACCGGTTGTTTAGGCAGCGTTAAAGTTGGTTCGTGTATTGTAATACTGCACCCTAGTGCTTCCAAAGATTCGTTTTGATGTTAATTTGTTTCGTTGCCAATGAAATAAATGACACGAAAGGTGATTAGTTTTATATGCGATATGCAAAACACATATGAGATACGCAAACACACCAATAATTTACCACTAAAATTTCGAACTGTTTCTTTCTACAATTGTTTCTAGCGACGCATCTGAAAATAAGTGGAACGGTTGGTCGAAATTAGGTTGACTGAGCGCTGGAGGCTCACTCAACAATTCTCTCAATTGTTGGAATCTACTCAGCAATTCCTCAGTTAGACAATATTTTCTGTCTTTCTTTAACAAATCGAAAAATGGCGCTGTTAGAGCGACGAACTGAGGAATGAATTTTCTTCGCCAGGAAAGAATACCTAGGAAGGACCGAAGTTTCTTCTTAGTTTTAGTGCAAGATTTCCCAAAAGTTAAAAATTTTCAAAAGTTGTTCCAAATAAATAAAGTGTTCGTCCAGTTTAGAACCAAAGCACATCACAAATCGTAAAGAGAAGTGACCTATCAATAGTTCAGCCTTCATTTTTAGCTATAAATACCGGTATACTAGAGGAGAACTAACTTTTTCCCGCAACCGCATTTTAAATGTACACTGGCTAACCTAAGCAACCTAGTCAAACGAAAAGAATTTTGTAAGGTTTGCCAAATATTATAATTTAGAAAGTTCAGCTCGATTCCTGTGTTCAAGATACATCTTATTTATATTTCAATTCTCGGTACTTCCTTCAGAACAAAGTACGTCGATAAATTTTAAAGAAGGTAGTACAAAATCACTTCGTCTCGGAATGAATGCATTTTACTTTCAAAATATTATTTCGAGGAGAGAAGTTCAGTCGAGCAATTATCGCTTTCCTTTAATACCAACTGCTCAATCTGTTTTCCCGAATTAAGACCAAAGTAGCTAACAAAATGGGAAACTTTATTGTTATTGTCATTATGGTTACTAACCAGCTTCGCTGCAACAAAAGAATACCGCGATATAACGAAGATGTGATCGTAGTCCCTATCAGTACGTTTGAAAAAGACAGAGGAATTACTGGACCCAAAAGAAATTAATTGACAGGTAGGTTACACTGTTAAATTATACATTTCTGATACTGCATACTATACTGATACGTAAACAAATCCTGAATATTCAAAGTTAGTCTTATAATCCCTTTTCAAAAAGAAAATATCCTTTTCCGCGAGTTTAACCAAGTTTTTTTTTAAAGCTAAAATTATCATTCCCACTGACTAAACGAATTTGACTCAACTTGCCGTTCTTTTACACAATTTCAATTCTTTGGTTCAATAAAGCCACTAAAAGAGAAGTTTCTAAATTAAGATTCTAAATTCCCATTTTGTTATTGAATATCTATATAATCTTTTACCTCCTACATTATTCACAAAACATCAGGAACACAAATTAAACTACTAGAAACACAACAAAAGGAAAAGAAAACAAAAGTCAGGGTTACAAATTCAGTTGTAGGAGGAGCTAATACAGGCGGTGATATCTTTGCCTGTCTTATCCTACGGAGTGCTTCTAGCCACTTGCAACAGTGTTTTCCGATTAACGTATGTCTCCGCCCCTGGCTAGAGCAATTCCCTATTAACCACCTAAACAGCTTTGATCTGTTTACATTAGCATCTGTGCTAGGTATCCTATTAGGGTTTCTTACATCTTTTCTCCCTTTTCGAAATCTATCCATCCTTTCGTCATCAATATCAAAAGGAGTATCAACATTGTCACTACTTAGCATATGAAGTTTTATATTTTTCACTCGACTACCATTCGCTATCCTATCATACTTCTTTCTTTCACAATAAGCATACCCGAAAGAGCTATCATTAGCCTTATCATGCATTATCTGGGGCTCACATAACAAATATTTATTGGCACATGTCCTATACCTACTACTAAATACTAAATCTAAATCTAAATCTACGTCTACATCTACTTCATCATAATTCTCAGTCTCATTAGTTACATCATCATTAATAACATTTAAATGAGAACTAAGTTCAGGCGCTTCTAATGCAGCCATATCATTTTGTGAATTATTATTTATCTTATCTAAGACATCATAACAATTATTATGTGCTAATTGTAAATCTGTGCCTTCAACACTATCAGTTTCACATAACCCCATAGTTCTGATTCCTAGTTTAGTAGTAGCGAGTTCCATTACTTCATCATTCTTAACCGTTGATACTGGTGACATTTCTGTTCGAAGAACTAACATATTAGATGATAATTCATTTTTCAGTGCTTTCATCTCATATGAATATTCATGCTTAAGAGCTTTCACCTCAGAAATTACTTCACCGAATAACTCATCCATAGTACTGACTATGCGTTGTTGGCATGGCACAAACCCAGCATGAATCTACTTTAATACTTTGTTCAACTCCGGGCTGTGATAGTTTCAGACAGTCAAAGTGAACTTCTTTGCTACAATTTGCACATGCCATCGTTTTCACATTATTTTGATATAAGCTTTCTTGACAATAAGCACAAGCTCGAAGTTCCTGATCGTCACTAACGGAATCACTTAACATCATCTATTTACATCATATTAATTGGGTCACGCGTTTAGCAACTCATCATCGTTATATCCACTCATTATTTAGCTTTCATCTCGGTTAGCACACAAAACAGAATACTTTATCAAGTAAACAAATATCCTGGCTGGGTCGCCAATTTATAACACACCCTTTTCTTTGGTTATGTCTTAACTTAATGTTTAGGTTATGTTAGCTTAAAAGAAAATCAGTTCAAGCATGCGCAACGATTTTTATCAAAAGATTTCAGATTCTTGTTGAGTGGCTAATCGAAATGAAAGACAACTCGACGTCATTAACTTAAATTGAATGAAAAAAAATAATAATATCAACTCACATATACTTAACTCTATGATCAGTATTCGAAATTATAGAATTGAAATTTGGTCGTGATTGTTTATTCGTGCCAATCAGTCAACAGTTACATTATAACAATTATCAGGAACAACAGAATAAAGTTTGTTAAATATTTGCCTACATCGCAGTACGTTCAAACAATTACGATATTATGTTATTACATTGACTTAATATCAAAAATTGTATCAATTCTCACATTTCAATATCTTTACAATACATACTCAGTTCATGATCACTCGAGAATGACAGTCCATATGCTCTAATTATTCATTTAACAAAATGACATTATCATTACTAAAATTATTCCTAAATAGACGTTCACTATTTATAACCCTGTAAATATCATTTGAATGAGGCGACAACATAAGCCCTACATGACTGCTACTACATTCCCATTGTACTCTAGGACAAGTAAGTAGCATCTATCAACCATACGTAATGCATCTACAAAAAAAATCTACTATTAATGGGATGAGATATTTACAAATGAAAAAAAATGTTCTACTTCTACTTCTCTACGACAGGGTATTCATGGAACGTCATTATCAACATTATTATCATTTTAACTTCACCTGAAATCTTTTGATAAAAATCGTTGCGCATGCTTGAACTGATTTTCTTTTAAGCTAACATAACCTAAACATTAAGTTAAGACATAACCAAAGAAAAGGGTGTGTTATAACGAGATATTGAAGATTTTTGGTGGGGGGACAACTTCATATGAAGTTAGCCCCCACCCATCTTTATGCTGACAGATTTTCACAAAACTTAGCACATCGTTAGTGCACTTAAACACACTAAGCACTAACGTTAGTACTACCATATTTTGGGATTTATTCGAGATTTTCGATGGGGGGCCAACTTCAGAAATATCAAATTGTATACAAATAGAGGCAGAAACATGCGGTTAACGGCAATCGTTAGTGCATCATTAGTGCACTTAAAAACACTAAACACTGACGTTAGTGCTACCATATTTTGGGATTTATTCAAGATTTTCGGTGGGGTGGGCAACTTCAGAAATATCTAATTCTATACAAATAAAGGTAGAAACATGGGGTTAACGGCAATCATTAGTGCACTTAAACGCACTAAGCACTAACGTTAGTACTACCATATTTTGGGATTTATTCAAGATTTTTGTTGGTAGGGCCAAGTTCAGAAATATTAAATTCTATACAAATAGAGGCAGAAAAATGCGGATAATGGCAATCGTTAATGCACTTAAATGCACTAAGAACAAACGTTAGTGCTACCATATTTTGGGATTTATTCAAGATTTTTGGTGGGAGGGCCAACTTCAGAAATATTAAATTCTATACAAATAGAGGCAGAAAATGCGGATAACGGCAATCGTTAGTGCACTTAAATGCACTAAGCACTAACGTTAGTGCTACCACATTTTGGGATTTATTCAAAAATTTTGGTGTGGGCCAACTTCAGAAATATCAAATTCCATACAAACTGTCAGTATTTTCTAGAAGCACTAACGAATGCTGCACTAATCACTTTGTTAGTGCTTGAAGTGGGAGTAAGTTCACGCTGACCACCAAAGATATTTTACTTGTAGTACCTACACTAATAAAGCACTAACGATTGCACTAGAAGAGATCATTAGTGCTTTTTAATTTGGCAGAAATTTGACACAATGAAAAACTCTCCTTAAATTTCTTATGTGAGTTGCCTAACATGTAAGTGGTCATAACTACACTAATAGTGAAGCACTAACGAAACATAGTGTTTTCTAGAAACACGAACGATGCACTAAGGAACTGCTCTAATTTTTTCGTTATTGGTTGAAGTGGGGGCGCCAAGTTCATGAAGATTTCCAATGGTTTTTTACTTGCAGCACCTACATTAATGAAGCACTAACGTTAGGTGTTAGTGCACTAAGAAGCACTAACGATTTCAGTAGAAGAGATCATTAGTGCTTTTGATTTTGGCGGAAATTTGACGCAACGAATAATTCCCCATGAATTTCTAATGGGATTTTCGTGGCATATAATTGGCCATATCTACATCAATAGTTAAGCATTAACGGAACTATGAATGTTTTGTAGAAGCGCTAACGATACATTAACGAATGGACTTATTTGTTTAGTGCTTGAAGTGGGGACCAAGTTCACGATGGCCCGCAAAGGTTTTTTCTTGTAGCATCTATACTAATGAAGCACTAAACTTAGGTGTTGGTGCACTAGGAAGCACTAATGTTACAACTAAAGAAAACTTTCGGAAATAGAGTGAACTTAGCACCCACTACAAGCACTAACGAAAAAATTGGTGTTATTCGTTAGCGCATTGTTAGTACTTCTAGAAGATATAAGTAGTTTCGTTAGTGCTTCACCATTAGTGTAGATATGGCCAATTATAAGTCACGAAACTCCCGTAAGAAATAAATTGGGAATTATTCATTGTATCAAATTCCCAACACATTCAAAAGTACTAATTATCTCTCTTAGTGCAATTGTTAGTGCATCGCAAGTGCTTAGAACACAAAAACCTAACGTTAGTACTTCATTAATGTAGGTGTTACAAGTAAAAAACTTTGGGGGGGGGTCAGCGTGAACTTCGCACCCAGACTTTAAGCACTAACGGAAAAAATAGTGCCATTCGTTAGTCTTCTATAAAATACTAACAATTTCGTTAGTGCTTTACTATTAGTGTATGGACAATTACATATCACGAGACTCACATAAGAAATTTATGGCAAATTTTTCATTGAATCAAATTTCCGCCAAATTCAAAAGCACTAATGATCTCTTCTAAAGCAATCGTTAGTGCATTATTAGTGCTTCTTAGTGGATCTACACCTAACGTTAGTGCTTCTTTAGTATAGGTGCTACAATTAAAATACCTTTCGAGGCCAGAGTGAACTTGGCGCCGCCACTTCAAGCAGTAACTAAAAACTTAGTGTCATTCGTTAGTGCATTGTTAGTGCTTCTAGAAAATACTAACAGTTTCGTTAGTACTTCTCTATTAGTGTAGTTATGGCCAATTACATGTCACGAAACTCACATAATAAATTTATGGGGAATTTTTCATTGCATCAAATTTCCCCCAAATTCAAGAGCGCTAATGATCTCTTCTAATGCAATCGTTAGTGCTTTTAGAAAACACTAACAGTTTCGTTAGTACTTCACTATTAGTGAAGTTATGGACAATTACATGTCACGAAACTCCCATAAGAAATTTATTGGGAATTTTTAATTGCATCAAATTTCCGCCAAATTCAAAAGCACTAATGATCTCTTCTAGTGCAATTGTTAGTGGGCCGCGGTGGCTCTGTGGTAGAGCGTTCACCTCTGGTGCTTGGGGTCCCGGGTTCGATCCCAGCCCCCGCCAAGTGAATTTTGTGGTGGACAAACACCGTGTGCATGGGTTTTCTCGGGGTTGTCCCGTTTCCCCCACTTTCTTCATTCCACCATTTCATTCCTCATCATCACCGTCTCCTTTAGCCTAACCGGCATAAACATTGGACGTAGGCCTAAAACTCGAAGATTTTGCAATTGTTAGTGCTTCTTAGTGCACCAACCCCTAACGTTAGTACTTCATTAGTGTAGGTGCTACAAGTAAAATATCTTTGGAGGGCACGGTGAACTTGCCCCAACTTCAAGCACTAACAAAAAATTAGTGCCATTCGTTAGTGCATCGTTAGTGCTTCTAGAAAGCACTAACAGTTTGTATGGACTTTGATATTTCTGAAGTTGGCCCCCACCGAAAATCTTGAATAAATCCCAAAATGTGGTAGCACTAACGGTAGTGCTTAGTGTGTTTAAGTGCACTAACGATGCGCTAAGTTTTGTGAAAATCTGTCTACATAAAGATGGGTGGGGGCTAACTTCATATGAAGTTGTCCCCCAACCAAAAATCTTCAATATCTCGTAAACGCTGATAGCACTAACGTTAGTTCTTAGTGCACTAACGATGTGAAACGTTTGGTGTAATTTGGGAGAGGTGGGGGGCCAACTTCAGGCACGTTTTCGAATGTCTTTAACGAAGAACATTATTCCTCTAACATCTTCGTCATCAAGCCGGAGGTGAAATAACAACCTTTATAATTTTAGTAAGTTTTCTCGGGCTATCAGCTAGGTGAAGGTATTGATATCCGACGTTTCGAATGTAGTCATTGCATTCATGTTCTAGGATTGTGATGAAGAGACCGAGTCAAGTCAAGTGAAGTCTGGGCCCCCGAAAGGGGGAGGGACATCTCGACTTTAAACGGCTACTTTGTCCAATGGATATATTTTCTGTTGATGTGTTTATTGCGAATAGAATGTTCTGGGAGTTAAGGTATATCTTATTTTGTATAGATGGAATTTTATACTAGATGCAGGCTTAATCATCTTAGGTAGTTCTGAATCATATTCTTTAAGATCATCTAAATTGAATGCCCATGCACGCGAAGAACAGGCAAAGCCCACAACATGGAGTTCAATTGAAATTTTTTTGTATTCTAATTGGCTGAGGGATGTTGGCTCCTGATTGGGTATTGTTGTGGTTCTCTTAAGTAATCTCATTGAGCAGTATGTCATTGTCCCGTGGGTATATATCTGCTTAATCAGCTTCAATCAACTTAAAGTTGTGATGTATTTTTAGTTTTCTTTGGTGTGATGAAGTTTTTGATCTCATTGTCGGTCTGACATCGGCTACTTCCGGTTCTGTGGGCAGGTGCTTGTTTTCTTGGTGTAAGTAGCCTCTTGGTATTATTACCAAGAGGACTCCTTGGCCTCCTAATACGATGTTATAGGTATGTTTACGTGTAGTTGTTTGTGGGTGTAACTAGAGTGTCGTCCCGTTGGGATATAGCTTAGCCTACTTGCTCTCCGACTGTCGGCAAGGTCTGTACATGCCTACTGTAAGCTCGGTCAGTCAAGAGGAGCAGGGGAGCAAACAGTTAAACCTCTGCGTTCGGTTTGTTTAACGTCAATACTGTCGGGGAGGGAAGTCTGTCTTGCAAGATGGCTCTAATAAGAGGCGGATAGTACTACTGTACTTTTGTAAGAGCGGCACGATCCCTTAGCCTTGTCTTAGTCAATCATAACAATCAATTTTGTTTGCGATTTAAGAGTTTTACGCGGACATAGTGCGGACACATATCCTACTGCCACTTGCTTCCATACTGCTGCTGTATGCTTTACACCATAATTCCTCCGCGCTCCACCTCTCTCGATCCGTGGAGCACTTGCATTATGATGAGACCGGAGAGATGGACATGTATGGATGGATGGTGACTATTTAGGGGCGGAGCTATGAATGGGGGTTTGTAATTGGCTGAGGGATGTTTGCTCCTGATTGGCTTGTGGCTACGAGAAATGGCTTTGTTGATTTTGTTTTTGTTCCTGAAAAGGGCCGACCAGACATTACCCACTAATTATGTCATGAGATACTACCATGAAAACAGAGACGGTATCAAATAAATCAGCCTCAGTGCGACTTCTTTCCATATCCTTTCCCTTATTATAGCTATATTACAAATACAAAACCAGAGAACACACTTTGCCCTCTCCTGCGAAAAATCCCTTGGATGTATTTTTTTTTTAAGTCAGGAAAACCTAATGTATACTAATGCATACTGAATAGGTGGAATATATTCATATACATCCAATGAAAAATATGTCATCCATCTTCCATCAGTTCCTTAAGGCTTGTAATTGTCTCATCACTTTATTTTGTCTGCAGTCGATAACAATTTCAAATTGATTATATCTTTCATAAGTAGCTACCTACGATGTTCTCACTACATTAGGTTTTCCTGATTTGAATTACTTTCAAAATGATACAGCTGTTAAGAAATCTTTGAATCAACGAATTCATATCAATGTGTATTTCATTATGTCTTACAAATATAAACTTTTGTTAACAGACTTTACCATTGTAGTCTTTCCCGTAAAATTCTACCCCAATTTGATATATTACATGATCCCTTTCCTATTTTAAAAGTCGAGCGAGATACAAGATTGCCGACTTCAAGATGGCTGCCGTGATAAGCATACCCTCAAATAGATGTATACTTCCTCTCGGTGTCGGTTAATGTGGTTTTGTTTTTCATCCCTTTATCCGTTTTACAAATAAAATTAAATTTTCAAACTTGAAACACATTGTTATGGCTTGTTCTAATCAATCAGGTTATTGGCCACTGCGGCCATCTTTATGGACGGAAGCACTTAAAATTTCGCTTGCGCTCTTTTCTTGATATTCCACACTTGTCTGCCAAGTTTGTCAAGAAACTAGATTTCAACATTGATAGGTTTACTTGTCAGAGAGAAAGAGAGGGGGAAAAAACTATGAAATACTGGTACAGAACCTTCTTGAAAACTTGCGAGGCAGAAGGGTGAAATACGTATTTTAAGATTCATTTATTGTCTGTATTTCCATTTGAGTAATTTCTCTGAAAAATTAGCTGCTATAAGCAATGAACAGGGTAAGCCTCTTCACCAGAACATTTTGCGGATGGAAAAACGTTATAAAGGGAAATGGGTATATCCATTAAGCCAACAGGGAGAGCGCACTATATGTCTTGGTTCTACAGACCTTGGGGCAAGTTAGTTGCAAATCTTGGGCCCCGCAAATGTTCCCAACCGGGCCCCGCACCACCTAAGGCCGGCCCTGCTTCTAGTAATTACACATCGCAAAAACTAAACGTGTTACTGTCAGTATTCTCAGGTATCATTTTTAGCTATTCGAAACACGAGTGCCACAGTCCGGCCGATGATTAAAATTTATTCGTAACATCGAACTCGAATTGTTCTCCGGATACATAACTCTGGAAATACTGGGAGTATGAAACTCGAATGATGGGGATTCGTAAGATTTGAGCCTTCGTGAATTTGATCCTTTCACATGTCACGACAGTCAGAGAGTATTGTATTGTATTTATTTCATCCTTTTTTCATACATTTAGCACTGTATTGCAATGCATATGAAGTGGACACGTCATTTATATATAAACACAAAAGTAAAAAGAACAATAATAATGAAAATTACACACACTATGTTAATAATTAAACATTACACCTTACATCTTATCTATTACATTTTGCATGATATTAAAAATAAAGTAAGAGTAATTATTACTTGCAGTGTATGTAGAAATCCTTGAACATATATCAAATGCTAAAAACAAGCAACGACACTGGTTACTGTAGATAATGTAGTTTTTGTTGTTGTTGTTTCTGTTAGCAATTCATGTATTCCTCTATCGAGTAAAAGCAGTGTTTTAATAAATATTTCTGTAGTTCTTTTTTAAATTTAGCAACATATTCCTGAGTCTTTATATCTTTGGGAAGTTTATTGTATAGCATGATACCCGCCTATTTACACCTTTTTTCATATATTACGGTTCTGTGTTCTACAATGGAAAAGTTTTGTTTGTTTCTTGTATCATGATCATGTTTTTCTTCTACCCGCGTAAGGACACCCTCTAGATGTCTCTACAAATATCAGTAGATTTAAAATGTACAAACAAGGTACTGGGAGTATACGAAATTTTTTAAATATTGGTTTGAGGTGATCTTTTGGTTTAGCGGCCGCAATCATTCTTATTATTCGTTTCTGTATTGTAAAAATTACCTTGGCTTTGTGTGTATTTCCCCAAAATATAATGCCATATGTTAAATTTGACTGGAATAATCCAAAGTAAACCGTTTTTAAAGTAGACTCTTTTAAAACACTTTTAAGTACTTTAATTGCGAAATAAATTTGATTTAATTTTTTACCAAGCTTAGTTATTTGTACATCCCAGAAGAGATTTTTATCTATCCAGATTCCTAAGAACTTAGTTGAGTTCACATAGTCTATTCCGTTATTTTCAATTGAATTATTAACAGGCTGCATATGTTTGTTGCGCATATGATGAAAATTGATTGCTTGTGTCTTTTCAATGTTTAATTTAAGCTTATTTTCTTTAATCCACTGAGATAGTTTATGAAGGATTTCATTTGCATTACCTTCAACATCCTCATTTGTGTTCCCTTTTACTATGATATTAGCATCATCTGCATAAAGGGATAGTTCTGCTGGAGCAATATTACATGGTAGATCGTTAACGTATATCAAAAATAATAATGGCCCTAATACGGATCCATGTGGCACTCCACATGATATTTCTTGTTTTCCCGACGTGTAGTATGTAGTTTGGTTTGTACCTTTGTTACTGTATGTAATTTCTACTACTTGCTGCCGATTTTTCAGATACGATTTAAACCTTTTGGACGCAATGCCTCTTATTCCATAATCTTGGAGCTTTGAAAGAAGATTTCTATGTGACACTAAGTCAAATGCTTTGGAAAGATCAAGGAAAACACCTATACATTTCTCCTTACTATCTAAACTTTTATGTACAATTTCTACAAAATTATTTTATATATTGCTGTTTCCGTTGATTTCCCTTTTAGGAAGCCATGTTGCTCGTGTGTTATTAGAGCATGTTTAAGTAAAAAGGATGATAGCCGGATACTCACTGTGGTTTCTAAAATTTTTGAAAAAGTTGAGAGAAGTGAAATAGGCCTATAATTTTCAAGCTCTGATTTGTCGCCTTTTTTATATATTGGTTTTACTTTTGCAATTTTTAATATACTAGGGAATTCTCCACTTAAGAACGTCATATTTACCACCAAACGGCACGAGAAGCAGAGATAAGATGGTGTTTTTCTTCGTCACTCTTGGAGAAATTTAGTGTGACCATAACTCTACACTATTCTGGGGTAGTCAAAATTATTTATAATCTACTATGGTTACGTCCTCAACCTTTGAGAATAGATACGGCATGAAGTTGTCTCTGGCATAATGTTTGTGCCACTAATTTATCGTCGTTACCTCAAACTTAATTATAGATCTGCATAGTGTGGGTGAATGAAATTATCTCCTTCACCAAGATCAAAATCAATGTCCCTATTTAGATCGTTCAAGTTGGACGTTCTACAAGTTGGTTGGAGGACCTGGTAGTCACAATTCTCTTAATACATTCCACCCTGCTGTGTATTTAGATCCCACATTGAATCACATTCAGTATAGAAATACCACCCAACAATGCCTCAGACCCAACCGATAACAAATACGTGTACTTATGTGAGATTCAGAAATTAGAACACGCTTTCCTTTATTTATTTATTTATCTTTTTACACATATTCCTCGTCACTACCGGCATCTATGGCGTTAAGCCTGTCATGTGTAAGGAATGACGTCCATCAGCCAGCACGCCATCCAGGGAAGGAGAAGGCAGGTGACTTGTATATTAGGTACCCTCCTAGCATCTGCATGGTGTGAATGAAGAAAACCCAGGAAACCTTATGCAGGAGGCTGGTCTGAAAAAGCTGTTATTTCTTTGCAACCGAGTGTCCTCATCGGGGATCTAACCCGCAACCTTTCACATGGCAAGCGGCTTCGTAAGCTTAGAGTAGACTTGGATGCTTTACATGCAACCTTAGCTAGTAACATTGATGCCAAGTTTTCTACAGTGAAGGAAGCTCTTTTGGCCACATTACAGAAACTTGATGACCACAAATTGGTTTCAGCCATATGAAGTCACATAATCGACTCTGTTATCTCATCATAGCCTTACAAGACAAATACACCAAATTTCAAACCAGCATAAACTCTTTTAATGCAATCAATCGACTGAAAACTGCTGTCGGATTGAAAACTTCAAGAATCTACAGAAGCTACTACAGAAAATCGGAATAGTCAGTAGCGTTCTCGCAGCAGTTACTAACATTGTTTTGTAAGGGATGCAGATAAATGAAAATCTTGCATCTGAGGTCCAGTGATTACACAAGCTTTAGCTGCTCTATCAAAACATATCAATGATGTGGCTGACGCAGAATATACCTCAGAGTGGGTTGGTCAGATTTAGAAAATATATAAAAATAAAAATAAATAAATAAACGGGACATTTGACGAGCTGTTATAATTTGATAGTTCATCTACCTATAGTCACTGTTATGTCGTCATTTACGCCAATCTGGAAGAAAGCTCTAGCTTCTCAAAATTAGCAAACGCCAATTTTTATTCGAATTTTAATTTTTATATTACCCTTTAACGTTTAACAGAAACCAGAACTAGAGGCATCGATTGACTCTTCAATTCCCATTTTTTGATGACTGAATTTCTTGTACAAGGATTGATCTTTTCTTCAAAACACTATTGAAGTCTATACAAGAAATTACTAGTATACTACGAGCCAAAAATGAGACGCTTTCCTTTAACAGAACATTTTGTGTCCTGCTTGCGATTTTGTCAGGATATCGGATGACTGTCTGGAATAAAGGAGAGATTCATTTAAAAAAAAAAAAAATGTCTGGTTACCCTTCTTACAACATACCATTTCTACAATTCGTGACGAGCTACACATAGTCCAAACTTCTACCCAGACAAGACAACGGCTCCCATAAACTCTCTATAATCTAAGCTCCCTACAGGGTCATCTTGAAAGTAATGACAATGAGGCTTTCAAACCTAGCCTATACCTCTTGGCTATTACTGACGATCTTACTAATCTTCTAAATATCACAGTTAAGATGTTAATATACAACAAGAGATTATTATATTGCATACCGAGCACGCGAAAATCATTAATATTGACAGCCTCAACGATATCCTACCCAATGAAAACGCCTTAGAGCACAAAAATATTATCGAAAGCAACTTGAAGTACAAATCAATATACGACTTTCCTGCTAAATATACGCCAAGGAGCTCGAGCGGGGTTCCCATTTACTTAACGAGCACAAAATCCCTCACTTTTCCAGGTGACGACTTGGAAATTTCAAGGGGCTATATTCCTCCTGACCAGGGGTTCCTAATCTAGTTTGCATATACATGTATACAGTTATGTGTAGCAGACAAGTTTTGCAAAATAAATTATTTTATTTTATTCTCTACCAAATAGCTGGGTAAGGCAAAAAGAGAAACGGGTTCTAAGAAATAAAAATCCGTACTGAAAATTTCCCGATTTTTCCAGGTTTTTTCAGCTTTTCATGAAACAGTGCGAGTTTTCCCTATAATAATCGAAGTGAAGCTCCTGAGTTATCTGAAGTAGGAAATACCTTGAAGCAAGCCTTTATGACATAGTTTTGTCATAACGGTTAGTGCGACACTAATGGTGCTGCGAACACGCAACATGGACCGCTGATGACTGGAAACGAGATATGGTCAGATGAGTCATTGGTTCACCTTACTTCAAACTACGGGCTGTGCTTGTGTGTGGTGGACGCCCAAGGAAACGTATTATCTTGTGTTTTCGCTCAACCGTGAAACATAGCTGCAGTTGCTATGCTGTAGGCCGTAATATCCCGATTTTTCAATGGGTCTTGTATTGACACTTATTTGTCACAGGTCTTAGAGCTGTTCTATTTGAAATTTACTACATATGGTAGTAGCTTTCAAAAGAGTTTCCATCAATCAATGGTAAGGGGACTTGCATATACCACTCACACTTCGGATTCATTTTCATATCACATCTAGGGTCTTGTCTTTTTTGCTAATTACCACAATATTCTGAGCATCGTAATTGATTTGTATCTGGCTCACACATTTGCCTGATGCAAATATCAGCATCAGGATAAAATGTCGATTTTGGGGGCAAATTTTTGGCATTGCATATCCGTATCCAAAAAGAAAAATAAAACAGCAAGTTTGGTTATGCATAAACTAAGTGTCAGAAATTTGACTGTTTCAAGTTCAGTCCATGATCACAACTACAAATTTGGGAGTTAAATGAGGCATCGCAATTGATTCGTATTTGATGTGGATATCTGCATCGGACAATTCCTATACTTCTTATTTCATTTCCTTGTTAGTTTTATTTATATTTATTTAGCAAGGAGGAGACAACTGTTATTTCTTGCGTGATAGTTGTAGTAGCTTCTCGAGATATCATCTATTTATGACGGAAACAAGGACGGTGTTCGGAGTAGAAGGCATGTTTGGAATTAAGGCGAAGAAATAAAACTTCTTCAACTTTATTATTTAGAAATGAAAGAAAATGATATAAAACTTCTCTTGGTAACTAAAGGGAATGAATTATCTACATTGAAACGTTTGAGCATTAATTTTATCAGTTGAAACAAAACAATATTTGAAATTTTATAATTCCAATAGAAGACACTTTGAACTTATCTTTGTGACTCTTTCTACAGAACCACATTACACATCCCAATACTTTATAGCTCTCGAATGAACGAAATAACTAAGCATTTTTATTTTATAATATATATATATATATGTACATTTTGCTTATATGAACAGGTAACAATACATGTATAAAAGTTCACCATAATTAGATTTAAAAAAAAAAAAAAAAAAAAAAACTTCAGTACCCAAAATACTAGCTTATTATTTAGTTGTACAAAAATAATATATATAAATGGAGGAAATAACACACGTAAAGTACATTCACGCTTAGTTCACACAAATTAAGATTCAAGATATTTTCCCGTATAAAATCATTCGAGTGGTGGCCGTCATGTAATAGAGATCAAGTGCTTCTATATTCGCAGCTCTATCAAAAATAGTTCCAGCGTTTTAACACGTAGTTAAACTAACTTTCCAACAGAGCAAGCTGCCGGAAAGTCCACTACTGTAACCTCTACGTACTGCTTCACTTTGAAGCACTGTCAAGATAGGTCAAAATATAAATATACACGAGTCCTTATCAATTTCTCTTCCACGCATTGAGAGACTAGAGCCTCTCTACTTACACAATCAATGGAGCTGCTAGTAAATGTATTTTTCAAATTTTGACGAAATTCAATAGATAATCTATCAAGATCTCTCACGCCGACATATTTATCCTCTTGTTAGAAGTTCCCATTAGACTGCACTAGCTGACTACTCCTTTGTCATTAGCTAGCTGTTAGATTGGTGCATCGACTCGAAATATTAGCAGTACCCATAGATCGAGGGAAATTTCCTAAAACCTAGCAAAGAGGGCGAAAGGATTCTGGAGGGAAAATGCTGAAACCCAGGGAAATAGTAGCGTTGAGTTACAGACCGAATTTTACAGTACTGTTTTCCTTCTACTCCCTATTGAGAAATAATTGATGTTTCAATTCTTTCAGTCTTTGCTTTTAGATATCCATACCTCATGTCTCTGTTCTATCAGTATGGAGAAAGGATGGCATTATTGAAAGGGTGGACACAGATCACAGAATGTTTCATATCTGTCATTTTTGCTGCCGTAGTTTCCCTATGTCAAGACTTGAACAGTTAGTCAAATAAATGCGATGTGTTTACGTGTGTTCGTTTTGCTGAAACTAGAGCAAACTGCGAGAACAAGGAAGTTCCGCAACGCAAGTATTAGCTGCTTGTTCCGCGAGCTGCGAAAAGAACTTACAGTTGTTATGTTTTCCATTCACTTACAAACATTATAATGAAGGAGAGAATTGCAATTTTTGTTTATGTTTTTCAAACAGAGAGCTTTAAAGAGCAAATAGATCAATGAGAACTAAGGAAGGGGAACTTATTCACATGAAAATAAAGTGAAACACACATCAGTCTATGCTTTCTTTATCTAGCAGGCATACAAGTATTGTTTGGAAGTAAAAAATAAGAGTTTTATGTCATTGTATTTAGACTGAGAGCGGCACTGACTCATCCATGGGAAAGTAAGGCATAATTATTTCAAACTTTTGAACTAATGTATTTGAATTAATTGTTCATTACATAACAAGATCTATTGCATACGAGTACGCACAACTATTGTCGTTAAGTGTAGAAAGGTCACCCGGAACTTTAACTAACTAAAAAGGTGGGAAATTTGTAACAGGTGGAAGATGGCTGCTCTAACGGCAACATGGTGAAACGTGGATGTGCGTAGTGTTACCAGATTTTTGCGTCTAAAAGGACATCTAAGCAGCAGAAATTTATCGTCAATTTGTTAAAGTGTGCAGTGCTACTGTCATTACATGGAAATGAATAACACTGAGTTGGGCAAGCATGAAAACACACATCGTCCCCACCTGAAATGGTCTTCCAGACTATTGAGGTATTACCAGTGTGGTAACTGATTTACGAACGATACAGAAGTTCATCACGTCGTTCAAAACTTTAATGAAGGCATCGATGCCTTGGTGTAGCGTTGCAACAACTGGTTATGTTGAAAACAATGTCTACCAATGCCCTACTACTGCGAATATGATACTGCTCAAAAGTTTTCGAGTATTCCGGATTTTGTACGCATGCACTGTGAACCTAATATTTTCAGCACAAGAACTTTGCTGCCGTGTATCAGAAATATTCCTGTCTAAAGTATAAAATTTCTCGACAGTTGAATGCAGATCTCAGAGGTACTTCAGATGAAATGTCTAATTATAATTCTTAGGACTGAAACCGAAAAGAACAGTTCCATATAGATATTGCATAGTATAAGCAAAAATGAGAAAGACGAGGAAACGTATTAGTTCTCTTTGAAAGATGTAGACACAGGGGATCACTGTAGTGACAGGAAGTTGAAAGAAAATGCACTTTTTCGAATTTTGCAGTTCTTTTTACCTGGAGAAGTGTTTAAAAGGCCAATGTACAGCCTTCTGTGCTCAATTGTAGCTCAGTGAAAGTGTATATGTAGTGATTGTCGTTGATATTGTAAGGAACAAGAATGGGGCATATGAAACCATCGTACACAACAACAAAGGGTCACTGCAGTTCTTTATACTGCAAAATTCAGAAAAGTGCTTTCTCTTTCAATTTCTGTCACTGCAGTGATTCCCTGTGTCTACATTTTTTCAAAGAGAACTAACACGTTTCCTCGTCTTCTTCATTTTTTGCTTATACTATGCAATATCTATATGGAACTGTTCTTTTCGGTTTCAATCTTAAGAATTATAATTAGACATTTCATCTGCAACACCTTTGACACACGGCGGCGAAGTTCTCGTGCCAAAATAATAATGTAAGATAAAAACTTAAATATAAACATACAGTGAAAGGAGGTTACGCCCATTCTTCGCACAGCCAAATAAGTTTTCCACTTTTTACACGCATTTCTGTGCTCACATGGACAGGTATCCAAATTCAATACAGGTGGGCACATAACTGAAGAATGTACGTGACAAGCACCTAATTAAAAATTTACGTTTTGTACAAGTGGATGTAAAAAATTAAAAGGAAAACACGATTGTTGTGGGAAGAATGGAGCTGTAACCTCCTTTCCCTTTCTACTTATATTTATCATACATTATACTTTCATAACATGTCTGATGAAGGCGACAATACATTGTCGAAACTGATATACAAATATTTTTAAATTATATTAAATGCCTTGGTGAGTGTGTGCTTTATTAATACATGGTATCCTAAAAACCGTTAGGAAACTCCGGGACAATTTTTTACTGAAAGAAATAATGCAAAGTAAATTACAACGTTTTAAGCTGCATGTTGATGTACTACATAACTCACGTGATTTACTTGCAAATTCCGGTCAAACGTCTGATTCTTCGAGATTAGCTGCTAGAACAGAAGTTGGACACCGAAAATAAGAAATTGGGATGTAGATTTGTGTGAAGTAAGCGTGAAAGGAAAAAAAAAGTAGAGTATTTATAGCTTATAAACATTTCAGAAACTCCAGATACTGGCACCAATGTCTTTTCATAATTCCTAGCAAACAACAGAACACTAGGTACTATTCTTTGAGCTCATACAACAGGTACATGTATACAGAATCCTCAACAGGAGAGTGGATTCAAGTTAAAGCTTTAACTAACGAAACAGCTGCATCTAAATCCTACTTTTACAAATTTCCACTAAGCTTGTCAGCAACATAGAAAAATAACAGTCTTATAATGATACAATATGTACCACTAACAATAACATGGTCTGCTGTTTGCTATTGCTTTTACTACTGCTAACAGATTCTTAGTTGAGTATTTGGGTTGTGTTTTTTCTAAAATACAGTGCGTTCAATTTGAAACTGGTCCCGTGGTACATTCAGTTCAAAACATTTCTTAGTTTTGTTTAAAATGTTAGTCATTTGTTTTATTGTTGTGAGACTTTCTAAAACATTGTCACGCAATATCTTACCATGTTGGAACTTGATTAAAGTTAGTGCTGATTACAACAAAATGGCGCAACCTGCCACACAGCAAATTCATCCATAACGATGTTGAGGGATATCTTTGGTGACACCACTATTTCTGAAGACCTATGCCCGCCAGGTCCCCAGATCTCACTAGTCGTGACTTCCTTTTATAGATTTATTTTAAACAAACAGTTTACAGGGAAACTGCACATACCTTATAAGAACTGAAGAATCACATCACTGTTGCCATTTGGAATATAATCACAAGAATTCTCCATAAGGTTGCAATAAACATGGTAAATTGTCTAGACACGTGAATCAAAGGAAGACATTTTCAACATTTGCTGTAACTCATGTATGTGCAAAATACTATGTATACTTGTATTAGATTTTAAATTGAACACACTGTATCAAATCACTTTTGAGCATCATACACTGTTACTTACATTCATAACAACATATAAAATATTTCTCTGTTTAGAAACTTACAATACCATGACAATGTAAGGAAATTTAACTATTATCGGAAGCTGCTACCAGTCTACATAAAAGACACTTAGTAAACCTTGTGAAAATCATTCTAAAAGAAACGCACACATCTTTTATAAAAACTTCTCTCCATTCTGGAATACTTCTTTCAGCTATAGTTCTTTGCTTCGTTCTTAGTATTGTACAACCTATTTACAGACGTATTTGAAGGTGGTATTCCGAGTTCCCCTTTCGTACTTTCACATATTTCAAAATATTAAGAAATCATCAAATAAAAAGTAATCTGTCGTTACATAATATTTATAAATCACTATTAATTAGATAACATCATTTGTCTTCATGACTGCTCAGAAATTATAACGTTACAACTGATTACTACACATTAGAAAATAAAACACTGGCCATACTATTGTTAAGTTGTTTTCTGATAATCCATCAGTTTTAGAACTGTTGGAGCTGCTCTTTACAAACGCGGACATCTACAACTTGCTTCTCTCGATTTAATTCATCAAAACTGAAAATCTTAGCAACTTATAAATATCTAACAAATGAATAATGCTCTTTTATATCCTGTTACGGATCTGTTCAAGTGGAAGCCCCAAGAAACTAGTATTTACAACTGTAGATATCCCCACTAAATACTTTCTTTTTCTTACCTACATCCTGATAATGCAAAATTCGATGTTTAATATGATCTTTAGAACAAATCCGTAACAGAGCACAGAAGAGCACGGTGGGCACATTTAAGTTTATTTATAAGATATATCTTCGAGAAGCTTACATTAATAATAATTTACTCAATGCCTTATATATAACATCAACATGTCACGAAATAAAATTAATTACAAATAAATCACAGTGCTCAACACACTTCTAGCTCCTTCAGTTTGAGCATTTTCAAAACACTTGTGCTTTTTTACTAAGCAAATATATAATAAAAATTGTTGATGCATATCCAATGCAAAAGCAATGTATCAATATATAAGTTTTTTGGGACACTTTTTATCAAAAAAATATTCCTTGTTAAAGATATAAGATGCTCAAGAAACTTAACATGAATACTTCAACTTAAATTTTAGAAAGTGGAATTTAACCCCCCCCCCCTATGTATACGTAATGAATATAAGAATGTGTTTATTATATATAAAATGATAATGCCATAATAATTTGTACTAGTTCATAGATTTATTCATTTTCGTGTGCATTCTTGTCTTAGTAATTAGAACTATATAAGAAAATATTAACCGATTTTACTGGAGCCGTTGAGGTATATCATGGCCTAACTCCGAAGATTATTATAACATCCTTATGAAATTAATATGGGGCCACCAAGGAATATACTCTTTCGAACAAAAATAGAATGATCAAAATGGATGCACCTATGTCGGAATTATGCGTGATTATATACACATGTATATAAACAGGTGGAATTGAGAATCTAATTTCGCCTTCAATTTGTGCTACTTTTTTCATTTAACATAGGGCGGTGGTCTACGGCGTATGGCCTTTTGATACACCCACTTTTCACATTTTTCAAAATGTCGATACGGAAGAAAAAATTATAAATACTCTGCGCTATTAAGTAGTACTTAGATAAAGTAATAGTACTTCATAAAGTAGTGTGTTGTCGATACGTTCTTCATCGTCAAGCAATATGTTTTCAAAACAATTATGACGTAATGTGCTTAGATGACCAACTGAGTAAGAACGAAAAGAACTGACTAGTAGGACCCGAATAAAATACGTCATTTTTAGTTCAAAACAGATTAAAAACATAATTATTATAATCGAAGCTTAGCCCTTTACACTTGAAGAAAAAGTTCAATTCATATCACGCAAAAGTGTAACATCTGTATTACTTTCCTACAACCGTTCTATCCCACTGCTTCACTCATCAAGGTCAAACGTACAGTTATATCGGAAATAGGTAATGGTAATACATAATGATAACGAGTGAGATGTAAATCTTGAAAGAGCTTTAAACTGGTAAGGTTGCCATTATATAATATTTTCAAAGTATGTATGTAATATTTTATGCTAAATACGAGGTACGTAGCAAAAATACACGCCGTTTTCCGCTCATTTCCAGTCTTCAGTTTTCGAGTTATATGTTTTTATTAGTTTTAACATAATTCCTGTCCACTTCTACACACCATGGTAACCTTTGTGTCTCACCATCAAAAGCATCTGAGAAATATTTATTTGGGTATGTCTCTGGAAATTGACACTTCTGGACTGAAAACTTCTGGCTTGCAATGGATCCTTTAGTTTTCAAAACATACAGAGATCATTGGGGAACAGTTTTCGGGAATATAATGGATGAGAGAGTGATCTAGGAAGAGGACCATTATCTCTTCACCCAACTGTCGACGGATCTACCAACTTCGACTATTAAAAAAACTGGTCTGTCAAAATTATTTTCCCAATGCAATGAAAGAATCCTGTAAGTCTTCTGCCCTAAACGACTAGAGCCTCAACAGGAGGAATGTTTTTCAGATGGTTGCACAAATTGAGACTTCCGCACCTTGATCCCCTTCCCCTATCCTCCGCACAATATATTCAGTAAGGGAAGTGTCCTCATAAACATCTTTCAACTGGTGGCACATATCGATGTCTTTTTCATAACATGTAGACAAAATCTTTATTGTGTACTTCTACAGTGAAATCCGTCATTTGAGGTATCAAAACAGGCTTTTCTTCACAAGTGAATATACAGCGTGTTCTGTTCAATTGTCCCTAATTTCAATGAATTATTCTGAACGAAATACGATGAACAAATAATAGTACCACCACATGAAAGGCCAGATCCTCAAGTTGTTTTCATGACTTACGTTAAGTTATCCGTTTGCTCGCTACGCAGCGCCATAGTTGTATGAATAAAAATGCGACTGTTCAACAACGCGCGCAGGCAGTGGTGTGGTATGCTGAGACAACGCAACGAAATTTTAAACAAGTGTATGCAGCGTTGCGTTCATTCAAGCTCTGGTTCATTAAATTTAAAACTGGCGAGATAATCTGGTGGAACTTGCCGTCGTCTGTCAGATAAAAAGATGGTACAATACAGAATGAAATGGATATTGCTCGTGCTAAAAATGGGACACATATGTTGTGTTGAAAATAAAATTAATGAGATTTTCTTCAGTTTTGTGAAATGTCATTGCCTTATCATTCATACTTTCTTTTCTATGATTAACTGAAGAAATTTAAAGAGATTTAACGATACATCCTATATCAGAAACGAACGTAGAAGCTTAAAATTCTGGACAGTTAAGCATTCAAGTCTAAATTCACGTGTAACTACATTAATCTACCCTTATTAGCTTCCAAACTATGGCAACACGGCACGTAATTTTGGTACGACCCTCGTATTTTATTTTTGCACTAAAATCATTTCAAAAGCTTGTAGTCTTACTGTATTCGAAATAACACGGTTCTTTGAACTTACAGAAAATTATTACATTATGTTCCAATTTCTGTAATATCTGAAAGTGAAACTGTGGATGAAAGCTGACGAGAACGTTTAACCACATAGACCCCCACCAGGATGAAAGCCGAGATATAAACCAAGCACCCTTCTATCCAGGACCCCTAGCGTACGTGGCTCATATTTAAATCTCTGCTTGCATTGATATAGATATGTTAACGATTAGAGAGCAAATTTGAGATTCTTTTTTAATATTACGTACAGGTATGTAATAAAGTAAGACAAGCGTGAGATGAACAGTTATACAGCATGAGTAGAACTTCCTTGTTAAGAAAGAGGAGGAGTGGATACAGCTAATATGGACTAAGAGCTTTGATGTAACACGGGTCATGAGTGAGGGCATTTCCAAGTTTCCACTTTGACACTAAAGTATCACGCCACTATTAATAAGTTATTCATGGCATACAGTGCCATCTATGGAAGAAATAATCAATGAGTTTCAACTGTCTAACTGGGTCAGTTGCTTGGAGACAGTCATTTGAATCAGCCGCTGCATGACAACGCTCGTCCACACAGATACTGTTGCCCCAGCTGCGGTGCTACAAACTTATAAATCTCCACTATAGAGTGAGTGCTGAATCTCCTCGAAGGCAGTCGTTCACTGCAGCCTTTGGCAACAGCTGCTGGACTCAACGCACAGCGCCTGATTCAAATGACTGTCCCCAAACAACTGACACAGACAGACATTTGAAATTGATACTTCTCCCATAGATGCCACTATATGCAATGAACAGCTTAATACTAGTGACCTAATATTTTAATGTCAGATCGAGAACTTTTGGAAATATCCTCATATTTGTGGTTTAAGAAGTCTTTTCGAAAAAACAATGACACAGAAGTTGAATGTAAATGACAGAAACATTAATAGAGCTATACTCACGGAAGCTTCATCGGCCATACTAATGTTGTAATTTATGAAGCTCCCATTGACACAGTTGTATTAGCGTATTTGTCGTTTACATTTGAACTATTGCGTCATTTACAACTAAAACTTTATAGATCCGAGATATAAGTTTTTATTGCCCATGTTAAATTAAAGCTCTTGATCCACACAGTGGGAAGTTATTCTGGAAGATTTACGGAAATATGTGGGCGCAGTCTTCTCGAAGACCTACTGTCTTACTTGTCGAAATAATTCAACTGATTTTTATTTGCTTTCAATAACTTGAGAAAGAAAAAAAAAAGTCTTTACAAACATTAACAGCTAACGTATCATATTAACAAATAGCTCTTCTCGAATAACTTCTCTTCTCGAACGAATAGCTCTTCTCGAGTAATGCTCCAGGCCGTTAGACATTTTTAGATCCAGCTAATATTTGCTATTGTACCAACACTCATACCTTCCTCTCGAAAAATCCAACATTTCTAATAAAGCAGATAACAATGATTACTCTTCAATACTAATTAACAATGCATCTCAAAGTGGTCCCCTCCAAACATTTTAAATAATTTTAAATTGTAAATCACTTGACATACTTACAGAAAAAAAAAAAAAAACAAACGAGAAAATGAATATAAAATGGGAAACTTCACACACACAAATATTTACAATTCACTACGATACTCAAATATGGCATCAAAACATAAAAGTTACAAAGCTGTATGAGAAAGAATCAAGAACTTTCTTATGAAAATAAATGCTGCGATAGTCATTACTATTTTATCACTCAAATATACAAATAATTATAAATCATTTTTACAAAATAATAAGAATGTCTTTTCTAACACATTCACTGCCTCTTTTAAGAGACATATTTGTATGTTTTGATTATTGAGAATATTGAAAACAAATTCTCACCTTATACAATTCATACAGTGTATGGCAATTTCACCTTATGTTATTAAATAAAGCACATAATAGATCGACTAAATATATATATCGACAGACTTTTCGTTTATTCCTAGATTTTAAAAAGTAACTCTACTGCTATTTCAACATTTTTATGATATAAGAACATCACTGCTTATATCGAAGATATGCTTTTGCTAAGCTATGAACTTCGTGTATTGTTCATGTGCAAGCTTTCATTTTTGTTGACAAAAAAGAAATTAACAGAAGTACGAAACTGAAAGAAGAAGAAAAAAATAAAGTGAAATTGTCATATACAACTATTTTGTCTTCTCCCTACAAGAAAATCCCCTGTCTATCAATCTACATTCAAGAAATAAGAAATTTATTATAAAACGAACAGATCTTTTTGTATCAGTCTTGCGTTAACAAAGAGAACATGTAAATGCCACTGAAAACAATTCATGTAAAAACTCTTACCTTGGAAAATTCAACACACTATAATATGTGTTCACTTCACTACATTGCTCGAATTACACAAATACTGTTTAATAGGCTGTAAGTACAATCCGTATTGGCCCGAATACAATAAGATATTTTTAATATAAGAAAAGTTTCGCAAAAGCATACTATAATCACACCATAGCTCTTAAACAAAAAGTTTATTTCACACCACGCAGGACTCTAATATATGTATCACTCTCTAGCGACTGTTTTGTCCCATTGCTTCACTCGACTAGATCAGAAGTATAGGTATATAGGAAATGGGTAATGGTAATGCATCTTGTTTTGGTTCGATATGATTACCACCTAACTCTTGTATTTTCACTACGCTTCAAAGGGGTATTCAATATGGGTGTATTTCAGTATTTCATCTGATCTTGATTTGCATTTAAATCTTAAAAAGAGCTTTCAATTGATAGGTTTCGTAGATTGAAATCATGTCAGAAAAAAATATATATATTCAGGCCAATATGGTAACTTACAAGAAGTACGGAGGATTTCGACCCCTACCCTCCTTATCTTGATGTTTCAATATTATTCTATCAATATTTAATATTGAGCGATTTCATACGAGGATCGGTCAATGTGTTTTTGCCCTCGTAAAGAAATATTGTAGCTAGTTACGTGGAAGTTCCTCACGTTACCTCAATCACTTCATAGTAAGGGCTTATATTTATTGACCGACCTCCGCATGTCTCACAGAATGAATTTTAAAGAAGTATTATGTAATATTCGAGCTCTGTTTTTTACGCTATGTTTCTCAGCTTAATTCACATACTGTACTATCTCGTCTCTAGGAGAATTGAATTACAGGTCCCGGCTTTGTTACAATTAACTTAAAATTCAACAGTGCTGCCTGAAATACATTAAAAAAAAAAAAAAAAAAAATTAAATGCTGTCCTTTAGTTCTATTATTTTATTCTGTAATTATGTAATTTTCTTTGTATATGGATAAGTAACACATACGAAGTTATAAACGCTGCTCCAAACTTTCGAGACGAAACTTCCAAAACGTTAAGTTTTTCACATGAATAATAATTATCTTGAATAATAATTTGGTTACCTTTGTTGCCGTCGGCTACTTATGTCCATTCTTCCGATGCGTGTACATTTCATACTTCGTTCTAAAAAGGGCTCCACAACTACAAGAGAATGGGTCCACGCCTTCCGTGTGCATAATGGCTGTGTGGGTTCTTAGGGTGGCTGCATCTCGGTACATTCGCCTACACACCGGGCACGGGCGAGGTTCATGGAAAGCCAGCTTGCGAGGGGGATCTGAAACAAATTTAAAATACACTAAACAAAAGCACTTCCAATCAATTCATCAGAACCATCACCACCTGTCGAAGCATGCTCCATGTTCAATTATATACGTAGAATGGAATATTTCATTTATTCATTTTTCTTAACCAAATCAACTTACCTTAAGTATTTTGGGTCATTGGAAGCTGAAGCATCAACGGGCACGTGTTATTTCCATTGTGTATGTATCTGTTTAAAATAAATTCATAACGAAAAATGACATTCAATTGTGAACACTTGCCTGCAGAGGGATTCTTTAAGACTGCTCTTAATTTGCTCACTCACATAGCCATGTGAACTTATTTTCCGTTCTCAGCAGTTGAGACTTCGGAAGAGTTCTTCCGAAGGGAGGGAGGGGGACATTTTAATAGACGAGGGATGAATAGTAGTACTGCGTAGATACTGGTTAGCCATATTCGAATAGCCAGGGGCCTATTTTTCAAAGGAACAAGTCCTGTAACATGTTTTTTACGAGTCATTTCTAAATATTATTTATGAACCTCTAATCTGTCATGATTGATTTAATTGTACAATATTTGAAAATGAAAATGAAATCTACGGTTATGCCGGGTAGGCTAAAGGAGACAGTGATGATGGGAGATGAGTGAAATGGTGGAATGAAGAAAGTGGGGGGAAACGGGAGAACCGTGAGAAAACCCACGAGCACGGTGTTTGTCCACCACAAAGTCCACATGGCGCGAGTGTACCATATTTTGAGAAATTTTACAGTAATATTACAAGCCAAGTTGTTTTCAGAAATAGATCCCAGGAAGAATTTTGCTATTGCGGAATTCTTCCTGGTGTCAATCCCTGAAACCACCCCCCTCTCTCGAGGATAGGTTTTAACCCATTACCTAATTAGTAAGTCAATAGAGCAAAGAATGAGGAGTTCTTTTCTCGTACGGTTGGAAAGTGCAGATGGAATAGGAAAGCTGTACGAAGAGATAGAATTTAATTTAAAGTACTACATATACACACACACACACACACAAAAAAAAAAGTGAGTATGGGTTCATTACACACACATATTCATTCGGGCGTATGAATACTACTACTATAGTTGCAAATAAAGCGAAAGTAACCAACAGAACCAAATAGAAAGCAAGAGGCTGAGAATAAACTTTAGAGCTAGAACGTACCATGTTTCGGACGACACCTTTGCAGGGAAGCAAAACATAAAAACGACGATTATTTGTAATATGACACGCTAGTGCTAATTTAGTAACACGAATTATTTTGCCCCTTATCAGATACAGAAGTTTGTCATATGACAAGACTTTTCATCGGGTAGCTCTCTCTCTATGGTGGAGCAATTGGGAACAATCATTTTGTAATTTAAAAGACATAAAGCCGAATGAGTGAGTATGAAATGTATCGTAATTCAATACGTTCCAGTTACAGCCTGCGAGGCTGATTTCTCCAAAACTATTACTGTACAACAATAGGAAAGCAAGTTGGCTTGGGCCTATACTTAAATGTACCACCTGGTATTTGCCTGGTAGAATTTTTGTACTTTACGTTCCTGGGCCTAAGAAAATGTTGCGTCTCCACTCTTTATTTGTTGGTGTTCCTTTATGTGTGTAGGTATTGTATAGGCCTAAACAACACTGCCGCATCCGCTAACATTGAACCACCAGCAACAGCCTACAGTAGCTAATGCACAGATTACGCTAAAGCCATAAGTACTGTAATAGCGTAAGCTCCTTCTAGCGCTAGTAGTACCATAACGAAAGAACTCAATGCCAATGTTGTTTTCATTACAGACTTCCCTTAAATTTCTCTCTTGTGGTTTCAAAATGCCGACTTGGGCCCGGTCCTCTATGGCGTGCGTAGAGATGTGGAAAAATCTCAGTTGGAATAACCGGCCATCAGATTCTAACCCGAGACCTACCGATTGCGAAGCATGAACATTTATCACTAGCCTACGCTTTCTCGATTTCCTTTTGTGGATGTTCCCTAATAATCGAAACAATTTAAAAAAAAAGCAACATTATCTAGAGAATGCTACAGATTTAAACATGACTATCACATAATTTTGAATTGACTTGTGGACGCATTGTTCACTTCAAATCTTTTCTGCAGCTTTTAACGAACTTTCTTGCCAGCCTTGGACGATTACTATCTAAAATAAATTATGGTACACAGTAAAAAGAATCAAGCGATTCCATGTACAGGATATCCATGCTAACCACTTTTCTATATGTTTTTTTGTTATAAACAACCAACGTTTATTTGCTCCTATGCACGCTGCATAGAAGTTAGGCAATGTTATATATTATAAACGGAATGTGGATAGCCACCGTTAAACCCACCATTACCCGTTAAGATGTTAACGGATTTTCCCTATTAATGAGTTCGGTGGAGATAGCCAGTCTACCAGGCTACTGTAAATAAAATTAAAAAAAAAATTAAAAAATGCTTTCATTAAAGGGTTATCGAGGGGAATACGGGACGAGTCCCTCTGCATGATCCTAATAACGGATTATGTCCTGAGATGGTCATTTTGCAATCAGGTCCACCATTCTCACACACGGTCGTGGTTGCACTCACTAACCTCACCGGGGCTCTGGCTCGTTATCGACTCATACGAACTCGAGCCGAGTTTGGACGTCTCTGATTATGCCAAGCCCTCCCCGCTGGTCTAGTGGCTGGCGCACACACACCTTGAAATTTGAAACCACTACGGTTGTTCAGATTCCACCCTAAAGTTTAAGCTCACGTCTCATATAGTCACGGTACTGAAAAGGGACAGTAAACTTCAATCAACCAAAGTCATTATGCCTTCATCTGATAGCAAGGGCGTCCGTACGGTTGATGCAGTGGGATAACTGGATTTCGTTAGTGTAATTATGTACTGGTTTCGACGAGTTTACAATAAAACTGCAATATTTCTACTGGAGTTACAGTATCAAGCGTGTAATCAACTTATTGCGCACAATGATATACAGCTTATTTTATTTTCGATTTTGATGAAGGGTAGTCGAGAAACATATCCGAAACATTAATATTGACTTGGTCACCATAGGAGTACCTACAAGGTTAGATAATTTAAAAATGTGCTCCATACATTTCACTAGGAATTATACAGCTGGCTATTTTACTCATTATTTTCATTCCAGTAAAAAGCTTTGGAGCGTCAAAAGGGGGGCATCGTCCTTTTGTTCCCCATCCGTATAGGTTCCTCTGTCTATTAGGTATTTTGAATATGTGACTCTACTGTCGCAGTTCCTTCAATTTTTTAGCCATTAATAATAATAAAAAAAATTTGCAAGACACGCATGCCTTTATCACAAATCCTTTTTTAAAATGCAATAAACTTTTTAAATACTTAAATATTTGGCACTTGTTATATTAATTTCTTAAAATAATAACGTCATATTACAGGTATTTTTTTTCCTTTGTATCTAACTGGTAGAGAAGAATACAATAGAATACGTTATTACTCATCAGACAACACAGTTACAATGGACTTCGTAAAATCCTTGAAACTAAAGAAATGCGTAATTATCTTCGATATTGGTTGTCGGGCCAGCTGATATCCCTGTTCCTCGCAAGGAAATGAAATGAAATCTTTTAAGTTTTACCTCCCACGATTATGTCACGTGGGCTAAAGGAGACAATGATCATGAGAAATGAATGAAATGGTGGAACGAAGAAAGTAGGAGGAAACGAAGAATTCTCAGAAAACCCATGCATACGGTGTTGTCCACCACAAAGTTTACTTGGTGCGAGCTGGGATCGAACCAAGGACCCCAGCTCCAAAAGTGAACGCTCTACCACTGAGTCACTACGGCCCTTCTTCTTTGCAAGGCAAGAATAAGGTTAATAAAAGATAATTCAAAGATGCAAAAAATATGCAACCTGGAACACCGGTAAAAGGTTTGGATTAGTTACATGACAGGCACTATGTTCATTATTTATAATTTTTGCATGAATTTTGGGCATCCAATCCCTTCCCCCTCTCCTCAAGTACAAAACGGAAAAATCAGGTTCGTACACGATTAGCTTTGGGGAAGATTTATCCGTGGTTCTACGTGGCTCTTTTCTATGCGAAAATCTTATGACATATACATATACGTACACACAGAGACATTCTTTTATATATATTAATAAGAGAAGCTTCGTCTGCTTTTCAATAGGAAGATATGAATGCTTTCGTTTCATTGGCATCAGACTGATTACAATGAGGGAATAAAAAAAATAACACAATTTAATTGGAATATTTTATTATTCTTTATTATCCAGTGACTGATTAATACATTCAATAAATATACTTCAGATCATTCTATGTTTTCACTTTTACATACATTTTACACTTTGTTTACAAAGGGACACTTGTGAAACTAACTGCTTTCAAATTGTTCTCCATTATAAAGGATAGTATATTACACGACAAATGCTGGCTTCACTATTAATACGTTATGGATCCACTTTTATTGGGAGACTGTACAACGTTAATAAAAATATATTTATAATAAAAATTTAATTATAAAACAGGATATTTTGGCCAGGAATATGCATACTAGAAAACGTTTAAAAATATTGCATGAATTTAATGATCTGTAAGAAAAAACTCAATTAAAATGGTACCACCGCATCTGCTTTTTTAAAACTATTTCTGATGTTCAAGATTTCTATTCTAATTTGATTCTTGAATGGACTGTTCATTTATTACAGTAAATACCTAATGACTGTAAACAATGATAAATACATTGAATACATGTGCTGCCATTTGGTTCTATGAAAGTGCGATGACTCTAAATACAAAGGGTCCCCAGTTTGATCTCAAATTTATCTGTGGAGGACAAAATCGCGTCCGTGAGTTCTTTCCATTAAAAACTGATTTCACCCGTTGCCTTTACCCTGCAGGGCTTAACTGTCTCTGTGTTATGCTTGCCTGAAAAAGAAAGATTAGGACTTACCCTTTCTAGTGGGGCAGATCATTTATTACGCTTATTTAGCATTACGAGGCAAGTGGAAAGCGTCTTGAATTAAGATATGGCGAATTCCGTCTGGTTGGCCGAAGTTATCTACAGGTTGCAACGCCAAGTTTAGACTTCCAAAATACGCTATGCACATCTCAAGATCATTTTTCAACTCCACTCTTATCTCTCTAGCACTGCTTCCGGTTAATATTCACAGAGACTTAGCCAGAAATGGCTTTTTGACGTCCCACGAGTAAGTTTCGTATCTACTTTTATCCTCTATTCACATCCAAAGTGGTGGAAGTGTACTATTTCCGGTTACAACACTGATTGCCATCGGTAACAGACAGAGAAGAGCAGTTTTCTTATCCGGTTTCAGTTCCTCTATTGCAGTTGAAGTTGTAGATATTTACTCATGGGAGTCTTTGGTATATTAAAATTGGGGGTACGAAGACAACTAGAATCCTATTAGACACCAACAAAATTTACGGCAAAATTATGAGTAAACGAGATTCTACTTGAATTATGAGCTAACGGATCCTCGCACTACCTTTACCAATACAACTGACAGGTTAAGTATGATATTCCCCCAGTATTTGAAATGAAATGAAATCTTTAAGTTTTACGTCCCACGGTTATGCCGGCTAGGCTAAAGGAGACGTTGATGATGGGAAATGAATGAAATGGTGGACTGAAGAAAATAGGAGGAAACGGAAGAACTCCGAGAAAACCCAAGCACGTGGTGTTTGTCCAACACAAAGTTCACGTGGCGCAACGTGGATCGAACCAGGGATCCCACGCACAACACGTAAACGCTCTACTACTGAGCCCCGCGGCCCCTCTCCCACTATCTTGTTCATTTGTTTCTGCTGAGTTCCGAAGTCATGAGTTGCATACGGAACTTACAATTGATATATGTTTTCCATTGACTTATGTTATATTGAAAGAGAGAACTGCAATTTCTGCTTAAGAGAAAGCTTTAGAGAGCAAATAGATCAAAGATAAGTAAGAGAGGGGAACAGCGGCCCATACTTTCTGTGCGTAGCAGACATACTGTTTGGAACTGAAAATTTAGGTTTAGCGCAGAAGTGATAAAATCACTTAACTTATCCATTCATTTTAATTTGCTTCCATTATTAGTAGGCTACTTGCCACAAATTTTAGTTCTTAGGTAACTTCTTCGTCTCGACATAGAAATTACACTTTTAATACTATCCATTAATTTAACTTTTCTCTACCTCCTATGCTTTCCTTCTACGATACCTTCTATACGTTATTCGGAATATAATTTTCTTTCTATAATGTCTTAATATCTTTTTAATTATTTCCAGTTATATTCTTTTAATCCATTAGTCAGAATGCTCCTCATTAGTTCATTATTCCAAATTTTATGTTCATTTTAATATACAAATTTCGAGAACTCGTGCATTTTTTGTTCTCTTGTTTCTGCTTCTTACAATGCAATATTCTTCATACGAGTCCTTTCTGTAATTCTTCATTCACGCTTTTCATCATAATCAACACAATTTTCCCCATTGCTCCTATTTAAAGTTCACATATCGTATCTAGGTATTAAAAAATAGGCCTTCTCAGACGTCTATAATAGCCTCAATCATCTAGCCACCACTGTTTTAATATTTTTCAAATTTGTTTTCATCTCATATTATTTTCAGAACAACTTCTTATGTTCTCTTACATAATGTTAATTTTCTATTCAGATTCTATAGTTCATTAGTTCTTATGCCTCCTATAATTTCTCCAACATAATATTCGTAAATGATATTACTAGGAAACTTCCCATTTCACCAGCCTATATCGTTTCTAGTATTCCAACTTTAAACGCTTGGTTTATATACCTAACTTCTTTAATATCTTCATTCAAATTACCGAGGAAAAGCAGTTACAACTCTCCAAATCAACGAACACTTCCTTTCTTTCCTTTGTCTAAACCGCTTTCACTTATTTTACTCAATGAAAGGCAATTGTATCTTTGTGCTATGTCTCCTCTCAAATTAAGCTCTTTAACTTTCTTTCCATCGCCCACACAATCTCTTTCATATTCGAACCTCGACTTTTGCTGCGTGTGACATGAAAATAAGGAACTATTGGAAAAGCATTTTACTTCACTCCGTATGCATTTAGCGATTCGAGTGAAATACGTACATCGGCCACCGTAAACGGTAGGCTGATCCTAGTGTTTATAGAAGGCATATATTAGCAGTACTTGCACAATAAGACGAGCTAGTTAAGTGTGATCACATTGTGTGTCTAGTATCAACGTCTGCAGTTCTACAACTAAGTGTCTTCTGTCGTAGTCGCAGCCTCCTATTGATACTAATGCTACCGTGAGAGGATGGATAAATGTTCCGTTGAACTGCCGCTAGCATGAATCATGACGACAGTGATCCATCGATCATATACACGGGAGACAGAGTTCTCACAGCCGACGTGCACTTACAGAACTACCGCCAATGCAATAAGAGCTCCTATGATTTCCATGTGATCATATGAATACTAAACAATCAACTGTTAAAGATTGATCTATCATCCTGCACTCCTTTCGCACTATTACTCCTGACAGTTGCTCGTTGCCAACAACGTTTTCGGTGGAATCGCGAGAGACTGCAGTGGCAAGGAAAATCGAAAATTGTGGTGTCAGTGATGAAAGTAGTTTTTATTTTAAACACAGTGACTGGCCTGCGCTCGTATGAACACTTGCAGATGAACGGGAAAATCCAGCGTGTTCCCATTAGTCATATAGGAGCCACACTAGACTTTCTGGTAATCAGTATGAGAAGGGGCTGTAAAATAAGCTACATATCCGTCTTCCTTGATGAAAATATCACTAGTACGTCGTACCTTCGTGGCGTTGTCGATACTATCTTCAGAGCTTACCTGGACGATTCCTTCATCAGCACAATGCGCTCCCCATTCCACCAACCCTTCACCCTCTACCCAGAATACTCCTCCTTCCTTCCCCGACCGGACATAAGCTTTATTGAGAACTGTGGGACATAGTAGGACAGCACCTGACAGCCAGACGGTCCCAACAATGACCATCTTCCAGACAGACATACAACATCTGTATGACCAGCTACGCATCTGAATTATTGCTTGTGTGGCTGTTTGGATTAGTTATACGTGCTATTAAGGTGAGTGCCGTACGTTTTTGGATAGTCTCTATAACATGTTCAGAGTTTCCCATGGGTACAATCACTTTCTTCTTGTGTACAACTTTGGGCAAAACGCGTGAATTCCAATGTCCTAAAGAAGTCTTACGATGACATTCTTGATTTGATTACAAATTTCGAATACTTCTTTTTCTTCCTTGTCCTGTATTCTCAATAAACACAAAAGGTATATTGCCTACCTTTTCGTTCTTCATTTCGCTGTATCTTTTCGAACTTGTCCGTCAGCATGACAATTCCTTTGCCATTCTTGTATTACCTAAAATATACAGTTTAATCTTGCTATCATCCGGCTCCTCAATGTATTCTTTCCATCTTTAATTTCTGTACTACCACAGCAGTTCTCCCTTGCTAGCCTACTATTTGCGTTAAACTTCATCTTCATATCCATTATTCAAATAGCTCTATCCTTTTTAATTCCTCTTGTCACCTTCACTTCTATTGTATATTTCCCTGTCTTTGTAGTCTTCCCTTTTTAATTTGCGGATCAACTTTATATTATTTTTCCGTTCTCCCGTCCTAGTAATGGAATCCAATTATTACTGGTTAAGCAATGAGAAAAGTGTGTGACTGTACCCGAGACTACTTTGACTAACCAAGAAGTGTAGTATATATACTGTATATATAAACTTGAAAATGGTGTGTTCCACATCAGTTGGACATTTCAATCCCACGAACCTAATAGTTAAAAACAAATATAACTTTAGTTTTTTCTCCTCGTCTACTTCTTCCAACATAGGATTAAATACTTTGAGCATTGGTCCATTTCATCTCCTCCACAAAATATTGAAAGAGAACGCGTCCCCCCTGTCCCCCACAGGAGACGCCCGTGTATTTACTACCACTTCCGCTTCCAATATTGATTCCGTTAGAAAGCGAACGGCAATAGAAGTCGGCAAACGTTTATATATCAATTGAGGATCGTCTGAACAATTTCATAACGGCTCTCATTTTACTGAAACCGAAGTAGTAAAAACTAGTATAATTTCCGGTTTCAATATTGATTTGCATTTAGTAATAGTTGCAGGAGACATCGAGAAACCGTTCTGGATTCAGTGACTGAAGAACAGGTTCCTCTACTGATAGATCTATTACTTCCAGTTACTGCATTGGATTTGCATAGTTTGAAAGCCTACCGCACTTTCAAGACGTGAAACGAAACTCATCTTTTAGTGTTTAATAACAATGATGACTATCAACGCTTATTAACTGTTTCTTTGCACTTTCAGTTTTGTTGCTTTTATTGTTTTGTATTTTGTAAATAATTGTAGAGACTGACATGAAAGCATTATATCTTTCCACAATTCAATTCTTCCTATTTACTTTCTAATCACTGAGAACTTTCTTCGAAAACTGAACTCAGACATTCGACATTTTCTGAAGAAATCTTTGAATAGAGTTACGTCTTTGAAAGGAAAATCTAATACAAAATTTGAAGATTATGCCCTGCAGGCAAAGGATATAAATGTATGGCGATAAAATATAAAAGTTTCGAGAGAACTCTTTTGAAAAGAAACATACTGGACACTGGTTTCTCTTAAGCATATCGATTTTTTGTAATTTATTTTTAACTACCCCTATTTTTACTGTAAATTAGGTAACATCTTTCATTTCACGTTGTCAGCAGTCAGGGTGGACCTATTACAAAGCAAGACAAATTTGTATAATGACCTAGCCTTCCTTGCACAGACACGATGATTCTTATTTTCGGAAAAGGGTATTTATCCCACACTTCCAAGTGAAGAATACAAGTACATACTTTTTTTTTTTTTTGATTGGAAGTTAAAGTCCACCTATGAACCTGAAATTATATAAGACGAACCTCCTACTTAAAGTGGGATCCCAATATTTAACCCCACCAGGAATCGAACTCGAGTGCACGCATGTTGGTCACTTGGTCAAGAAGGGGCACGATATACCTATTTTGTACGTGTATTACGCATGGATGGTTCCATGCTAAAGCACGAAGTATAGACATATTGCCTGTTACATCTGTCGAAAGAGCAACAATGAGCTAGCCTTCATTACTGGAACAACAGATAGTTGCATAGATATCCGTAACAACAGAGAATGGAAAGGAACACAATTTTGTACCACTTATTTGGAAGTCTTTTACTTTTTGTATACAACAAAAAACAGTGGCATAATGAAATCCCTGAGTTTCTTTGATATGAAAAGAAATATCTGAAATATTTGTGTATGGTCCTCTTTTGTCAATTCAAGACTGAATGCCCTGAGTGATTTTGAACTAACTAACGAGGTCTGTAGATGATAAGAAACTGGGATATAAAAATATTTTTTATATAACGAGAGACGTTTACTGCATAGTGTTGTAATTATTAGAAGATGATTTTTAACGAAACACATGAAGCCACTTTAGTGCAGAGAACACAATTTTATCTAAAAAAAAAATTATTAATGAAATTCAGGGAGTGAAAAACAGTAAGTGGGCCGTGGATCAAACCGTGCTCGAATGTGTTGCTGGTCTCCTGAACTGGATTGCGTAGTAGTTAGCGCGTCATCACGGAACGCCAAATACCCTAAGTTCGATCTCTGGCTCAGTCACAGTTTTTCATTTCGAATTTCAGTGAATCTAGACCTACAGATGATTTGGTGTTTCAAAATAGCTTGCTTGCTTTATTTGTCATACGTGAAACTTATTGTATCATCGTGAAGTCGATAATACATAATTACTCTCATACACTGCGTAATAGTTTGGCCTTAAAATTAAGTCAAACTATTGACTGTTACTAATGGAATGGAAGAACATATTCAGAATATATTTTACTTTACAAAAATATCAATTAACGTTGGATTTCATCATTGCAAGTCAACTGCAAAACTCAACATTTATTAGATGCCAGTCAACGTGTCGTTTAATTTCTTATTAATATAAATGCAATCGCTGTATTAATACTGAACGCATGTATATTATAATTAACCCGTATATTAGTTTCACAAGTGTCAAGTCTAAATAGATTTCATATGCTAAATAATAAGGCTGTACTGGTATAAAATAACTCAAACCTTCCCGGAATCGTCAGAAGCTATTCAAATGAAAAGACATACACTATGACAGAATACATTGTACTATCAGCGAGGTTGTGTCAATGGTTGGCAGGAAGGTTCGAACACCAAGAGAAGGGTGTCCGCTGCGCCTTCCTCTGTAACTGACTACTTTTATGGTAAGGTATATTAACTGGCTGATAGTACAAGGCACTTAAATCACCATCTACTGTGTTAGGTGCAGTAGATTTTATACTAAATGGCGGGAAGACAATAGGTCCAAGATAAAGCCTCATTTCAATATTGACTTCCGCAGGTACTTATGTAAGTTTCGTGTTGTTCGTTTGAACTCCTTTCCTGTGGATTGTAGGTATGAAAAATACAAATGTTTACAAATTTAATTATAAAATTTCAATGTTCTCTGAATACAAGGACTAGATCGAGCACTTTTGGTAGTAAATACAATTTCGTTTCATTAAAAAATATATCTCCGGAATATCTTCTACACAGAATATGCCTTACGTACTTCATAAAACTGCCTTGCATGGAAAAACAACTGCTCTTAATGCACGAAAGGCTTAAAGGCAAATTATCATAAATGAAATTATCTAGAAATAGTTGACTGTAATACTGAAATTTAGAAAATACTCACGGGATACCCGACAGAATACGGGATACCAAAGGTAAAGTACTATCAAAAAGACTATCTAAATGAAACAGCCCAAGTCCTGGGAGAAGACAGCATTTCTTGCACAAATCATTAGCGGATATATCGTTTGAGGACTGATTTACTCTCTCTCTTGCATTCAAAGCTCTCTCACCGGGAGCAGCGCGCTAGTTATTAAGCAATGGGACAGACGTAAGATGTTCGTGTTTTAATAGTTGATTTAATTTTAGCGTCCGTTTCAGCAGTGAGGTTATATGAGACATAAATCTACTGCTATGCGTGAAGTCCGAACCATATGACTCCTGCCGGGAATCGAACCCGGGTCTCCCATACCAAAATCGCGTGCGCTATCCACACGTAACGAGGGGGGTCTCGTGTTTGTAACAGTATACGTTAATCAATATAATTATTACGTGTGCAATTAAGTTCTATCCCTTTTCTTCCCTATGTGCTTGACAATACTGATAAGAGTCAGTGAGAATTCGACATTAATACGAGTTTTTGAACAAATACTTAACAGGGCACAGAAGAGCACGGGCACGTATTTTAAGATTGTTTGGGTTGCAGTTTAGTGACCCGCTCAACACTGAGACTACATGAGAGATGGATCTACAACTTCACGTGGAAACCAAACCACATGAGCTCCCAGCGAGAATCAAAACCAAGCCTCCAGCACTAAACTCACGTAGTATGATAACCATATAGCCACACACATACCATTAGAGTTTATTTAACTTTGTAGATAGCTTGGTATGAAAAAGAATCGCGGAAGCTCGGTGTGAATACAGGTTCAATCATTTAAATTAATACCGCTGCATGAACCAAATGATAATCTAAAACCTTATAAATCCAAGACTGATTTGAGGAATATTTCATGGACAATCCGTTACTGTTAGGATGAAGTCCTGAGCTCGTTCTTAATTTTTAAACTAATGATAGTGAAGAAAAGAAATGCTAAAGGACAACCTTCTGCAATGGTATTGGGAACTGTTAAAAAACGTTCGAGTGAAGAACTTGCGATCATGACTTTATGGCACAATGTTATACATACAGTCTGAGAACATCATGTAAAATGAATAGAAAAGGCGACAATAACATATATTAGTTTACTATATCATTTCAAAAAAATATGACTAGTCATTTCACGGCATTAAAAAAAAATCGAAGTAGAAAGAAAACTACGTCACTGGCTTAAGTGTCAAATCAAACCATTCACATAAAAATTCTTTTAAACTGCCGCCCTCGCATGTTTTCCTTGGCTTTGACACCATTCTACACACTCAAAACATATTTCCCATGCAAACGCAATGTCCGAATTTCAGAAGCCTTCAATTTATTATACGATGACATGCAACTATTACGAAGTTTCACACTATCTAACTTTCTACAGAGGTTGATTCATTTATATTGAGCCGAAGTCAATGTGCAACCCATCGCCGTGAGAATACAACAAGGCAAGCAACAATATCTCATTAGTCACACAGTAGGGCAGTGGGACGAGCGTACTCTGATGCAGCCGAAACAAGTTAGTTGTTTCTGTGACGGGTTCATTGTGGCGTCGTGCCTCGTAGAAATGTGTAAAGTGCGTAATGTTCGTGTAGGTCGTTCTACTATGAACCTTATTATACGGAAATATGTAGCACAAAGTCCTGGTCCTATAACACTAACGCGAGCATCTAGAAACCGGCTTCCCGTAAAAACGACCCGCTGCTATTGCGTGTGGTTCAGCGTATGGCGACCTCCGAAAATCCCTACACACAGCGTGCGATGGTCTACAAATGACGCATATCCCAGGCGACAATTAACTGCGCCATTCACAGGAATTTACGCCTCACGCTCGTCCACAAGAGCAGTGTACACGCCCAGAAACCGTGTCATGTGGTTGAGCGATAAAGGAACTGCAGGAGGCTGTATGAACGTCAACTCGCGGATGATTGATGGAAATTTATTGTTACCGTTGATAAGGCGTATATTTACCTTAACGACTGTGGTAAAGTTCGTGCTATTATATACAGATCTGTTGACACCAAGCGTCTAAGTATGTTCTTCCACCAGTGCACAGACAGTTTCCCAAAAAGGTTCATGATTGTGGTTGATTTCTCGTAAAGAGGCAAACTGTCTCCGAAGGATGGAGCAAAACGTCAAAATCAATGCTGCAGACTATCAGACTCACGCCCTGTCTGAAATCCCAGCATTGTACGAACAAGACATAAACCAGGTTGAACTGCATCAAGATAACGTATCCAGCCACATCACTGGAATTCTATCGCCGTATGGAACAGGAAACTGGAATTGCGGTAATTGCCTTTCCTAACATCCTTGTAAACAATCCAGATGCTAATCCAATGGACTCTTGTGCTTTCGAATTCCACAAGCGATGACTGTCCCATCGGTTCGGTATGTACCATCTCCGGCGTGTAGAAAGTCTGGGTGAAGAGGAGTGGGATGTAATACCGATGGCCCTGCAGTGGAAACTCAGACGCCAGGCAACAGTCACTAGAGGTGGCATGCAGATCGAGCACAACCATTGGTCGAAACACGAATTTTCTTAGGTAAGTGGCACATTCAAATTCGGGTTAATATAAATGAATCAAACTCTAATTTTGCATGCTTACCTACCCCTCCCCCATCACATTTCTCCCTCAAAGACTTCGTTTCCACAAACCATTTGCATTCTAATATGCAAGTAAAAGCTCAACGCTTACATCCACATGGTACAACACGCAAAATTATGCTCTTTATCCATTTTCATTAAATAATAATAATAATAAAGTTAAATATAGGATATTTACTCTTAAATAAAGCTAAGATTAATAGGAATCAATTGCTTAACTCGCACGAAAAATTTATATGATAGCTTTTGTGTTACCCTGAGCGGAAATATTGAAAATTTATGGTTTTAAATTATTTTACCTTTACACAATAAATACGAATGCTGAAAAACCCTGATGACTGGACTAGAGGGATTCGAACTTTCAATATCCCCGTTGCTGAACTGATGCTTTTCTCTTGAAAAGGCTAATTCTTCTGCTCCGCCCATCCAGTCATCGAACTTCTCTGTTTTTCCTCAACTAGTTTTTAACGTTCTTTAGAATTTTGTAGATTTGGGCCGACAAACCAATATAGAAAATCTCGTAATAAACAGGAATTCGTTCATATGACCATTGGAGAAGAGGCCAATTTGCTTATAAAAATGCGAAATTGTTACAAGTTATAAAAATTACGTATTTCTACAGACGTCAATTTGTAAGCATTCCTTGAAATTCGTATACTTTACTCGTATTGGAGAAGAATATATTGTATGCAGACATTGACAGCGTCACTAATAAAGTTAATATCAGTAAACGAATTTCTAATCAATAAAGAATGCGTAGAGAGCACTAATTACAGTACTACGTAAATATCGAATTGATATGAAGCCAAGATAGTGTTGTTCCTGGTTTCCATTCTTGTATAACGTAGAGAGGCGATGGAATGTAACAGTTGAAACGAAATGCGAAGAAAGAGATGAGAAGTGTGAAGAATACCATCAAGTAGATCATTATCGATGCAATGACTCGATCAGCACAGCCCTATTGAATCTCTACAGTCACATACATTTAATTACATCCATGTTTCTGCTCTCTATACAAATGACTATTATGACATCTCTTACAAAAGAAAATTATACAAAAACTAATGCGAACTACAATATAAATTAGATAGCTGAGTATTCATTTTACAGTTGCTGTTACTGAACCATAAACATTGAGGAGGATCTCTTCGATCGTTTCTTCAATTTATCCTCATTGTTCAACTTCACTCGGATGGCTTCTCTCACTGTGTTGGCTGGCACATCGAACTTCTCCATTACAGCCGCTGCAACAAATCAACAAATCAAAACGATCAACATACAATATTCCATATGAATACACTATTATGATTACATGTAAATCACACACCACGACCCGTAATTTCTTATTATGGTTTTCAAACCAGTGTGCACAAGAAAGAGAGAAAGAAAGCAGGCAATCAAGAAAGAAAGAAAGAAACAAAGAAAACAAAAACAAGCGAGAAAGGATGCAAATGAGAAAGAAAAAACAGACAAGAAAAGGAAAAAAGAGCAGGTAAGCAAGGAAAAAAGAAAAAAAAGGAAATTAACAAATACAGTCTAAAATTTAAGTTTTTTTAAAGAAGATAAGGTAACAGCAGCATATTGTTATATCTCGTTTCTTTTATCTGTGCATGCGACAAAGCGAAGTAATTCCCTTATTTGCAAGTGACGTCAGCCCCATGTCAGGATTGCTACTATTACTAGTTTTACTTTAGATTTCTTCCATATGCAGTTTTCAAAAAAAAAAAAAAAAAAAAAAAAAAAAAAAAAAAAAAAATCAAAAATCAAAACGATATCCTGAACCAAATTTAATGTAATCAGTCGTGTACATATTTAAAATCATTGTGTGCTGACTACGTAAAACTATTTAACATGGGTTGAAACATTAAAGCATGTAGGTGACTGCAAACTTAAATTTCTCACATGAAAATACAAGTTAAACAATATTAAATATCAAATATATACATAATATACATAATACATAATATCAAATATCAAAAAGCATTTCTTTAGCCAAAAAAGAACATGTAGCTAATAAACTTCCATGTCAAAGAAGCGCAGACAAGCAGAATATATATAACGATGCATTGACCATATGTCACCGGCTAAACGTTTGACGCACAGGTGGACAGATTTTCATGCACTCTTGTGATACCGCAGTAAGTATTTTATTTCAGTACACAGCGGTAAGCCGAATCGCAGGAGAGACAGATAATAAACAAGTCTCATTCTTTATAGTCATACGGGTTTGAAATACTGATGAAGTTATTCAACAGATAGAAATAAGTCCTGAACTCACTGCCGCTACAATCCATGAAGAGTTACAGCTAGTGAGATGTACCACGTTCAACGTAATGATGTATGGTCAGTGTATCAGCTCTCAGATGTCATTATTTCTGACTTTCTGGTCATGAGTTCGCTACTTCTTAATTCACGTAGTTCGCAATGGTTTCAAGATGATAAGAAGATGAAATGAAATCTTTTAGTTTTACGATCCATGATTATGCCTCGGAGGCTAAGGTAGGTAATGATACTGAACGAAATGGTGGAATAAATAAAGTGGAAGGTAACGGAGGAACACGCAATTGTGGTCGTCCACCACAAGGCCCACTTGGCGCGAGCTGGGATCAGACAAAGGACCCCCCATGCACCAGAGGAAAGTGCTCTACCACTGAACTACCGTGGCCCTTCATGTTGATGGTTCAGTACGAGAAAATGTTAGTGGTCGAATTAGGAGTAGAATCCGGGCACACTACGAAGTCGCATGTGTGAACAATTCAGCTAAGCAGGTCAATAAATAATAATTAAAAAAAAAAAAAAAAAAAAAAGCTTGACCGCCTGTTTCTTTGCTCATGTCTTGCACTCGCAAACATTTTCATGCTTATGTTAACAAGAAAAATTCTTTTCTCAAAAGAGAAGAGAATTCAGTACATAAATAATTTGTTAAAATTTTATGCAGGGTTAAAGGGAGCTTCTGGGAAGTAAGTTTTTTTTTTAAACGTGACTGTACAATACTTGAAACAAATTATACGGAAAGTAATATTATCGGGGATCACAAACAGAATATATTGCATATTAGCAGAATCAATTTTTGATATCACCAGTGTTTAAAGTGAGCCGGTATGAGCCCGTTATGCATCTGAAAGTTCGAAAATCGGCCGGTATGGCATACCGGTAAAAATCACTGATTTAAATTGTAATTTACGTGCAGAAAGGAAAAGATTTTACACATAGAAATGAGTACGACGTTAGCATCGAGTCAACAAATATGATTGTACTATCAAATACTTTGTTCTGCTGCTTCGAAAGAAGTAACAGTTCCCTATCACCCTATTCAATGGCAGAATTTGTGCTCTTGATTTTTTCAATATTTGGGCGAGCAATCCACTCCCCTCAAAAAATTTTAACTACTGTACCACCCGCCTAAAATGTTTAACCTGGATCCTCCTCTGTCATTGATACGACTCTTCTTTAAATTCAAAAGGATTATTTTAACATTGTCTGGACTTCTGTGTTTACAATTACCAGGTTGTCCCAAAAGCTCTGCACCATACATGAAGGAAAAAGAAACACGAATATCAGAAACAAAGACAAACTTTTACTTAGAAAAATACAGGCCATCATGTTCGATGACCTTCGCCCGAATTGAATAGCCGACCACACAAGAAATGAGAGAGCGAGAGAGAGAGAGAGAGAAAAGCAAAACAAATAATAATCTGAGGGTGCAACATCTGGACTATAGACAGGATGAGGTAACAACTCAAACACCTCAAGTTCATCCAAGTTGTTGGTCACATTTAGAGACCGATGACTCAGAGCATTGTCACTTTGCAGCAATAAGCTCTTCCTCTTGTTAATGCCGGATATTTCTCGTTCAGAATGGCATACACTCGGCGTAATTGTTCAGAATACAGTTAACCTGTTACAGCACGATCCTCTGGAACAAACTCAAAATGAATTATTTCGTCAATACACCACCAAACACACAGCATGAGCTTTTTCCCATATCTGTCTTGTTTCACATTGTCCAGGGGTTCCTGTCCTCTTTTCGCCCACTGTTTACGCGTGTGAGGGTTTCTCAAAAACATCCACTTATCTCCTGTCACAATTCTACACCAGAAACGAAGATCACACGGATTTTTTAAAACAAATTCTATCAAATTGCCATTCCGAGCTGGGCCTGCTCCTCTGTCAGCTCATGAGGACTTTGTCGGGGCAGTTTATTGTCGTAATGCATGACATGGAATCGACGGTTTCCTGTCGATTTGGATGTCCAAACTACTCTTCCAAACACACACGTACTCGATTGTGGTTTGGCACTCACAGTATCTTGCAGAGGGCCGTTAATATCCATCGGAGATCTACCCTTACGGGGCTTGTCCGCGAGGCTTAAATCACCCGGTGATTCGGGTTCTGTCAAAATTACTGCTCGAAGTGGACATATTTGTTCCATACCGTCACCTCATCTGATGTCACTTTAAGCACTGGATATCACTATACTAAGAGGGTAGTCTTAAGTAGTGTTGTAAATAGAAAAAAAAAAAGTTCGTATTTTTTCAGAAATGTACGTTTTTTTTTTAAGAAAAAAACATTGCCTCTCGTTTTTTTCTAAATTTCGTTTTTTTTTTTTTTTAAAAAAAAATAGTCATTTGAAATGCATCTTACATCTTACGTCTATTTAAGTATAAAATATTTTTATGTACGTGTAATCACCGTAAAATGCAACATAAATTAAACGCTAGATACTGATACGCTACAAATATTTTACAATTTATATGAATAGCATACCTACTAACAATTCGGGTTTCAGCAGTTTCCATCAACATCAACTAAGAAATAAAAGTAGGAATGCAATTTTGTTTTTTTCATGAAAGCAGGCCTTTAATAAGTACGAAAATAATGTCACGAACAGTATAAAATTCAAATAACTTGTCTAAAGGTAAAAACTAATACTAATTTGCCTAGTATTTTTCTAAATATCATATATAAATAATTTGTCGACTAGATATATATATATAATATGCACAGCCGGCTCTACCATATGTGCAACACGTGCGTTTGCATGGAGCGGCAAGTTTGGAGGGTCCGGCAAAATGTGTCATAAGTATATTATTTAAATTAAATATTTCTTGTTGGAAATAGACTTCATGATGATGGTAGTTACATTTACTAAGCTGACCTTCTATTTGAATACTACATTCATAAATTATGTTTACGTCGCATTAGTTTAAGGTCACATGGACAATGCTAAAGCAAATGGTCAAATAAATCCGAGCACAATATGCTTGATTGTTGTCAAATGCAAGAATTCAATTCTCGAATAGTAGCGAATATCTATTTCCTTTAGTTAGTTATCACAGTTTTGATATGACAACTAGTCTTGTTTTTGTCACAAACAAGTTCCTCATCATTGAAGATAGCAACAAGTTTTTAAAAAAATGTTAACAGATATAGAAGAGAAATCAAGAAATAAAGACTGGAATTGCACTGGAATTGCAAACTGATACATTGAGATTGAAGCTCGATATTGAATTCTATGAAAATGATTACCATCTTTCCTCTGCAGGTGTGTTTGCTTTATCTTTCGCTAACATAATAGATTAATATTTAAAGAAAACAACAGACACAACGAGATTGTATTTTTAGTAAGTATTTAAGCTTTTCAGAGTGCGACTGCACTTACCCTCTCCTTCGTTGTTCATGCTGGAGTAGCATACTTAAAATCATGACTTTTAACATTTGTTCTTTCTGGAGAAAGGGGGAGGCGGCAAATTGTGCCATTGCACGGGGCGACAAATTGCCTAGGGCCAGCCCTGATGACATGTATATACAAGACATGAATATAGGATGACACAATTTGTAGTAATGCAGGGTGTTTCAAAATTAATATTAGGGTTTTGAAACTTTGTAGTATCTATTAGAATTAACTTACAATTATAAATATTATATCAAATGAAAGAGCAATTCAAACAGTTTTGTACGCACGCATGCACATGCATCGTTTCTTCTGTCTGCCGTTAGAAAGAGCAAGTAGCAAAGACTAGAGAGCGCAGAAAGCTTTTTGTGTAATTACAGTGCAACCGTCTGTGTGAAGAATACTAAGAAGACGCTTGCAACTACGTCCTTATCGTTTGCAGTTGCTAAAGGTCTAAAGCCTACAGACTACGGTTTACGTGCCAATTTCACAAATGAAATATTGCTGCATAACAATGAAGAATTTTTGAATCGTGTCGTCCTCAGTGATAAATCGATATTTCACCTAATGTGAACACTCATAATGTTCGCATCTTGCGGTCAGCAAATCCTCATTAGATATTACAGTTGAAACGAGACTCCCCTAAATTGAATGTGTTTTGTGCCATATGGCGGAAAGTTTATGGGCCTTTCTCGTCTATCGACTAGATGTGCGTCGTGTGAAGAATGGATCTCACATCCAACACTTGTAGCAAAGACTGTTTGAGGTGCTCTTTTACTTGATGTATTGTTTATTATTGTACGTAAAATGTAATAAGTACTACGAAGACTTAAAACCCAAAAATTCATTTTGAAACACCCTGCATTTCTCATCAACAGTGTTGGAACTAAGATGTAAAAATGAGAGAAAATTTTCCTTATAAAGTTATTGTTTACAACAACGATATTATTATTAGTCGAGACTATAACTACTACAACAACACGAGTTAGTAGTCAAAAAAGGTAATCAAATATATACTCGGTGGCCTAGGTGGCCAAAGTGGCACACACGGGTGTGTCATTTGTTTAATCCGCTCCTGTGTGGACACTAATTAAAATATCGGGATATTATTCTTGAAAAATATGGTTGGACTATAGTTTATCATATTATTTTTTTTCTTCTGCTGTCGAATTTCCTTCTCAAATTTCACCCAGTCAAAAATTCGAGAATTTTCTAATTTCGAATTTCCTTTACTTCTTTTTTCACCTGTAGCTTCCTTCGTTGTAGAAAGACCTCCTTAAGACTTGCCAGGTAGATACCTCGGATGAATACCTAACTGTTGACATCAATTGGACGGGCCTGCGCGCAGTGTTGTCAATTAGGGAAATTAAAATTTTCCTAAATTTGGGCAAAAATAATTCGAAATATTTGTTTATAAATCCTTACCTATACGTCCGAGTGTAAGTCAACTTGAGCCAATCAAACATTTGTCCTTACTGAACAAACACAGGTACAGATCGTTACAATGGGGTAATTGGGGGGTGCACGAAAAATTCGTATTTAGGTTCTAACGTTAGACTTTTCAAGTTTTTCCCTACTTTTCTGTTTACTGTAATATATTTTCGGTAATTAGAAGCTTTGTTCCACCATAATACTTAAATATCGCCATGATACTTGTAGGATATATTAGTGGTGTTCCAATGTTTAATTTAAGATAGTTTGCGTCTGTCTGGTAGCAGTGTTGTCAGCTACAGAAAATTTTAATTCCAGATTTTAGGGGGAAATTTTGGGAAAATTATCTGTTTTGTCTCCATTATTTCCCTCTTGTTGCCTACATGACACAATTTGAAGTAATGCAGGGTGTTTTAAAATTAATATTAGAGTTTTGAAACTTTGTAGTATCTATTAGAATTAACTTACAATTATAAATATTATATCAAATGAAAGAGCAACTCAAACAGTTTTGTACGCACGCATGCACATGCATCGTTTCTTCTGTCTGCCGTTAGAACAAACGTACCAGTATCTGAAAGTCTTCTCTTTGCCCTACACAACGCACTATAGAAAGTTTTAATAGGATAATTAGGGGATGTACAGTTGAGGTTTACTGTAGACCTTGTTCTCTAATTGGAAAGATAACTGTGATATTTTTAAGGTAGAATGAGATATTTTTTACTGACATGTTTACTTTATTAGATATCGTTATAATACTTGTAGGATATATTAGAGGGATACCAAAGCTTATTTTAAGATAGTTTGTGTGTGTCTGATAGTAACGTTGCCAGCTACAGAAAATTTTAATTCCAGATTTTAGGGGGAAATTTAGGAAAAATTCAATTTTTTTTGTTTATATTATTTCCCTCTTGTTGGCTACATTCGAACAAACGTACAAGAGTCTAAAAGCCTCGTCCTTAGCGTACACAGTGCATCATAAAAAGTTTCACTAGAATAATTAGAGGAAGTACAGTTGAGGTTTACCATGTTCTGTAAATGGAAGAAAATGGTGAATTTCTGAGGTAGAATGAGATTTTTTTTTTTTTCAAATTTCATACTTACTTTGTTAGATATCGCCATGATACTTGTAGAATATATTCTTGGGTACCAAGGTTTATTTTCAAATAGTTTTCGTCTGTCTGATGGCAGTTTTTTTTTTTTTTTTTTTTTTTTTTAGCAAAAACAATTCCCAATTTTAGGTGAAAATTTCGGAAACATTCCCTTTTCCCCTCTATTATTTCCCTCTTGCTGACCACATTGAAACAAATGTACCACTACCTGAAAGCTTCCTCTTTGGCCTACAGAACGCACCATAAAAAGTTTCAATAGGATAATTAGAGAGGTTGTAGCCCCGGCATATCTGTTGATTTTTGCTTCTGAGGTGTAAAAAGTATGTATGATGACAAAATTTTTTTTCTTTCCCTCTTTGAATGGAAGCCAGCGACCTCAGAATTTCACTGTACCTTGTCAACACACGAAATAATTTTTTGGGTGACTTGAACGCATATGGCAGCAGTGGTGCTAGATACAAAAAATTTTGAAATTATGTTAGGGATTTTTTTGTAAATTTTCACCCTACATTTCCCTCAATAATTTCCCACCCGTTGGCAACACTGCAAAGCAACTTACACCAAAAAATAGCCACATCCATTTTCTAAAAAGCAAGGCCTTAACCGTATCAATCGAAAAAATAGTTTTTGAGCAATAAGTCACTAACTGAAAATGTAGGAAAACGACAAATATGACCTGGGTCCGAAAGAAAAATGAAATGAAATCTTTAAGTTTAACGTCCCACCGTTATGCCGGTTAGGCTAAAGGAGAAGGTGATAATGAGAAATGAGTGAAATGAAGAAAGTGAGAGGAAACGGGAGAACCCCGAGAAAACCCACGAGCACGGTGTTTGCCCACCACAAAGTCCACGCGGCGCGAGCTGGGATCGAACCAGGGACCCCAAGCACCGGAGGTGAACGCTGGGTCCGAAAGGAATAATCACACAATTTTGCTCGTATAGGTACAAAGAAACAAACGATTTGTAAGTTACGAGGGCTTCGACTGAAGTTCTGTTAATTATTTCAATAATCTGCAACATAAATCAATAAATAATAGTTGCCAGAAAAAAAAAACAGACATTTGAAAAAAAACATGAAAAAGAACGGTTTTTTATTGAAAAAGAAACTTCACAGAAAAAAATTTTTTACAACACTAGTCTTAAGAGCGTCACTGGACTATTGTGTGATTTACCCATATACTTAAAATAAAATACACCAATTTCAATAACACTTCTCAAGCAGCTGTGTCTTGTTTTGTTAAATGCAAGATGAATCCACTTTCTCGTTTTTTTTAAACAAAGTTTTAACACCTTCATGTAGTTCTTCTAATATCGGAATGCAGTACTTGGTGTAGTGAATTTTTTAAATATCATTTTCCACTTCAATTAAACAACGATCACTTTAATATTATAATACAACAAACCAAGAAATTGACCTTTAGTGCTCGCATGTTCTAGCCTCTCTGTAAAGCACTCATACCTCTCTTTCCGAAACTCTTTCAACCAATAACAGTATATAAACACATAGCAGCGACACGCACGAACTCGTTTGACAGGTAATAACTGCATGTTTACCAGTTTTCTTGAACAGTCTCAACCATATATTCTGCAATGTTTTTCACCAAACTAAGTCATTCACATGAAGATTGAATAATTTTATCAGAATGTTTTGTAATTTAGATGCAAAAGTTCTAAAATTAAAATAAAACTTCTTGATAAACTGTTTGTTTATACAGATTTTTTTTTTTAGAGATTTTTAAATGAAAAAAAAACTGGGGATATAACGATTCTCCTGTCAACACAATGAGTCTCTTTAGGCACTATTTCCGCATTTCTTGATGTAGTTTACACACACAGCAAAAAGGGGCGGCGCTACTTCAGTGGAAGAGCGCTCATCTCTGGTGCGTGGGGTTCTTGGTTCGATTCCAGGTCGTGTCAAGTGGTTTTATGGTAGACAAACACCGTGTGCATATGTTATCTCAGAGTTCTCCAGCTTCCTCTCACTTTTCATTCATTCTCATCAGTCGATGTATAATTATGGGAAGCAGAACTAGAAAGTTCCATTTCATCTACAAAGATTATAATTCGTAACTTGAGTGGCGGCTCTTGAGGGAAGAGGCATTGATAGAAACAGGAATTTTATCGCTGCAGACTGGGAGAAGAGGTCTCACCTAGTGATGCCAACCGGCTCGGCTCGACTCGGTTCAACTGAGCCAACAGTTCCAGCCAGCTCGGTTCGGTTCGGTTCAGGTGAGCCATCGGCTCAAGCCGGCTCAGTTGCGATGAGCCATCCACTCGGTTCGACTCGGCTCATATGAGCAATCAGCTCGAGCCGGCTCCGCTGAGATGAGCCATGAGCTCGGTTCGCCTTAACTCAAGAGGAACCATCTACTCGAGCCGGCTCAGTTGAGGTGCGCCATCGGCTCGGTACACGTGATATATGAGCTATCTTTCTGAGCTCTGTGATGAACAAGCCGTGAGCCGAACCGTTCAAACCAACTGCACCATTAGAGTCGGCACGTTTCATTCAACACATTCAAATGAATTGTTTGATCGCTAGAGGTTAGATCCGATGTTGCTTTTATGGAAGTGACTGTAAGTCCGATTTAGTGGTCTTCTTGTATCTGGTCTCTCCTTAAAGTAATCCTTCGTTCGGCGGTGAAGAGGACTGTTACGAAACAAAGTTTTTGTAAAGTCAGGTGTAAATTTCCAACTCGATAAATTTCTTGTACTTGCCTCTCCTTTCTAATGATGTCAACCGACTCGGCTCGGTTCAACAGAGCCAACAGCTCGAGCCGGCTCGATTGGAATGAGGCATTGGCTCGGTTTGGTTCGTCTCGGCTCAGGTGAGCCATCGGCTCGGGCCGGCTCAGTTGGGTGAGCTGTTGTCTAGGCTTAGTTCTCGATTTGGCTCGGTGGTGACTGAGCAGTGAGCCAAGCCGCTCGAGCCGTTGGTAACACTAGTCTCGCCTAGCGTAGTACCTTTGTATACAACTTTGGATAGGCAATGGAACATTGGGTGGGGGTTCTTTGTTTAGTTTGTGGCCAGAGAATTTTGATTTTTGCACATGTTGCTTTCCTCAAGAGGCATCACTGAATAACTTGAAGAATTATGGAGTATAAAATTACTAAAAAAATCCCTTTAAAATGACGCAATTACCAAAGTAGGTGTTATAATAACACCTTTTAACAAATAAGTACTAAATGCTTTAAATACGGTTTTTATATAAATATTCTGAAATATTTAATCAACAATTACCGTGAATATAAGTATTTCATAGGTCTAAAAAAATGAAATGAAATCTTTGAGTTTTACGTCCCACGGTTATGCCGGTTAGGCTAAAGGAGACGGTGATGATGAGTAATGAATGAAATGGTGGAATCAAGAAAGTGGGAGGAAACGGGAGAACCCCGAGGAAACCCACGCACATAATGTTTGTCCACCACAAATTTCACTTGGCGGGGGCTGGAATCTAACCCGGGACCCCACGCACCAGAGGTGAAGGCTCTACCACTGAGCCACCGCGGCCCCACTTTCATAGGTCTAGCTCGATACTATTCAAATTTTATTTTCAGAAATCTCAATAGACAATGGTAATCTAGTCCATCAATTAAAAATAACTGAAGAGCTGAATAAGTGTCACAAAGCTCCAGACAACTCCTGGTACATTGTCGGTGCAGTCGCAGTTGCTACTGATTTTCTTGACCAGGTCACTTTTCTCAAGTGTAGCCTCCGAAAGCTTTCACGATAGGTGAACGCCACCACTGCAAAAATAATCTTAATTCTCTCCAGTGACAAATACCTATTTCCGGCCCACGCTTATGCTTTTTGGGGTATAGAAGGAGAGATAAACTATGATAATGAAAATGAATAAAGGAAGTACATAACATTTATGTCCTAAGCGGAATTCGAACCTGTGATCTTCAGACTAACAACTTACTACAAGGATTATCATGTTAGTGATCCAAGCTGATTTCAATCAAATTTGGCAGGTAAAGACTACACATGAAATACACGAGTACGTTATTTTCTGCAGAAGAATGATTCTTTTTTTGGGGGGGGTCACTCAAAAACTTTAAAGTGAGGAGCCAAAAGCGCAGGGAGAGGTAGATCAAAGTGAGTGAAATTGCGTACAGATATAGTAGACGAAAAACAAGGAAATACGAGTTTCTCATTTTTCTTATCAAGAGTGTTGGGTGGGCCACAGACACTTTCGAACTTATGACTACAAAGTGTCAAAATTTCTAATGAAAGTAGAGCTCCCTCGTGGCTAAGTGGTTAGCATACGCGCCTTTGGCGTGGGAGACCCGGGTTCGGTTTCCGGCGGAAGCTCATGTGGTTCGGATTCCGTTAATCAGTAGGTCCACTTCTCATATAGCCTCGCTGCCGAAAGGGACGCTGAACTAAAATTAACTCAACAACTCAATTCTAATAAAGGTAGTTCAGAAATACCTCACATATATGAAGGATTGTAACGAAACTGCGTACAAAGACAGTACGCATAAAAAAGTGAATATCATACGTATTTTTTATTTTCTGCGGAAAATCTGTTCGTGGGGGCCTTGCCGGAGAAATGTGACAGCAAGCGTGAAAATAAAAAATAATGGAAGAGGAAATCGAATGAAATGTGTATAGAGAACGAGAAGGAAAAAAAGCAAGGACGTAGTATAGTGCAGCATATACACTTAAGCCCAGATCACTTTAATTGCATGTACTTTGTGAAAGATTTGTGTGTCATTACTCACTCTCCGAACCCTCTATGTACTGTATAACACAAAGAGTCCTAGGGTCTACAATGAAAATTAATTTAAATTTCTTGCGATCAGTTGGATTTCCCCAGTCTAGCTACGCTTATGCATAGCTCAACTAACAGTAGTTATTTGTAGTTATCAAATATCAAGAGATTTTCTTTTTTTAATTCAACCTTTTTCGCTTTGTATGCGTGTAATCATCCGAAAGTAGTGATAAAAATTCTTTTTTAAGTAAAGCATTTTCAATTTGTAATTAACTAATAAATGTAGGACATTTTATTCTTTATATGCACTGATACGGAATTATGTACTACAAAAACAAAGTAGTTGTTGTACGTAGTCGTATTGCTTTTTGTCCGAGGTTACGGTTGAACAACGTTACAACGAATTTGATCGTGTACGAACTGAATCGTTATGCATGATTCCGAAACACGTTCTTTCAATGGCATTTGCTCTGGAGATCTCTTTTTGGTAATATATATTTAAAGCCAATTCTGAAACTAGGCGTGTACTGAGAAACACCATTAAAGAAACTCTGATCACATTAAAGTTATCATTTCAATCCAAATTTTAAAGTATATTTTTGGAGGTGAATTTCTTTGGAGTTTTATTGTGAGTTTTACCCAAAAAGACCCAATGATTTTTTTTTTTTCTGCGAAAAATCCGAACAACCTGCCTTGAATACATCAATTAATTATGACCACTTTCTATACTCGTGCTCGCAACAAAATATGTGTAATTAACTTATTCCTGAGAATTCATACATAAATCTGAAACAAAAGTGCACTTTTTATCAACTCACCAATAACTCTAGCAACTTTTTCTCTATCTAGTCGTGGCTTGGCACTCCCTTTACTTCCATGTAAGCAATGAGTAGCAAGGACATCTCTGCCAAATACTGCTACCAGCAACATATTCGTATACTTTTTAAAATCCCTACATGTTAACATTTTTAAACGCATATCTGGGGGCATATCCATGTTCTGGACATCCTGTAATTCAAACGAAAATAAGGAAGTTAGATAGATTGTTAACACGAGTTCCTAAAAGAATGTGGTCTTATATTAAATGGTATCAATCCTCTCTCGGGTTCAAATCATTTAATATAAACGAACATTCTTTTGGGATACAATGTTAATTTTAATTTAGTAACATGTATCCTATAGCATCCATTAGCAAAGATTATCACCTTTAATTTCCTTCTTACTAGATACTAAAAGAAAGAAAATCTTACAGGAAAACATGTGAAATCTCAATATAAGAATATGATTAGATTAGAAATGTGTATTCCTAAACTAAGTTTGAAACACTACTGATGATATTCTATAGAAAAAAAAATTACTTCCGGTTCATATACAGGCTTATGCTGCTAAATACGATTCCGCTCTTTCTCTCTTCCACATAGGATGACATATAATTACAAAGATTCACTTATAATCGCCTGTCAAAACTAACTTCCGTAAATCTCCTAAGGAAAGCAAAAATTCTACCAAACTTAATTCACTTCAATTCTATTTCAACTATTTATATTTTGTCCGTAGTATAAAAACTTAGAAATTCTAATTCCAAGGCATGTACTCTAATTCTTAACAGTTCCTCCCAAAGGCTAAACAACTTCCAACATATATACAGGGCGACTCAGTGTGGAACCTTTCGTGTCAACTCAAAACACCAATATCAGTAATTCTACATACTTATCAATAAGCCACGTAACTTACAAACCAGGGTTGGCAAAAACCATGGTTTTTATTGAAAAAACCAAAAACCCAGGTTTTCTGGTTTAAACCCAGTTTTTTTTTTTTTTTTTTTTTTTGTTTTGTTTTGTTTTGTTTAAATAATTTGCTCTATGTATTTATATCACATCGACGGAAATAAGCTTGTTTCGTCTTGGTGTTAGTATGCAACAACCGGGTTATGCTGGAAGGGGTCACATAAGCTTAAAGCGGAATCCAAACCGCTTCTCGGCTTAGATCCAAGAGAAATTGTCCTCCATTTGAATTCAAAACCGGGACTAATTGGCCACAAATGCGATACGTTTGTCGACTCACTCACGAAGGACTCCTGATAAAAATACGTTCACTGATCTTCACATATTTGTTAATATAATCGTCAAGAGTCATTAGGACAGAAGGACAAAAAGATTAATTGCACAAGTGGAACCATTATACAGAATTACATATGGACAATTTCAGAGTACTACAGAGTACAGCAGAACTAATTTAGTCCAAGTCAGTTCACTACGACTTTTATTAGTCCAAGTTAAAGAAATATAACGACTTACTTTGCATATCAGTAAGTGAATAAATAAAGATACGAATTATTTGAGTCCACTTTGGCTCTGACCCATTTATAAATAAATATTTACCAAAGATTCTTATTTCAATAATTGCCTTTGGTGGTTTTTTTTATGATCCCTGTACCCCAAAAAGTACGGCATTTCGATGTATTTTATCAATAGTAAACATTATTAAAACGAAGGAATGTTTAGAATTTTCCTTTGGTTGCATAACAATAATAACAAACTATATTTAAAAAATCACAAAAGAAACATCCATAAGGTTACATAAAAAAAAAGTTACGAATAGTTACACTTTTACGAATATTTTTCGTTTTTTGGTTTAAACCAGCCAACCCTGTTACAAACTATTATATTTATGCACAAGAAACCTATATTCTGTATTTCTTTATATTATATCCATCATTTTAAACATCCAAGACGATAAAAAGTAATATCCTTTTGTTCTTAACAGTCTATTTCTTAGTTTAAACATAACACTTTCTGCCAACCCCTACATCTTCCCACCTTTTTTATGTTTCATACTTCCATCCATCAGATGGATTTTTTATTCTTGACAAAGTTCTCTATTGATCTCTTCATTCCTGACCTACTTATGTTGTCAGTGCTGTACCCTTCCCGCGTGTATAGTTCCACCACACAGTCATCTGTTATTATCTACTTGAGTTCCTACATGTTCCTCACATCCCTTGCTTTTCTCCCTTTTCCTCTCTTGTCTTCTTCGTATTTAGCGTTCTTCCCCCCTTCACTCGATTACATTTTTCCTTTATATTACCTATACATTTTTCCACTCGTACAATAAGAGTTCTAATTTGTTGCCTATGAACTGACTTAATTAAACCATTAATGTAAACTTGATAAATATGATTTTCGATTCTCTTGACAATTACATCTTTTTGAAATTTACTTACGTCCTGGAGAACTGCCTAGCACCCATACTTTTTGTACCACCTGAAACGGATTTGTAGAAATTTTATCCTTATTTTCCTGAGTGCTTTTAACCGTTTGTGAACATATTGAACAAGTAGGAACTACTATATATGATCAAGTACGTGGCTTAAAGCTGAAGACTTTCGTAGCTGGCGAAGATTCTCATTCTGGCTGAGAAGCATGAACTAACAGTAGTTCAACTGTGCCGACTATTGTTTGAACTTAGCTTTGTTAACACTCCTTTTGATTTGTAAGAACATTGTTCTAAAGTACTTCTTAACAGTTTGTAATTCGTGCTCCTCTATTCCGTTACTTTGCGCGTGGTAAAATGGTGTAAACGATTGGGTAATTAACCGCGTTTTATAGAAAGTGCATACCTATACTTTCTGGAAACTCTTACAGACCCAATGGAAGCACTGCTTGCTGACATAACTGGAAGCATGTTTCTCAGAAGATAGAAGACAATGACACCATCTTCATGTTACCTCAACCCCATGGACTTTGGTATCTGAGGTGTCTGCTGTGAAAATGTGGGGCCGACTGCTTTCGATTCTCACATGTTCAGCAGAATTAAAAACGTGGAACATTTGAAGAAGTGTAATGAGAATGGGAAGAATAAGGAACAATTTCTAACATTTTTGTCCAATTTTCCTTGAAAAACCTACAAACTAACTTCATCATATGTATGTTTGTAATTAATGTTGATGCTGAAGAAATACATTACTTACACTTACGTTAAGGGAGAAGAAGTTTTTCTATTTTAGCCGAATTTCACTTATTGCTCAGAAGTGTATTTGCCATTACTTGAATTTTTCTCTTAGAAATATTTGCTTTTATAGGCTACTGTAGAGTATGAACTGTAAGAGCTTTTGACCTAACCAGTTTTAAAAAGAGAAATCTCGACCTGATCCTTTGTCTCCCTCTTTTTCATTCCATGCAGAGATATCTGAATTCTAGTTTCTTTATTGAATATTGGTGGAGACACCGAGGAAGATTTAAAATATACGGGACAGTCTCTCTCTCTCTCTCTCTCTCTCTCTCTTTTTTTTTTTCTTTCTTTCTTCACACTGAACATACGGATATTTTTTGAGCAAGAGGGATATTTGATGAACGTTGGAAGGATTTTTGTCATAGAACCCGACATAACTGTTGCAAGATGCCTACAGTCAAGTGTTCTAATAATGTGGAGTTGTGTAGTTTCAAGCAGTAGCCCCATTTGTGCATTTACTTCACGGAAGGAAAGATTCTCCGATATAAGCAGAGTTTCATGTTTTTAATTAGCATATTATTATAGTAATATATAGGATGTAACAAATACGCATGGCCAAACTTCAGGAGTGGATTCCGTATAGGGGAGGGAGTAAAAAAGCTCATATGACCATATGTCCGGAAATGAATGGTTAATGGTCCGTAAATGGTTGTAGCTCCTGCATGATTTTTTTTTTTTTTTTTTTTTAAATTTATGATGATGTCTCATTTATCTATGTCATTGCATTCGCGGGTATGCTTTTGTCGCTCTTCCATTGGTAGCAGTGTTGGCATTTTACGATAAAGAAATAAACGTACAAATTTTTTTCATAATTTTTTCCATTTTTTTCCCTTTCTACAACTCAAGGTTATGGGCACAAATGTGATTTCGTTGGAATCTATGGTCCATACTCTTTCCACTGATGCACTGTGGCTCCCAGCTCATCATCGGGGAAACAGTGATGTAAAGAATGTGACTTTGTCACATTCGTCAATTTCCAATCCGGCGTCAGACGGGTAATGGTCGTAATTCCGTAATCATCCATTTCCGGACATATGGTCATTTGAACTTTTTTTATTTGTCCCCTTACACGGAATCCGCTATCGCAATTTGGTTGTGTATATTTGTTCACCCTGTATAAACTTAGGGAGGGTATTTCCCCCCATTTCTGCAGACCCAAAAACGCCTTTGCTTCTTAGATTCTATTTTAGATCATATTTTGCCACTATTTAAGGTATAAATACATGCATATTTTCCATGTCTTTCCGAGCTCGAATAATTAAAAGTTGCAGAAAGCACATAATGTACCTGTGAAGTATGCAGAGCTTACGTAGCGGTGTGCCATTTAAACAAAGTGGGAACACTTGTACTCATAGAATAAGGGTTCGTAACTCTAGAATGTCAATTTTATGGGTATATAAAAATATCTTTGTATTTAAAGAAATTACATTTTCTGTTTTTTGGACACTATAACTTGATTTCTATATACATGGTACAAATTATTGTATTGAAAAAAATATTAAATACCTATATATTAAGATTATATAATTTAAAAAGTTACAAAAGCTTAAAACCTATTTTGAGTTACGGAAATATTGTGGGAGTGTGCACTGTTTTACTATTATAAAAATGGCTTATTTCTACTTTTACATGCAGAATCTTCAAAAGCACTGTAAAACATGCTATTTTATTTTTAATGGTAAATGATGCTTTATCAAAAATACCTCTACTTTCCTCATATATCTGAAACGTCTGAACGAAAAAATTAAAATATGGCTAACTTTCTTCCACTATCAACTCTGTTGAAAAAAAAAATTGAACATTGAACCTTGAAATTTCACTCCAAAAAACAGGGTTATCGTGGACACAGACCCACGTACAAAATATTTTCTCAAATACCATCCAATCTTATTCTGTTATGAAATTATTATAAATATTTGCTGCAGCATTCTAATATTTGTATCTAAACGTTGATATATATGAAGCAAACATAGTTCAGTAAAATTGTATCTTAACTTTGAAACAAGTCCGAACACGCTGGATATTTATGGAGACCTTTATTCTGACGTCCTCACCATATCCTGTAAAATACCCTTAATTTGAGCCGTGGGTTTTCTGCTTTGAGGGATAAAGAGCGGGGATTCCTTTTTTTTTTAAACTATCTCGAAAATTGTCAATTTTTCGAGGGAAACTGTTGAGAAAAATTGTAATTTATCAAATTCTACATAAAAAAGGCATTTAGTCTTTTCTTCGTAGAATCAATCGTTCTAAGATATACACTGAATTGTATGTGCAAAGAAATAGGGCACATTACTATGATCTTATATATAGAAATGAAGAATGTTTGCTTGTTTGTCCGATACACAAATACAAGCAGTTTCCTTGGCATATTTCTAAAGTAACTGCATCAAAGAGACCATAGTCTGAAAGATCACAGACTACTTGAAGTTGTTATGTGCATTCTAAGGGGAGAGAAAGGGGACTCAAAGAAGAAAATAAGGTGTTTTGTTTGCTTGTGTTTGCCCGGCATACAAAAATCACACTATTTACTTGACATACTTTAAGAATCTTTATCGAAGAGACATAGGCTACTCAGAATTTTTTGATGTGTACCCTAAGGGAAAAGGAAGATTTAAGTCAAAAATAGAGTATGTCACGAGCTCATCACGTTCGGTTTGTAGACTCATTTTTAAAAACACATGAACATTCACATATGATCACAATCTGTACGTGTGACACTCCCTAACACCGGGTAAGTAAGAAGGACGCAATGTAAAAATAATTCAGAACAACCGATATTAGTTCGAATGCATAGTTTTCGGGATCGCTGAGATGAACAGTGTCCCTCACGATGGCGTTTAAGTCAATCTGTATGGAGGATGAGAAAGGGTGAAAAATAAAATGTCCAAAATGACATAGTTTTCAGTTTTTAAGCTGACTGCTGAGAGTCCGCCATTTAAGCCAAATTCAGCAAAGACCGTGCATGTCCCATTGCTCATCGTTATTTATTCTACCCAATTCTAAACTCATTTCAAATATTGAGCATAAACATTATTCGTCCCGTGCGAAGACGATACTTCTGTTTGTATAGGCTACATATGATTTTCAAGTTCATAAAAATTATATTAGGAATATTTTAATGCTAAAAAAATAGCTAAAACATCAACAGAAAAATTAAATGTTACAAATTATAATACTTATAGTATTGGAACTCTAATGTGAATTTACCCCATTACTCTACACCCGCGATGATGTGAAAACAGTATATAATAATAATAATAATAATAATAATCAGAAGAAGAAGAAGAACGACAAAAGCCATACTACAATTTTACTGCAGCTTTTTCTCAGAAACGATTGAATCTACGAAGAAAGGTCTAAGAATCTTTTATGTACAATTTTATAAACTACACTTTTTCTCAAAACAAATTTCCTCGACAACAGAATTTCGAAATAATTGCTAAAACTAGAATTACCACCTTATGACCCCCTCCCAAAATAATAATAAAAAATTAAGGGCACTTTTCTGGGTATCCTGACATTAAAAATTAGTCTCCACAAAAATCCAGCTTGCGCGGAAATTTTTAGTTTTTTTAAAAAAAAAAAAAAAAATATGCGCCGCTAGGAAGGTCCCAACTGAAGAAACCTTAATGAAACTAGTTTACCCTGATTACAGCGCCATCTATCACGAATTGAGAAAAATGTTTCGAAAAATTTTTTCTCATAGAATCTGAATCTGCAATTAAAAAAAAAAAAAAGTCCCCATTTGAGTTTTCAAAGTTACCCACATCCCAATCCCAGGGGAGAGCTACTGTTGTCAAAGGTAACACACAAACCCACGTTCGCCTTTATATACTCTATATAGATCTTATGGAAACTGAATATTCTAAATTTACACATTTTACTATAAACTTTACATATTATTCAGTTTTCAAAATCAAATCAAAAAATTGTACTTACTTCCTGCTGTAATCCTAGTGAAGTATCAGGTTCTTCGTTATACGATCCTGAAATAGAGGCCTCAATGTGTGGAAGATAACCCATGTGTTTTGCTATCTGTGTGGTATCTGTATATGGCAACGCATTTCGTAGATCGTCGTAAGCTGAAAAATAACATTTCACACTTAATTTTTTACAACCACAAATATATATATGCATCATTAGAGCTGTTAATCGCCAATGAAGTAAATCGCCCTTTTGATATCCTTATAAAAAGAAACAATAATTATTTATTTAAACATTGTTATTGAAATTTTGTACACAATGTTATTTTATTCAATTTGAGAAGCGCTTTCCCAAAGAGCGTAAGTTATTCTGATTCTGAATTCTTACAATCGAGAAATTCTTAATACCCATTGAGGCTGGAGTAGTGGCTAGCGCGCACGCCTTCGGTGCACGGGATCTTGGATTTGATTCCCGGTGAGACAGCATTTTAACACATTACGGTGGATCAGATGCCACCTTAAAATGCAGATTCATGTCGCATATGCCCTTGGTACTAGAAAGGAACGCAACTTCAATAAAAAACTTTTTAAGAAAGAAAAAAGTTTAACGATTATGCACTGATGCTAATGGAGATGATGATGATGATATGCATGGTAACAGTGGAATAAACTAAGCAAGAGGAAATGGAAGGACCCCGAGAATACCCACGTACACGGTATTTGTCCACCACCAAGTTCGCTTGGCGAGGACCAGGAACCTCATGCACCAGAGATAAACGCTCTACCACTAAGCCATCGCGGTTCCTAAATAATTGTTGAATACAAAAACATGCCATGATTTGAAGTTTTTATAAAATCACAACTTACTGAAATATGTTGAAATACAAGGTGTCAGTGAACATCTTGTTTATTTGTAGAATCCTTATATCACTAGAGAACAATGAAATCAACTTCACGATGCACTCAACCGACAGCAACACAGCTGGTGTATGTGAAATTTTTTTGGATTCAACTAAAGATGTGTTGTGCAACATGCAGGGTTCCCACTCTCCCCCCCCAAAAAAAATCCAGAACGTTTCCAGGATAAATCAATTTTCCAGGACTTCGACACAGGAAGGTATAACAGGATTGCAACTGTAGGTTCAAAATTCCCAACAGTGAAATGAAAACAGTAACTTATGCAGTGAATATTAATGCAAGTACAGAATTAATACACAATAATTAAATATACAAAGGGAAAAGGAAAGTTTTTTTTTTTTTTTTTTGTGACTTCTGGTGGGTTGGTTATAGCCACCCGATCCAGACACATCCAGCATGTATATTTTCATTCTTTCTACATGACATTTTAATTGTGCACCGAACAAATTTACAAAACAACAAATTTTCAATTTTTCGTACATGGCATCTTCATTGTGTGACAGTGTAACAGATATAATTAGGAGAAAAAAAAGCATTATATTACAAGTTTTTCAACTGGGTATGGAGTTGTGTGATTTCCTGATCTACAGACATAGACATCTATAGACAAATAGCATTCATATGAAATTTTACTGAAGAGTATGTACTGTTGCGAAAATAGACTGATTATGGAGAATTGACACTGGTACAAAGCACAGTTTCTGGAAGATAGTGCTAGTGAAGACAGCATCCAAGAATGGGTTGACAGATTACTGGATGAAAGAAGTTCTCCTAGCCAACCAACCACCCATACATGCAGGATCATGACAAATTATTATTCAGCACAAAAACAGGAATAGCAACAAAAGTAGCAATTATAATTATGAAAAATCTGACATTCAGTATTTCTGTAAATTTCGAGAACGTTTCCAGGATGTTTCCACGACAAAATCAATTCAAGGACATTTCCAGGTTTTTTAGGATTTCCAAGACGAGTGGGAACCCTAAGCATGCTTTCAAACACAAATTTAATATAAACCCACTTGCAAACAAGTCAATTTTGAATAGGTATAACAATTTCGTTTAGGACGGATGCATCTGTGACCAGAGAAAGGGACATTTAGGCCGACCACCAGTCTTAAATCAAGGTGTTGATCGCGTCAAACTGTTCATACTTTGGACTGCTATTAATTAGTATACTTGTATCTCTTTAATTTACTGCGTAAGAGCTGCATAGAAATTCTTTTTCTTTTTCTCTTGTAAGCGAAAAAGATTTTTATATCTAGAAAGCCAGTTTTAAAGCAAGCCAAATGAATTTTAAAGTACTTGCATTTGGGTGGGTTGGATTTTTGGTAATGACAACAACGGTATATCTTGAGAAGTAGACTACTTACAAGATTCGAAGTTTTACAGGCCCTCAATGTAATCACCAGCATTGTGAATCACGCGTTCCCAGCGATGTGCAAGCCGCTGGATGCCGTTGGCAGTGTCTAATCTCTGGATAGTGCGGATGGAGCGATCGGTCGCCTGAAGGAGATCAACTGTACGGAAGAGTGTCCCACGAAGTGGTTCCATCATCTTCGGGAAGAGGTCGTAGTCCCAGCGACTTAAATCTGGAGAATACAGGGGTGATACAGCACTTTCCAGCCCCAACGATGCAACAAATCAGTGACCGCACCTGCTGAATGTACCCTTGCAATGTCATGCAGAATGATGGGTGGGTTCGTCAGGAAGTGATATCGTTTTCATTTTACAGCTGCTCGCAGATTATTTTGCAAAAAACTGCAGTAGTACTCTGCACTAACGGCCACTTGTTTGATTGTCGTTTCAGCTATGGTTCATACGTTTTGTCCCAGATCTCATCAATAGCAATGATCCGCCATAAGAAGGACTCACCTTCACGCTGATACCGCTCCAAGTGTGTTCGTGCGGTATCATATCGCAGCCACTTGTGTTGTTTAGTAAGATCATATGGAACCCACCTTGAGGCAATTATACGCAATTCCAGGTTCTTCTTCGGAATTTTCAGCACAGTCGAATGCGCTAGTCCTGTATCATAGGCCAATTGACGAATCGTGGCGTTCCGATCCGCTAGCACTAACACGTTCACGTTCTGCACATCTTCTTCACTTACAGAAGGATGGCCGGAGCGTGGCATGTCTGTGACATTTTGTCGTCCGTCATTAAAGGTTTTGACCCACCTTGCTACTGTACGGTATGGTAATGCACTTGCACCGCAAACATCTTGCAATACTTTGTACCACTGTTTTGCATTTCTACCTCTAGAGCATGCCATTTTCAACCAGCTCCTCTGATCTTGCTTCGTAAACATGACTGTACTCCACGAGCACTCACTCAAAGCTGCTTTCTAATTGCTGGCGCCGCGCGCGCATGGTGCGGAGGGTAGGCAAGTTCATGTGCTCTGAGGGAGGATCGGCATCTAACCTACCGCTGGGATGAATTATATTGGATTGTTTTGTTCCCGAGTATATATATAGCAGTGTTGCCATTACTAAAAATCCAACCCTTGTGTATATATATATATATATCGCATCCATCTTTTTACGCAATGTAGTAATTCCTAAGTTCAAATGGTATTAGACAATAAGTAACATGTGAATACCTTAAACACATACATTAAAACAAAAAATAATTACATGAAATGCTGAATACAAACACACAGACTTATATAGATACTTTGTTTCCAAGCCTCAACTTAATTCAGAATAGGAAAAAATACTAGAAAGAGGAGGCAACCGAAAGAATTTTACTGTAAAAATATAAAGACTAGATTGCTAGGACAGTAACAGAAAAAAAAACAATATTATAAGTATATATATATATATATATATATATATATATATATATATATATATATATATGTGTGTGTGTGTGTGTGTGTGTGTGTGTTTAAAATAATGGAGGATAAGCAACTAAGTAGATATTCGAGAAAGTTGGAACAGGGAGAGATAAAAGAAACAGGAACGGTATGGTTGAACCAATTTTAAGGAATAAAAATACTCTATATATATTATCCATTAAATCATCTTATGTTTCCCTAGATCACATTAATTTTGAATTTACAATGTAGTCGTTCCAAAAATAAGCCTTCAAGGTTTCTCTTTTTATTGACTACTATTTATCACTTTTCAGTAAAAGTGAAAGGGAAATGAATCACTCGTAAATCAGAACACCATTCTCTTTCTATTGACGTTAATGCAAAAATAAATAAATAAATATTTACCAAACAACTTTCGTGTGAATATGAGTTGAATCATGAAGAGACAGCAGTAAGGCTTTTCAAGAAGAATTGTTCCCTGACTCACCTAGCTTTTCAGAATTCATCCTTTCTACTCTTAGTCTCTCTCTTTCGGCTTCCAAAGTTCTTTGAAATTCCATTTTGATACTCTCAATTGTTCCCAGAGATGTAATATCACCCTGAGAAAATGACTGATACTGCTGATAGTCATCCATCGTATACCTTTGATGCATCTGAAAAATTAATTAAGTCTTAGAACAACCTATAGAAACCAGTAATACGGTATTAAAACCTACTAATAGAGACTGGTGAGAATGTATTAACCCCCTCTCCCCTAAGTAGGAAGACATAAATCCGTCCAAAAGTTGGTACACAACAAGAAGGTGTGACTGTGTGCAATGATCCGAACAGGGCGACCATAAAGTATCCAAGGCACAAACGTGTGTTCAAAAACCTTACAATATTTACTTTCACACACTGACTGCCACACTTAAAAAACTTTTCTCGGGGGTTATGGCGTTTGATTACGGAAGCAGATAAGAACTTCCAGAACAAAAAAATTTTAAACGAAAGAAACATTATTTATTATTCTTCTATATCCTTAAGTTATCCAACTGCAGGGGTCTGCCCAGTTCGCCACCCATCACATTCCATAAATGTTACAGTATGATGGCATGAGTCCCCTGCGCACCTCGTGGCTTCCAAAGTGAGTTATATTTGGTTCACTAGGTCCCGCGCTTAAAACTACTTTATGTCTCTGTGTTTATTACTTTAATATTTCTTTTCTCTCTGGAACATCATCAGATCTATTTTTATTACGGTATCACCAGATTCTTACTTTTACATCTCCTACTATAAGTTGCGTTTTCCTTTAAAGAACAATTAGTGCAGAGTATTCCGTTACTTAATTTCGGTTTTGATTACCTTAATAATTTTCCCTATATTTACAGTCAGGTCATAGTTTTTACTGACTGTTTACTCGGGGATTTTACTGAACAACCCCGTGAAAACCCATGCACACGGTGTTTGTCCACAAACTCTACTTGGCGCGACCTAGGATCGAACCGGGGACCCCACGCACCAAAGGTGGATGTCTACCAGAGCCACCACAGCCACACATTTGAATAAAACCGTAAATTATAACATTATTTAACTGTTTCATATTGAGATATAAAAATATAAATTTAAAATTATATCACAACAATTGAACGACAATTCTCAAATCAGTTAAACTAGAGATGCAAGGGCTCGAAAAACAACCGGCTTTTTTGAAAAAAAACTCGGTTTTTTCTGCTTTGCTTTTTTGCTTGGGAAATTTTGGGCTTTTTTCAAAATACTGCTTCAAATTGATAAAACAGACTTTGTATCGCTTCTCTATAACACAAAAAATCATTTAATTAGTGGTTGATGCTGATAATAATATAAAACATCGAAAATAAACTATGAATTTCGAAAAAATATTTCAAACAATTTTTCTTCAACATATTTACATTATGAATTCCACAGGATTAACCAATGTATATAATAAGAATTTTTTAACCTCCTATATACAAAAGATAGCAGAGTTGGCAAGAACCGTGGTTGTTTTTGAAAATGCCGAAAACCCGTTTTTTGGGGGATGTTTTAAACCAGGCTTTTTTGGTTTAAACCAGGCTTTTTTGACTTACATTTTTTGCTTTATATATTTATATTACATATTCACAGATATAAGTTCGTTTCGCCTTGATGTTATTATGCAACAGCGGGGTTATGCCGGAAGAACTCCCATAAGCTTAAAGAAGTGCGGTCAGTAAATTTCTTAAGTTGAGAATCTCCCGCCCTAGCCATTGGGAAAATCCCGTCATTACTTGAAATGTAAGACAATAACGGGAAAATCCTGTTATTGCTTTGCATGTAAAATTTAAAGGTCAACGTACCATAATCAGTACGCTAAAACTGAGGTATTAAATTACAAATTTAGTACCGGTACGTAGATATCATTGAAAGTCCAATCCAAGCTAATGTTGGAAGCTACGTAGGCAATCGATAAATTTTGCCAATTTCTATCAATATATTTAAGCAATATTGGCTTCTTTATAAAACAACACGCATTTAGGCATGCAGAAATATACAATTTGGTTTCGTTTCGTATATTTAGGCTTAAAATCCTTACGAAATACCGAGGTTATCAAGGAGAAGACTTTCGCTTAAACTGACATCCGAACCGCTACTTGGGTTACGCATGAAAGAAGGGTTGTGGTTCGACCGAGAATTGAACATGGGACACCTTGATTAAAAGGTGAAAGGGAAATAAACTATTGCAGGTGGTTTGATATCTGGAAACGTCACCATGAAGTTCACACGATTCGCATTTTTCATTCTTTTTATTTTTGTGGTTTAAACCAGTTATTAAAAAAAAAAGTTGGTGTTAACCAGCCAACCCTAAAAGTAAACACTTCTTTTTAAAGAATACACAAATAACTAGCAAAATAGTATGTAGTATTTTTACTTTAAAATATTCCATACCCTCTTTTTGAAACAAAATAAAATTAAAATAAAACATAAGAGAAATACTTAGATTTATATGATACACTTAAAGGCTGAACATCTAGATCTTTTGGTTCTGTATATTCTTGAAATTCCACAGTTAAGTTTTATAGAACCACCATCACAGTTTACCCAATCCTCAAGTTTTCTGAATTTTTAACAAGAGGGATTCAACATATCATTACGGAACTCCCCCCCCCCCCCCCAAAAAAAAAAAGACTACGGAATATATTTAAGTTAAGCTAAATACAACTGCACAACAAACATGACTGAGTGATTAGCTTTTGAGCTTCTATCGGGAAGTCCGGGATTCAACCAGCATTCGACCATTCTGACAAAGCTTTTCTTCATTCCATCTGTGAATGTAGAAATAGTGCGTGTACTGAGAGTTGGGCGACTTCCCTTTTTATTGTTTTTAAATCGTTATTATTACTAATTACCAGCAGTGACGGTTTTGCGAAGGTTAGGGGGGCGGTCTTTCGGACTGAAGCCCGTTCCCCAAAGTTACGGAATGTCTGCAACAAACGAAATATCTATTATTTATGCCTTTACTCATAAACTTTAAGCTCCCGTCAAATAAAAATTACGAATGTTTAAAAAAACTAAACATTAGTAAGAAACCCTTCCCAAAATACTTTTCTAAATCCGCCACTGATTCTCAGTATAAAATGATTTTTAAAGTTGTATCCGGAAGATTATTGCTAAACATATAAACGAAGCGAAATATTAGTTATGCCTGTACTCATAAACTTCAAGCACTTCCCAAATAAAATTAGGACTTTTTAGGAAACGAAACAATCAGAAAAACCCCTCCTAAAGTACTTTTCTAAATCCGCTACTGATTATATGTATAAATTGGTATTCAAGGTTGTGTCCGGAAAATTAATGCTAAATCACTTCACAGCTACAGTATAACAGAAATATGGAAGTACGGTTTGACGGATATATTGAAAAACGTACGCTTTGACGGATAAATAGAAAAACGGGCAAGTTTAACTTTTGCGCTAGAAGCTAGAGTACTAAAAGCTCTTAGAAATGAAACACGGATGACAAACTAGAGAAGAAAAAAAGATGTCGATAACTCAAAAGTTAAAATAAAGTTAAATAGCCTCTAAAATTACCCTCAAATACTACATTCTTCATGTTAGCTTTAATTCGTATAACATGTGCTCCATCCATCTTGATGGTGAATTTCAGAGCGAAATATGACATTCAGGTCATGGAATTCTTATCTAACTATAGAATATACTATAAGAAAGCTATTTAGATAGAAAAATCATGAAGTTGAAAAAAACCAAAATTTCCAAAATTCTCGTTTTTTTCCCAAAAAAGCCGGCTTTTTATGTGAAAAAACCATCGATTCAAAAAAGCCGGCTTTTTTGCATCTCTAAGTTAAACTCTGATCATGAACGCAGTCAATACCTTTGAAACGTAAGTTGCAATAAAATAAATAAAAGATGGATATGGAATACCACAAATCAATCTGTTTTAATTATACATATCTCCGTGAAAATTATGTGCAATATATAAAAGTGATTCTATTTTACATTATTGTATATGTATATTACTAGAATATATATAGTTTTCACACAGCAAGTTTTTTCCTCGAAGATCAAAATACAACGTTATTAATTGGAAAAATGTATTAGTCTTGCTACGTGGCTTTTGGACAAGATGCCAAATAGGTTAGTCTCTGTAAAAGAGGCAACACTGTTAATTCACTAACCGTCTCTGCAGAGTTTTACTGCTGATAAGAAATGTGACTATAGAAGTCTTCTTCAGTGTCATATTTATCGCGTTTCAATTTCTGTTTCACACATTGTTGCGCGTATTATTTTCCTTTTCTTTCAAATTTCAGTATAAATGTTATATTTTATCTACAACAAGAAGTGTACATACTTTTGGAAACGGTAACAGATAGGTATACCATAGAAAGGGATGTTATAGAAAGAAAGGGGATCATTTCTATATTAATTGCTGGTCATTTCAAGTGTTTCATCTTTTAAATGCTAACTCAATTAAATGAAAAGTTTATTAAAAATAATACAAAAACATTTAAAAGAATAAAATTGACTAGGTACTCACATCCTCGCTACTAACTTCATTTTTCGGAAGTACTCTTGTTGGAGTGATCTGTGTTTCACCTATTATAAATACATCCTGCGAAATACTACTATCATTCTTGCTTTGCCCTGAAAATGAACAACAGCTGCAGATTACACGCAAGATTCAACACTTTTTCCAATTTTATTCTCAAAGAAATCCATTTAACACACATACATATAATATAGCACGAATAAACGAATCCCAAGCAAGAACAGGAAACGTCTTCCCACAAAACAGTGATCACAATGAAAAAAAAAAAAAAAAATTCTCCAACACTTCAACATATTTACTCCAACACTTCAACAAGAGACGAGAAAAATTAAAGGCGCCATGTTGGAGTGCAGAATGAAGCAGTCATTAGGCTGTAACTAGATGGAAAATGAACTGAAATTTCTAGTTTAATATCCCATAATTATGCTCGTTAGGCTAAAGGAGACCCATGATTAATGGAAGTAAATGGTTATGAAAGTATTGGTGTCATGACAATGTGGGAGGAATCAGAACCCGAAACACGATGTGCCCTGTAATTGAACCAAAGAGTCCTCATCCTCTTTTAGTGAGCTACCAATGGAAGTAAATGGAGAAAAACAGAACTAATGAGGTGGGTAGGCAGAAGAGAGAATAATAAAGAAAAAAACTTCATGATACAAGGGGAAAGCATTGAAAAATTAACATTAATGCCTAAATTTAAAAAAAAAATGTAAATAAATAAAAAATATATTTGACGTACACATCAAACATACGAACTGTATGTTATACCTCAACTCCCCCTCCTTCTCACATTAAATGTTCCTAACCCTATGGCTGGATTATTCGGGGAAGGAACCTACATGATTTTCTCGTCAACGCTCTCCAGTCGACCAAATACCTCAGACACGTAGAATGCCCTATCAAAATAAAAAGTAAAATCCTTCACTTCGAACTTCCATACCCAACACTAGCCCAGTCTCTATTCCCAACAGAGATGAATGAATCTTGTTCTCTCCATTCAAACTGAAACTGAAACCGACAAGACTTCCACGACTCGCCCTAAAATTGTTTCCCCAAATCTCCTCATCAAAGAACAAATCCTGCCCTTTACACAAAAAATACCAGAAAATCGTATCTAAAATTTGTCCTCTATCACTTGTCAGTTGGATCTACCAACATCTCATCACAAAGATAACACATTCTGGTAGCTGGGATTCTTCCAATCTCATTTACATTCTTATAATGTAATCACTGTTCAACCTTCTATATTAGCGAAACTCCTCTTTCAATTCGCACTAACAAAAACCGATACTCTTGCAACCTTCAAATTCCCTAAGGCACACAAACTATCGTAATAGTATATTCTACCACACCTCACGCACAAGTAGATTGTTCCATGTCCCTCAGAAAGAGGTAGGTGGACACTCACATTAATTCCTGTCCGCCAACTGTCCACTGGTCTTAACTGTCTTTAATACCTACTGCCTTTCCCATACATTCTTTTATCTCTTCCAAATACTTTTATCATTATTTCCATTGCTTTTCATTCTGCCTTATCTGCCACTTTTTATTTATCACTACCTGAAATATCAGCTCTTCACATGCGAAGAACACTGCATGGAAAATATTTGAACGCTGTATTTGAACCCCTTAGGATATATATGAATAGAAATGAGATGATAAAAATTCAATTCGATCCAACTATTATGTCCAAAGATTCACTTAAACCGCTTCAGCGGACGGAAACAGACGCAGTAAATAATAATAATAATAATAATAAGAGTACGTTTACAAATTACCCTTTTTCCCCTTAGGATACGCATTTCAACTGTAATAATAGACATTCAGATTCACCTAATTGCAAACTATTTTCAAAAATTGTTTTTAAACGGTTCAACTGTTTTATTATTTTCTCCCATTTTATGAATACGAAATTATAATTGCCCAACTTTTACAGCGCTGGTTTCACAGTTCTGACTCTTGTTGCTTTCCCTCGAATATTTCATTTCTCTTCTTAATTATTTATTTTTAAATTTTGGCTTCCAAAGATCATTTAAGTTGACTGTTGATTTTACTTATATTTATAACATTCTATCTGAAATGTAACTTATTAAGTCATGTTTATTATGCATAATTACATATGTGCATTATGTTACAAACGATCCGAGACTTAAGATGGCAATCTATCCAAAATTAGGAATATCCGTCAATAAAGATTGATTTTTTTTTCTTTCTTATCGCATACAGCGAAGAAACACTGCTGTAACAATGTTGCACGACAAAAACGGACCAGCCCCTGGTTGTTAGATAAAAATAGAAGTTCGCTTGCATATGCGTCTCTGCACAAAGTACGAGCAAACCATACAAGTTCGCCAGTCGCCTACATAAGAAATGGAGCCATTCGTTAAGCGGAAATATCCTGCATTGAAGTTTTGCGTTCGTACGAAGAATCCGACATGGACGCGTACAGACTGTTGCAGCAGGCATATGATGATGGTGTTCTGCTACAATCCACAACAGTTTGATGGTTCTAGGAATAAAAGGAGGGGCGTGTTTGAACTGCAAAGCAAGGTAGCTCTGGCCCAACAGCAATAAACGAAAGCATGATTACGACAGCTGCCGTCATTGTTCGTGAAGACCGACAAATAAGATATTGACAGACTTGCAGACATGTTACACATTTCCCAACGCCAGGGCGTTTTCGGTTCTTCAAGATCACTTCTTTATGCGAGATGGGTCCCAGGATTACTCACTCCTGAACAGATGATGACGCGAGTAAAAGTGTGTAGACAATTTCATTGTATAGTGGTGGGCCATGGGGATGTATACCTGAATTCTATCATTACAGGTGGTTAGACTTGGCTTCATTATTACGACCCAGAAAGCAAAAAGGCCAGCTCAGTATAGAAATCACCTGATTCTCCAACGCCAAAGAAGGCGAAGATTATTCGATCGGCAGGAAAAGTGATGGTCATTTCGTTCTTCGACTGTCGTGGAGTGGTGTCCGAACATGCATTATGAGTCCTGGTTTCAAATAATTTATCGCCATAGTGAAAAAACTGTGACTGCACGGGGCAAGCAGTATATATATATATATATATATATATATATATATATATATATATATAGAAAGAGAGAGAGAGAGAGAGATTAAGCACCTCAAGAATAAGTTCTACCTGCGACTTTATTCCCCTTGTACCCGGAAGTTTTGGTCTTTACAGACTAAAAGTGATAAGAGACAGCAAAAATGGATTCAGCGTCCCTAATATGTTTCTCTCAACACTTGAGACCAAACGTAGTAGTTAAGGATAGTATAAATTGAGGGTTACTGAGAAACTGGTTTCTTGATATGGATTCAGCGTCCCTAATGTAAGTTTCATCTCAGTTCTTTATTTTTCTATCGCAACCGAAGCTAACAGATCTATACTTCCGGTTTTAATATTCAATTCACATAGGATGGAAGTTAACTGTAGTTTCGCACTCTGAAACGACACTTGCGTTTTATTTTCTACCACGTTTTGGCTTTAAAGCAAGTTTGATGTTTTTACAACTCTATTCTTTTAAGTTCCTGGTGGAACCCGATCTCTATCCGAATGAATTATGTAAATGAACAAAACTAAATAATCAAACCTGGACTTCAAAATACTTCCTCTCTTACGTTACGGCCTTTGCGATGGGACAGTAAAATACGATAAACTGCGGGAACTCATCGATTTGACTCTTAACATAAATCTATAAGTCCACATCTCATATAATCTCTAGATGGCGAAAAGGGATTAACTCCAAAACCGACCAACTAATCAACTGTATAGGAACAGGACCTTTTAAAAATGAAATTTGTAATTTTTCTGTTCTATAGTGACGTCGTTTAGGTTAAAGGACATGGGTGATTAATGAAACAATCGGTGGAATGGAAATGTGAGAGAACCCCAAGAAAATCTACAGACATGATGTCGTCCACGATACTCATATTTCTTGAAATTGAATTAGGGACCCCTGCACCAGAGATGAGCCCTTTGCCACTCAGCCACCATGCCCATGAAGGATGAACTCTCGGTATTGGCTGTTGGCCTAAGGAATATAGAAACTGCAGCTCTGTTGAAAATTAACACGGAATATCTTTGACCTTAATACACGTACATCATATCTGTGCGGCATTTCACCAGGCTTTACTACAAACTAACTGGTTACCATGACCGATACTGGAAAAAGAATTTCAGGTCTTCCCAACTTGAAAATAGGAGGGTTTCCTTTGTATATAATATTAAACAGTCCGATTTCACTCATATTCGTTTCGTCGGGCTAACTCCAGAATCATTCTTATAGAAATGAATCTTTTATATGGTAAAATTAAATAATACTCAAATACATTAATCTTTATATTATCATAATTGTTTCCATAATAACCAAAGCAATTTCCGCAAGCTGCTGAAACGTAGGACACCAACAGTTAAGACGTTTGTTACATCCTCATTTTGAGAGAAGGAATCGAAACAGCACGAACAAATGAGGTTACAAAAGAAAGATATAATATTACTAGTCTTCGAAGACACAACGTTATTTTCAATTAAAATATGTAAAATATTTCGTTGCTTAACATTTCTTTTCATTATTATTATTATTAATTTTTATTATTATTGGTTCTATTCGTGCAATTTTTGTAATATTCTCGATTTTTTTTTTAATGCATAACATATAGGAGCACAATCACATTATATTCTGTCACATGTATTAGATACTTTAACGATCACATTACCAATAGATGATACAAGCAACTACTATTCAGAAAAAAAATATTAACATTAAAAAAAAAAAAACTCGCATAACAAAATAAACGACTTTCTTTATCAGTTAAAAAAAAAAATGAGAAAAAGTGTTAATATACAAGTTACAGCCATACAATGCTAGTTTTTCAAATGGTCGCCACGCATTTAAGTACTTGTGATATTGAGGAACAGATTCTGTCAAGAAAAGCCACTCTAAATGGTAGGCTGGGCTGGAAAAGAAAACACCCCACACAATTGGAGCGTGGTTGTTTGAGTTTCCGAGCGGATGTGTATAGCCACCCGTCATACTCTTTACTCACTGACTTTGCTCCTCCCCTCATAGAAGCCTACGCTTTTACGTGAGGAGAGTCAATGGCTGAGGAAAACATTATTTCGTTTTCCAGATCATTACACACTAGCTTATCTTTCAAGCGATACGTATTCTTTCAAATGGGAATACAAAATCTCGTCTCCTACTACGACAATGGTTGAATGCATTAACGACCATAGAAAAAAAATAGAAATATACAGAGTAATTCAGAAGTCTTGTGCCAAAATGAAGCAGGAAACAGAAGGTGACCTATTAAGAAGTTTAAGTGAAGTCAACGCATGGAGACATAAAGCTGTTTCTCACATCTAGAAAGGGACATTAATCTGAAAAGAATAAATGCTGATGATACTTGTAGGGTAAAAATCCGTTATATGTATGAAGGAGGATGTTATTGGTGCACACTTATTACTGCCATATTAGATTCACTTCGAATTTTCCACATAGGAACAAGGGCATACAATGAAATTAGGGCAAGAATTTGCAAAGACCATTGGTGGAAACAATTTTACATGAGGTTTAAGTTGTTACATATTACAGAGTTTGCAAAACTGGCTTCCCCAATGCCTGTTTCTCAAATTCTTGCCCTAAAATATGTATCACATGATCCTGTTGGGGTGCGAAAAATTAAAAGTAATTCCAAGATGGCTGACAATGTTAAGGGTGCACAACACCCATATCAGAGACTTTTACCCTACAACTATCCCTAGCACTTGTTTCCCAGTTAAATGGCCCAGTCTAACCTCGATCTTCTCACGCGAATCACAACTTCCTTTTACCAGTGTGCTCCCATGATTTCTGTTTCATCTTGCAATGTTACTCCTACATCATTCTGTATAAATATCTTTTGTATATATGTATCAGTATTTTGGTATTTCCACTTTTCAACAAAATTAAAAATAAAAAGCCTTTGTATTTTCTTGGAGACAAAATAAAAATGAACTTTAAAATCTTTTAAGCAAAAAAAAAAAAAAGAAAAAAACTACAAAAAAGTTACAAAAGAAGAAATCAAACAAGGTATGAACTTACCTCAACAAAAACAATTAATACGATCCATGTGGTCTTCTGCGCCGCGTCGGTCTCCATGCTTTTATCTAACAAGCAACGCATTCGTTCGTTTAAAGTAAGACATCGGGTCTTATAACACAAGATATGTATATTCTACGCACGAAGCCATCTGCAATGTTATATTCATCGGAGCTGTGGCTGGAAATCATTTTGTTAAAAACACAATTTGCTGCTCATGCACTAAAAACTTAAATAAAAGTAAAAATAGAAGAACTGAAGAAAAATCATGCGATTAGTACTTCACTAAGAGGTTAGGGATCAGTTTCTGTATATTACCTAAAATACAGGATGGATCGCTGAGGTATCTCCGAATTCAAAGCAGGTAACAAAGAAGTCTCCATAGATATATACGTGATATCGCACTGTTTTGAAGATATATATAGGATGTTCGACAGTATGCTCACTAAATGACAGAACGACCATCGTGTACGAAACACGACGATCACCGTTCAGATTGAGGTCATATTGAACACTTCCTCTATAACATTGCCCCCAGTGTCTCTGTTCCCTCCCGAGACGTGTGTGTCATTCCAAAGGTTGCAATAATTAAATGCTGCTCCTAATAGCCATTGTCATTATTCCACCTGCTTCCCTTAAATGCCTACAGTATATTGATAACTGTTTTCATTGTTGCCAGCATATCAATGTGTATCCCAGGCTCACCAGTTGTCTATCTACCTCTACTTCGACACCCCGCGCAGTCTGCCCTGTCTTTTAGTTCACTCTATGTATCTCCGGAACAGTGCGACATTAGAGGTGGAAAGACCATCCATTGCTGGGTCTGTGAGAGACAAGTTCTCAACGTACCAAAGGCGTTAAGGGAACTATGACAACGCCCAGTAGGTGCAACATTTAATTATTGCAATTTTGGGAATGGCACATGCCTCTGCGGAAGGGGCAGTGATACGGTCCAGCACCAGACGTAACGTTACTACAAGATGTATTCAAAATGATCGCAATTTCTACGATCATCGTAGTGTTTCCTGCACGACGCGTGTCCTGTCATCTATTGAGCATAATGCCGAACACCCTGCATACCTCCAGAATAGTGCAGTATCACGTAAATATCCATATAGAATTTTTTGTTGCCTGTCCCTAGAGGAAACACCTACCTGAGTTTGGACATACCTCAGTGACATACCCTGTATGTATGTTACACAAGTTTTAAGTAATAATACAATAATTCATGCATATATATAATTAATTCAATGAGAAAAAATGTGTATTTTCCATGCAAACACTCTAGCAAGTGGATGCTTGTTTAGAGGTTCAAATGTGTTTATAAGTGGTATTCAAAACAAATTTCAAAAAGTAAAAACATACTTTCTTTCACTTTTTAAAAAAAGTAAGATTTCTTCGTCTTCAAAGCAGTGAAGAAAATAAACAGCTTCGTGATTTTACAATTACAATACACTATTTTCAGTGCATTTCCTTTAATAATACAACAGTGCATATGTGCTTGTGTTATACTGATTGCTCCTTTTGTTTTGACACAGAAATTGAAAATAAAAATGTCTTCATAGTGTCATCCTTCTTAAATTAAGTTACTCAATTAAAAACAAAAGAAAAACAGCAAACGAAGTCAAGTAATAGAATACAAAAAAAACTAATTACAAATACTATATCGACATTTGACTTGGTAAGGAAAAGCAATAAAAGAGCTTGAAATATTGTGGATTAAATGAAGAAATATTATATTTTTGGTGAAAAGCATCGTTTAGCCACACACATACCAGATCAAACCAAAGTGCAAAGCACACAAATTGATTTTGAAAGGAAGGTTCACCAGCTGAACCTTTTTATCAATGATTGTGCTCCTATATCTATCCACAGACTTATCAAGTCACGAATCTCTGTTTCAATAAATCAAAAGTATTCCTAAAAGTTTCACAGACGTTTCTGTCTAAGCCCTCACTGTCAACAATCATTAATGAAATTTAATTAGGAGATAATTTCTGTCAGATTTACATAAATGTTCTACCTCCACATAACCTGTTCTCCCCTAAACAAGTTAACAGTTTTGTGGTGACTGACATCAAGAGTTCGGACTATCTATAAGTCAGGCCATTATCCCAATCTACATCTTAACCTTCAAGGCTGTTGCATCACAGAGAGCGTGATTTCTAAGGCGTCAGGTAGTAGTCATGTGGTGCAACTGTCTTTGAAGAAGAATTAGTTTTTTTTTTTTTTTTTTTTTTTTCAACATTGCCTAAGTTCTCCGCTTTTTGCTGCAAGGCGATTCCCAGTTTCCTTAACATTCCAATACTGAGTGTCACCTTCAGTTCACGCAACCAAGACAACATCTATAATTCCGTTATACCGTTTAATACTGCCAACTCATGTATAATAAACAGTTCTTATTCAATGAAGTATGTGTCTGACCACGCATTACGTCATTCACATGTTTTATGGGCCAATGTGTTCCTAGGCCACGCTCAATATCACCGATATTCACAACTCACTGATTACATGTTTCTCTTGCTATGGATGTTCTTCATGTTATCGAATTCATAGAAGGCAACGTGTGTTACGCGTGCAAGCCCGATGTCTGGCATTCAGAGGATCAACATGATAGAAGGGTAACTTTTCGAAATTAACATTTCCTAAAGTTTTGGATATGAGAGTATATATATTCCACGGGGCAGGGTGGTTTCAATACACTGGAGATAAAAAGTATATTTCGTTTTTTTTTTTTTTTTTTTTCAGGCCACGCCGGGTACTTTAGCTACTAGTTCTTTATAATGAAACTTCAGTTACAAGTGCCAAGTGGGAACCAAGTATGTCTATCGGCACCAGTGGTCTTTGCAACTGGACAAAGGTGGGTTTCCAAATTGAGTTAGATTTCTGATAAAATTTACCCTTTAGTACAAAAGTGAATAATCAAAATTAGTTTTCTGATATCATCTTGAAGTCCACCATGTTGGATTCCGTTCCTTTTTTATTTTTATTTTATTTTTTTTTTAAGAAAGGGGGTCATGTGTCATATCGCATGATGATTGAGCAACACCTTTTTATTTGCATCGCAATTTGTAAGTTTAGGAAATAAGAGACAGTGACAACAGTGAAAAGCACTCTAACATTTTTTTTTTTTTTTTTTAAGTGCTAACTTTATCTTACTTTTGAATTCATTCATATCGAGTTTTCTATTAAGTGCTGAGTCCGAAACTGAGAACTGGAATTATACAGTCTACGATAAGGACACAAGTTATTCCATACAAATGTTCATGACCTAACTAATATTGTATTCAAATGCTACTATGATTATTAACTATACTTTTGGATTACTCGGACATTTTCAGAAGTTCTAACTCGAACACTACTTATCTTTCTCTATTTTCAATGGAAAACAAGAGGGCTTAGCAACAAACAAACAAAAAAAGAAAAAAAAATCTGGACCAATGCTATGTAACAACTAGATGTGTTGTTTATGAACTTCTTACCAGACTTAAAAGAACTATGAAAAATAAAAAGACAGAAGAGGGGTAGACTTACTACTAAAGTCCTGTGTTTTTGCTAGTTATCTTTCTTCCGAAACGTACGAGGAGATCTTGCATCTCGAACTTTGATTAAGGCGCTTTATTTGCAGATACCAAATATAATGTCAAAGAACACAAGGTATCTTTGCCGTCATTCCTATGAACAGTCCTCAGTAGTATGATGCGTAATTCATAGTAAATTAGTTTGTATTTTTGAGAACCTTAAAATACACACAAAGGGGATCGATCGAGGAGATATTTATCACTGAATGTTTGCCAGTAGAATATCTGTAACATCGAAAGAAAACCGCTCTGCCTTGAAGAAAAGACGATAGTGTTTTTTAGTCCACAAGCAGCACTTCTATAAGAAACTACCTATGATCAGAAATGTATCCACGGCCAGATTAAGGGGGAGGCTGTGGTCCCGAGCCTTCAGGTGGTCGGGGGCCTGTACTCTGATCAAAATCTTAATTAGCTGTCTAAAAAGAATCATACAAGATATTATTATAATAATAATAATAATAATAATAATAATAATAATAATAATAATAATAATAATAATAATAATAATAATAATAATAATAAGAAGAAGAAGAAGAAGAAGAAGAAGAAGAAGATAAAATATGATTAAAAATATGAAACATATTCCCTTAACTCTCCTACTGTACTTTCACAGAAATATATTAGGTTAAGTGAACAGGGGCCACATTTTTTTTTCTAGTTCCAGGCCTCCCGATGAGTTAATCCAATCCTGAGTGTATGCATAAATTCCAACTATACTTCCACAATTTAATCCTTATTTTGAAGTAACAAAAACTGCAGAGTCGAAACGTTATTGCCTTCATCTCATTCCACTGAATAAAAATTAAAAAGAAAACGTAAGTTCCAGTAAATCTGCGAAGCTGTCTATTTTTGCATCCCTGAAACGCATTGCAACTCTTTCGCTCTGATTATCCATCAAAGTGGTATTTCTATTGAATAACACCCGATACTTGCAATCTCTTTCTATTTGACTTTCAATTATCTAATACGGATTTATTGTGTACTCTACTGTTAGCAATTTCAGACTGAACATCCAAATAAGTTTCTACGTTAAAGAGTTGTACTCATTGTGTGCACTGATCATATTTTCCAATCTTAAACACCAAGCTGCTGTTCAAGTATCTGTAACTATGAAAGTGGTGTGAGTGGAGTAAGAAAATGAAATGAAATATATCGACTTTACGTCCCACGATTACGCCAGGTGGGTTAAAGAAGACGGTGATGATGAGAAATGAATGAAATGATTGAACGAAGAAAGTGGCACGAAAGGGTAGAACCCCGAAAAAAACGATGCACACGGTGTTTGTTCATCATTAACTTCACTTGGCGTGAGCTGGGATCAAACCAGGGACCCCACGCACCTGAGGTGAACGCTCTACCACCGAACCACCCTGGCCTCTCGAATGGATTAAGAATCGACCGGTGAGCTACCCATTAGACTATACAATCCACCCCTGACTAGCCACATACTTTCACTCTTGACGAGAGTTCTCAGACAACATGGTTCGCACTTTTTCATATTTTACATTTTCATTAAATTCGCACTAAAAGGGAAATGATGTAAAGAAGAATCGACTGATTCCTCTATTTCTCAACAGATAAATGTTTACCACAGGTTTAACTTGATCTCACCTGAATCTGGAGACTGTTGAGAGGTGAACTGTGACAAAACTTTGTTAAGGATAGGAGACTCCCCAAGCTGATCATCTGCAAAAGAAAGAAGGAAGATGGTATTTAATTTCAAAGTCAAATAGTTTACTTATATACAAAGATAAATAAATAAATAAATAAATAAATAAATAAAAATAAAGAAAGGCAATGTTTAAAATTTACATTTCACCATTCGCGAAATCATCTTGGTTGAGTTTTACAGCATATCGGGTTGATAAAGAAGACAAAAGAATTCTCATTCGTTGAACACAATAAACATGCCTTGTTATTCCTGCAAAGTTATACCATGAATTCAACAACACAATTATCTTAAACTACAACAATTTTAATTTTTCTTTCTTTCTTTTTAGTTTAACGTCCCTCGATTATGCTCTGAAGCCACAGGAGATGGTGATGATGATAATAAACCAAGGTTGAAATAAAGAAATTGGGAGAACCCGAGAAAACCCACGCATATGGTGTTTGTCCACCATAAAGCCAATTTGGCGAGCTGGAATCATACAAGATACTTCACGCACCGGATGTGAACGCTCTACCATTGAGTCACCGCGCCTCCTTAATGATCTCTGCATTGTAATCTGGTTGCTACGCGTGCCTTTCTCTTCCTCGAATGAATCCCTTATCACGTTTTAATATATTATGTGTAATTGTTGAATAGTTAATTAAATTATATTTACCTTTCAGTTTGTGGCCTACTATATCTGCAACTATTTTACGGTTGTCTTCGTCGAAACAAGTAACTCACAACACTAATAAACAGTGAAACAAGGATTACACACTGGAAGTCTTATTACAGTGAAACTTCTCCTAACGGACACTTTTTAATTCTCTGGCAAAAATATATTCCCGGGCATAATAATGGAAAGGTTACTTCTGAATAGCGGACATTCTCAATAACGGACGCGGACACTGAAATCTATTCCTCAGCACCTATGTAGAACTTCCAAATAACGGACAGCCAAGAAAAATATCTTCCACTTTCTATATTTCAAGCAACAATGGGCTAGTATAACGTACATGATTTTTCTTAGTATGCATTGTTTGGGAGCCCTCATCGGCATTGTTCAGATAATAGAATTACGTCTCGTGTATCTCACTTCGTCTGACTGCAAGTTAACTACGTATTTACAAGACGAGCCATAGAGTGTACAAAAAATGTCTTGTGATGTTTGTAACGCGTGTGTCAAAATGTTACAGAAACGGAAACGATTAACATTGAGTGAGAAAGTCGAGACCATAAATGTCTATGAAAAAGAGAAACTTAGTGTGCAAGACATGGGTCGTCGGTTTCAAATTGGAAAGACACAAATCAGTGATATTTTAAGAAATAAAAAGGAAATTCTTCAGTTATGGACTGGTAACGAAAACCCTACTGGAAAACGCTCTTTTCTGAACACGCCTGGATTGAAAGTTGACCAGTTAACTTTTGGATGGTTTTGTCGTGCTCATAGCAACAGTATACCAGTGAGTGGACCTCTTATCCGTAAAAAAACACTCGAAATCGCCAAAGGATTGTGATTTCAAGATTTCAAAGCATCCGTAGGATGGCTTGACAAATTTAGAATTAGACACAACATCTCTTTTCGAAACACGTGCGATGAATCAAGTTCAGTTGACGAAAACATTGTGTCGGAATGGCGCAAAAAGATATCCGAAATCTGTGAAAGTTATGAAGAGAAAAACATTTTCAATTGTGACGAGACTGGACTTTTTCAGAGCTCTTCCCAGTAAAACAATGTGTTTGAGGGGTGAAAAATGAGCAGGAGGAAAAATTTCAAAAGAAAGACTTGCTGTCCTATTATGTGTCAGGATGGAAGGTGAATTTGAAAAACCTCTTATTATTGGTAAACTGAAAAACATAGGTATTTCAAGGGAATAGATTGAACGTACTGTGGTATTCAAATAGACAGTCCTGGATGACAAGGGAAATCATGACTAATTGGTTGCAAGAATTTGATAGAAAAATGGGAAAGGAAAACAGGAAAGTAATTTTGTTCTTGGATAATGCCACTTCCCATTGCAACGCAACTTCAAGAAATGTAAAACTAGTCTTTCTCCCACCGAACACAACTTCGTGTTGCCAGCTCTTAGATCAAGGGATTATTTACAATTTTAAAGTTCTTTATGGACAAAAAGTGTTGAGACATATTTTGTCTCGTATGGACAGTGTTGAATCTGCATATGAGCTGGCAAAATGTATCAGTGTGTTGCATGCAATTCTGTGGATATCTTCAACCTTGAAGGAAGTATCTTCTACTACTGTGAGAAACTGTTTCCAAAAGACAGGATTTGTTTACAAGGATGACCACGGTTCAGTTATTGATGACAATGTCGAGAAACATGATCTAAATAAACATGAACTTTGTCGTTTGTTAGAGCCATTTGGTGAATGTGAAGACTATGATACTTTTGATTATGCACTTTACAGTGAAGATGTTTCAACTGACATTGCTGAACTGGTACAAGATCTTCAGCAGGAAGAGTGTGATGATGAGGTCAAGAACGGAGATGATGAAGATGACGTCGAACCGAACTATTCTACTCTTACAAGTAAACTAACTCTTGAAGAAGTAAGAAGACTAAAACATTATTTTTTAAACAAAAAGATGAAGCGGGGATCAGTTTAACATTTGCACTTGAATCACAAATTGAGAAGACAATTGCAAAGGATATTGTAGTTCAAAGACAGACAGACAGATTTTTTTTTTTTTTTTAACTATCTGGATCTGCCCTAATGTAGTTCAATGAAAGAACTATACGCTATAAAAGATAGTTTTCAAAAGCTCATACTGTATTAGTACTGTACATAATTCTATTACTAAAATAAACAAAGATGTTGTCGTCCTAATTTCTGTTAATAGCCATATTATAGTGTTTATAGTCACCTTTATTCTCATTGCGTAGCATCCTAAGCTTTTCTCCGAATAGCGGACACTTTTACGTTCCCCAATGGTAAGTTTCACTGTATTTTAAACTGGCTGTAAGCACCCGTCTTGTCGACTCTTAATTTAGAACATCGACTAAGAGGGAGGTCCTAGTCTACTGTTATGTAAGCGCGCACAATAATGACGTACTGGGGACTGAATACATGCAAAGTGTTCTTAGAAATTATGAGAAACGTGCATATGTTTTTCCATACATTTTCACCATTGGGCCGAAAACCGGGAAAAAGACTTCGTACAGAATTAGATTTGCTACCAAATTCGGTAGCTGTAGGCCACTCCTTTCGATGCAAAAATCCGATGACACGCACACACACATTATTTTACATAATTTATAAGTATAGATGATTAATTGTTCACTGATAAGGCCTTCCTAATTTACCATTTATATAGCATTTACAATTTCCTAGCCCGTTTATATTAAGTGCTCCGACGAACGAAACCGTGAGATAAATATCAAATCACACAATACACAAGTCATAACAATAACTGCATACTCTAAAGGATAAACCGCTTGAAGAGCAATCCTACTAATAAACTTTGAAGATATGCATTATTATCCCTACAAGCTATTATAAATTGTTTTTAAAAAATATATCAAATATCGAATTTCCGCTGATAGCTATCATCATTGTTAAGACTCAGATAATGGAGGATATTTAATAGGGATGCAAAATTAAATGTTTAGACTCATAATAATAATATAAAAAAATCTAAATCATGTTTCGTTTAAAAAAAAAAAAAAAAACCGTCGCAATTCGTATCTTAAATGTTTGTTGTTGTTTTTCAGCGGTTTGTGACGACGGTGGAGATGTCAATGAAGTGAAAATGAACCGAAGTTAACAGTTGAAATAACATAATCGATATCACAGATACAATACAGGTGACACTACTTTCAACGTATTCACCATCTGAATTCAGATACTTGTCATACCGTGGGAACAACTTTTGTATCCGGATGTCGCAAAAGTCATCCACATGAGAATGGAACCAGTGTTTGACAGCCATCTGCAATTGTTCATCACTATCAAAATGCTTACCGGACAAGATTTTATTAAGATGTAAGACGTGAAAAATCACTCGGAGCAAGATCCAGACTATACGGCGAATACCTGATCTTCTCCAATCGTTTCACTGGGGCATGTTTGACGACACGAATCACACTATTCCCTACCAAAAAATCGTCTTCATTATGTAACCTCTTCTAGATAGATATTAAATAATGTCCCTGTCGAACTCCCCTTTCAACTGTACTCGCCTCTATCATTTCTTCCCCTACTCTAACACTCACTTGTTAGTTCATTCGATTTCTCCACTCCAACGCAACTTTCTTTCGAACTGTCATCAACAATTTCCAGTTCAGCCAGTCATACGACATATACCTCTTTTCCTTTCACTGATTACTCTTAATAAGGCATTGCATCTCTTCTGCTCTTTTCTTTCTGTTGCTTATTAACTTCCTCATATGTTCTTCCATACTACCTTTTGTTCAGTATTCCAAGCGTAATTTTCTTTGCATGCGATATGACACTAATAGTTCAGCAGTACTTACATCTTTCGAACTGTACAGTCAATGGTATCATGGTCGTCTTCAGAAATCTTTTGGCCACTCTCTTGTTTCATATATTTCATTGCAGTCCCCTTGTCTCCCACATTCTTCATGAGTTCGATTGGTGTATTATCTATGACTATACAAAGTTAGTTCATAACACGTATTTACACTGTCTATTGAAGTACTTACTTTGTGCCTGCGAGGCAACCTCCTTAAGTTTGGCCACAGCTGGAAGCAAAGCGTCTTTGGAAGATTCTTGTCCGTCCGCCTCACCGTCGCCGTCACCATCGCCATCCCCTTCGTGGTACGAGGAGTCATCTCCGTCGGCATCCTCATCCCCCTCGTCCTTGACGGCCATTCCTTCCATGTAATCAGAAGACAAAGAGGACGACTTGGAAGACTCTTCCCCGATGCCTACGTTGCAGTTCACGGAGTCTGGCTTCTGAGACAGGATGGACTGCAACATGGGAACCGGGCGAGGCTTCTTCGGCGGCGGAGGACCACTGCCCTCGCTCTCCTCACTGGCGGCTCTCGCACTATCCAGCTGCAATCACAAATCACCATTCGCTTCATCAGTTGAAAATAATTGAACTCATTAAAAATTTATGTCAAGCAACCTTGGACTATTTAATTACAATAGTCCTAACTGGTAATTTTGGCAACTTACTCTGTTGCCTTTCTTGGGATAGGGAATTTTCGGTATTAATGTCTAATACTTACGAACAGCTCCTACAGTAACGTAATATATCTTCTAAAGATCTTATAGTATTTACTTTACACATTTTTCATCTAATTGTTAAAGAGGTAACTAAAACACATCCTTGGTTGATTGCGTCTGTAAGAGTTTTCCTGTACAGTTTCACTTACTTATTCTGTGGCTTCATTCACCAGGTTAAATCACTCACACTAAAATAATATCACTTTATACTTTTAGTGCAAGTTCTAAAACTGAAATAACATCTCTTAATAAACTAGTTGTTTATACAGGAAATTTTGACGTCAATTTCTCCATGAAAGCACTGCAAATCTAATCTCACATTGAGAAAAAGCGGAAAGGCTATTCTAATCATTCTTCTGCTTACACTAACAATATGAGACTTTCTCTTAACTACTACTACTAGTACTTGTTTTCTTGATCTAACTTATCAATTTAACATTAAACATTTGTGCAAAAATTAAAATGTAGTTAGTAATTTGTGAAATTATTGTGAAACTGTGTAATTCACTAAAACTCAAATCAGTTGTCATTTAACGTTAACATGTTGTGTGTGGCACTTACATAACGAGTATATTAAGAAGTGTTACTTCAATTTCAGAGCCATTGCACCAAAAACGCAAAATGTGTTAAAATTATTCCTGGTGAACACGGCCAAAGGAAAAAAGTTAACACCGTACATGAAAACTTTCAATCAACGAAGTAAGGGTTTCATTTATCTCCTTAGGAATCAGATAAAATCTTGTAGTACTTTGATAGTTGCGCTATCCTAATTAAACTTCCTATCACAGTTGTCAATGTTACAAGGAAATATGGCACACACACTATAAAATGGCATGTAGCCCAGTTGGAAAGTGAAACATCATCTTGTAATAATACACAAAGAGTGAAATAGTGCATGACCGGACTGCGTCTCGAACCCAGGATTTCTAGCGTACCGTGCCGATGCATTACCCACTACGCTACCCAGTCCGCTCCCGAAACAGTCATACTCTCTTCGGTCATCATCTACTCAGACTTACATGGCTTGTACCACAATCTAGCTGTTGTGCTCAAATAAATCCAGTAACTACGTTCAGAACACCGCTAACGGTTGTATTATCATTATATTAATGAAAATGTACAATTTAAATCTGCTGTTTCCTCCTTTCATTAACATAATGATAGTAAACCGTTAGGGTGTTCTGAACATAGACATTGGATTTATCCAAGCACAACGGCTAGGTTGTGAGATGCAAGCCACGTGGTCTGAATGGAACAGCACCGAACAGTAGGAGACTATATGAGCGGACTGGGATCCAAACGGTTAACTCTAGGCATCGGCACGGTACGTAGAAGATCCGGGTTCTAGTCCCGGTTCAGTCATGTAATTTTTAACTCTGTGTATTATTGACTTCGCTGTGCAAAAATAAGTTGTTTCCTCCTTTAATTTATATGATCATCTTGTAATGATCATTTCCGTTAATAAAAGTATTTATATTGTTCCAATCATGAATTGTCTGAATTTCCGCTGCCCTCGCATGTATTTACGATGAGAGTCGAATTGAGTATTAAAACAATTATGTATCGGGGGGAGCAAAGTGATAAGGACCAAAACTGAAGAGCGCAGAGAGGCTGATAAAAGTCGGTGAAAAGCAATTACCCCTATGGTTTGCCATCAAAGTGCCCCTGGGGAAAGTCTGAAAATTTAAAATGGCAACATCAGTCGAGTGACACTTCGTTCGATACTTGGAAAACGAAACAAATTCGGTAGGAAACAAATGTCGATATTGGGAACAGTCCAAAATGGCTGTCAACAAAGGGTCCGGCTTCAGATAAATTTGCATGGTTCGTAGTGGAAACACGGTAGGAGATAAATCAATGGAACAAACATTGGAGTAGGCAAAAGGCAAATTGCATAGGGCACATCAAATGTAGGTGTTCTGGTGACACCCAGGGCTACCCTAAGGAATGTCCAGGGACAAACTTGAAAACTTGAAATGACAACATAGGTTTAGTGATATTTCGTTTGTACATTCTGGAAAACAAAACAACTTTGATAAGAAACAACTTGCATGATCGTAGGAAGAAAACGAACGTCGCAAAGGACACTTGGTTCAAGTGTCAATAAGGCTGCTGTCAGAGGGGACGGGGAATGTTTAAGTTGAATCCCTTACTTAAAGTGAAAACGAATGACTTCTAATCAACATTTCATTTGTATCACTGTTGCCATAGCCTGTGACCAGACTCTGAAAGCATTGTGTTATGCAATGATGCATGAAATACAGTAAAATTCGTGATTTGTCATACCACAAAGTACTAAATACAGCATGACTATCAATGTTCAGAACTGGGAGTTGAGACTTGAAGAGAGGTCCCAGTAAGGATGTACTGAATGTAGTATTATATGCACATTATAGTTGAATAAATCGCATGTGAAAGAGTCGAACGCAGTAGCAAACAGAACGGGATTTCTAGAGTACCGTGAAGAGTATTGCTGCATAAATATTGCAAGACAATTCCTTGTCTGCTACCAGTGTTAGTGTGAGCAACGTACGAACACGACAATTGCTGTGTCTGACCACTCCTGTCGATATGTTATAAGCGATAGGGGAATACAGAAGAAACTCGCGAGGCGCAGCACGGATATATGGAACATGCTACCCACGATCTTTCTATATGACATTTATGCAATTGGATAGACGTCTGCGGCAACATAGTAATATCGTCATTATCTCTCCGCAACAAACAGAACGCACTATAGCACTTTTGGCAGCAGAAAATGTAAACCCTCACGTAAGTACTAGAAATCTTGTTCAGGAAGGTGGACTTAGTGAAAGATCTGTGCTGCATATTTACACCAGTACAAGTTGTATCCACACCATCTCCTACTACATCAAGAACTATCAGTATATCATTTCACGCTAGAGTGTAATTTTGTGTATGATTGGAAGGTATGCTAAACAGAGAGCGAAACTTCGTATCCACCATATTGTTTAATTATAAAACTACATTTACGAATACAGGGGAAATAAATAGACATAATCAGAGTTGGCTGGTTTAAACCAATAAATAAATAAATAAATAAATAAAACGAACAATGCTTTAAATCTTATGAACTTTATGCTGACGTTTCCACATATCAAACCATCAGCATTAGTTTTATCTCCTTTTCACCTTTTAATCAAGGCGTCCCATGTTCAATTCTCGGTCGAACCACAACAATTTTTTCAAGTGTAAACCAAGTAGCGGTTCGGATGCTACTTTACGCGAAAGTCTTCCTCTTACTTCGGTATTACATAAGGATATTAAGTTTAAACATACGAAACGAAACCAAATTGTATACCTGAATGCCTGTTGTTTTATAAAGAAGCTAAGGTTGCTTAAATATATTGATAGAAATTGGAAAAATTTATCGACTGCCTATATAGCTTCCAACATTAGTTTGGAATGGACTTTTAATTTTAATTTAATTGAATGATATCTACATACTAAATCTGTAATTTTATACCTCAGTTTTAGCGTATTGATTATACGTTGACCATAAAAATTTTACATGCCAAGCAATAACGGGATTTTTCCGTTATTGCTTTGCATTTAAAGTAGTAACAGGATTTTCCCAATGGTTAAGGCTGGAGTTTCCCGATTTATATATAATTCTGTATAATGGTTTCATTTGTGCAACTGTTTATCTTTTTGTTCTTTTGAAATGACTCTTGACAATATATTAACAAGTATGTAAAGATCAGTACAACGTATTTTTATCAGGAGTGCTTCGTGAATGAGTCCAAAGATTCATCGCATTTGTGGCCAATTAGCCCCGGTTCCGCGTCCAAATGGTGAACAATTTCTCTCGGATGTATGCCGAGAAGCGGTTTGGATTTCGCTTTAAACTTATGTGACCCCTTCCAACACATTCCCGTTGTTGCATAATAACACCAAGGAAAACAAACTTATTTCTGTCCATATGTAATATAAATACATACAGCAAATTATTTAAACAAAAAGAAAAAAACCTGGTTTAAACCAAAAAAGTCTGGTTTAAATATATAAAAAAAACAGGTTTTTTTGTTTTTTCACTAAAAACCATGTTTTTTTGCCACCCTGGACATAATATCTATTATTGGACTCTTGACAATCCACTATGGCAAGATCGGTGGTCTTTCAGTGTATGATGTGACATCCTGGTTGACTATGTTATTCGGCCACATCTCTATGATGGAAAATTTTAATACGTATGACACATTTGTCAGTGATATATTAGCACAGTTGTTGTGAGACATTCCTCTCGATGAAAGAATGCGTATGTGATATCAACATGACATATCACATAACGCACCTAATGCATGCAGATTAGGTCAGACCCTGTTGAACCGACATATGCCTGATACATGGATTGGGCGTCCTATTCACTGACCTCAATGATCTCCAGACCTAACTTCCCTTGATTTTTTCACTGGGCTTTCGTTAAACATCGAGTAATGTACACAGTACCGACAACCATTGATGATATGAAGGTGCATATTCGACATGTGTGTGCGCGCGCCGATCACTACAGAGAGGCTATATGATGTACGTGCATTCCTTCACCGCCGATGAGGGTGTTGGGACAGAATGGAAGGCATATTGAGCATCATTTGCGACTCAGTAAATAATGTATGTACATTGTTTTACATACCTTGGCGTTTTATTGATTTTGGTACGTTTTTATGATATACGATATTTTATACTGTTTTGTGTTTCTTTCCTTTATGATGTGTATTCTACACCTTGTAATCCTACAATTATAATGTGTATCTTATAACCTACACTTTGCTACTATAATTCATAAACAAGCTGAACAGAATACCACTTTTACGTACGATTACTTTGGTTGGTGAAATAAAACTATAACATTTTTGATATAATATTTGAAAACTTCCATTGAGATTCTGTATGTAGATGAACCATTGAAAACATTACTGTACAAAACTTATAGATTTTGCTAACAACGATTTAAGATAATGCTGCAAGTAGGTGAGACGGGGCGAAGCGGCTATCAGCGTCAGGGGCCCTCGATACAGCCAATTCGGGCTTGAAATTAATTTTTCTATGCAACAGAATGTTTATTTTTACCACTTAAGAGTTTTAGCCGATTTTCCACGTTTTTAGTGTCTAATTATTTATTTTCTATTCATAACATTATTTTAATATTTACTTCTTATCTTTATAATTACAAATGAACGAACGACATAACAATACTAAATAATACCATTGAGACCAACAAATGAAACTGAATACTAACCTTATCCTTTGTAACTTTACTAACTTCAGACAGGCCTCTGATTTCTAGCATTCCTGCTGTGTGCAGGAGTCTGGGAATCTGTTCCTCCTCCACCATCACCTGTCCATTGTACATGAAACTCAAAAGAGCCCGTAGCTCCTCAACTCCAACGTCCTTCAAGATTATAATTGGGTGCTGGCACGGATTTTCCTACGGAAATAAGAATTGTTAACTTCCTTCCAATACAATGAATAAGTAATTACAAATCTTCAGAAAAACTGACCTATGGACAGGGATTCACTATATACAGGATACTCGGAAATAGCACCAAAAAAAAAAAAAAATCCTCACACGACAGTGTAATAAATAAATAAGAACAATATCGGCGCATGTCGGAGTTATACCCTTCCGAAAATTGGTTAGAATGATAAACTACTGGATCCCACCTCGAGAATGGAAAGTTGGATGAAGGTCAAATAAACGAATACAGTGCTTAAGGCAGGGATGCAAATAAGCAACAAAATTTTACTAGCCCAGGAAAAAAGCTACTAGCCCACATCCTACAATATAAATCATTTACTTAGCTTCGGTACATTAAACACTCTCCCCAGACGAGGGGCGAGTGATTATTTGCATTCCTGGCTTAAGGGGTATCAAAAAATAATCCTTCTATTGTAAAGAGTAACGTGTTTTTGATCGTGTTTGTATGCTCTATGTTCCAGACTGAAGAAACTTATGGATTTGAGGCATAAACAAAGAGTTTCTGGCAAAGGTGGAATGCACCTCTGTAGAAATCCACAGGAGGCTAACAATCTATGGGGACATTGCAGTGGACGTAAGCAATGTAAAAAAAGTGCAAAGAAGATGGATATTGCAGATAAAACGCGCAACAGAATCCATCAACATCACTAATGGAGGACAACAAATATCGGGCAGATAAATTTATCCGTGCGGATCAGTTCACCACAACCAACGACCTGGCAGCCGTACTTAACGTGCCTTGTGGGTCTGCTGAGACGTTAATCTGTGGTTTAGGACTCCACAAAATGAGTGCTAAGTGAATTCCCGAAGAGTAAGACAATTGCTATGATCCACGGTAGCCTATCCACCATACAGTCCGGATTTAGCAATCTGACTTTTACCTCTTCGGGCCACTGAAGGACCCGAATAAGGTACGACGATGCGGATGGGTTGAAATTAACGGTCAAGACATGTGTAGACAACGAACTCCAGAGTTTTACCAACATGGTTATGACACTTGGGTTAAACATTGGCGTAGCTGCATTAAACTGTATGATGATTATGTAGAACAGTACACATTTCCAGAGGAGGTTTCAGGTTTCACTATGAGCATACTTTATCTTGATTGATGCATTATTAAAAAACTGGAATGACAGGGGGCATTACTTTGTTTTAACCCTCGTATATACAGTAGACTCTTAACCGACCGTCTTCTAAGAAATAAGTCATTTTCGTTACCAGTTGCACTCGGTGCTCCACAACAGTATACTGTGCAACAATAAACAAATTAACTAATCGCTACGAATTTTATTTCGACAATTGTTACGTATTTCTTCGTCCGGTTGTCTTTACACAGTGTACAGTGTTTGATTGAAATGAGGAAGTTGAAAGACGTTCAAGAATGAGTAATCGGCGATAAAAATCTGAGAATGAAGTTCTGATAAAAAATATATATATATAAAAAAAATCAGGCTGTAATGAACTCAAGAAGAAATCGTCATAACGAGGCAAACATCAGACGAAAGTGCTTCAGCTGGCAGCTTCATACATTGAGCATTAAAGAAATTGACTTCAGTCACATCAAGTTCATTAAAAAGTGGAATGACTACACATTCAAGAAATGAGTTGAACAAAACATACAAAAGAAAATCACATACTTTTTTTCAGCAATTTTTTATATTTTAAGCCCAAATGTGTTTTTATTCGTCTAATACTGCAAATGTGTTTCTAAAATAAGATAATACTGTATTCTAATTGGTATTGTAGGCTCAATCGTAAGTTTCAGTTTTGAGTTTTTCTTCAATTAATATACGCACACACGATGTAAACAAGCGCGTGGTTTGTGTAATAGTCTAGCATACTTTATTCAGTACTTACTGGGTACCATCCTGACTGAGATTATCCTGGGGTTTCCTCATTTATACCAGACAAATGCCGGGATGGTTCCTAATATAGGCCGCTTTCTTTCTCCCCTCCCCCTTCCCCAAATAGTTTGTTCGCCAAGCGATGTCATTCCTCATACAAGACGGGCTGAAGACAAGAGATGGCGGTAATGGCCAGACATATGTACAAATGAACAAATGTGAAAGAAATAATATTGTATTTCTCAATTTAATGTCCATCTATATTTGAACACTTACTCGTTCATCATATTCATAGAAAATTACTTCTCTTATCTGCGGAAAATACAAAGCAATTCGGGTTAGCAATAATTGTTCCAGTTTCAAGGTTAATGTTTAAAGCAGAACAAAAGGACAAATGAGAACAAATACTTTATTTTAAAGAAGGGGGAATGGGAGTACCTCTGAATTTTTTATATAAAATTACATTGAAACTTATTCACATATGAAATTCCCCCATTTTCATTCTTCCTTTGTAGGTGTAACAACTTAGCATCCAGATTAAAAAAAAAAAAAGTGTAAGCGAGCAGAGATCGAGCCACAATCACCGGCATGTGATGACGGTATACGAACCAATGTAATACCGCAGTTCATCCCTAGACCAGACACATACTTTAACTATTGAGGCTGGTGCTCAGCCATTCGGAATATATGGACTATGCGAGCACAATTTGTGTTATGTTTGGTCAACCCTATTTGTATATTAACGAGAAGAATCTGGGAAAAACTTTTCTTTTTCAATATATGGAAGATATACCAGGTCAAAGTTGACTATGCGAAACCCACTTTGGAATGTGCTTAAAATGATGGTAAACATCAGAAAACACTTTAGCCGATATATATATATTGAAGTATATTGACTGCTACATAGTATAAACAACTAAATCTAGAATTGTGTTCAAAACCAACCTTGAAAATTCTGAAAATATTACAGCAGTCGTATATCGAAGAGTACTATATATCCTGAAAGAAGAACAAGACACTTTGCCTGTCAATTGTACAACGAAGTTTAAAGAAAATCGGACCAATGCGTTGAGTGCTATGGAAAGAAAATGATGAAAATCAATTGGAAATATTAAAATGTTTTATTACTATACCTAGTTCAGCTATAAGTGGACAAACAACGTGTGTAGGCTTTTCTCGGGATTGTCCCGTTTCCTCCTACTTTCTTCACTCCACCATTTCATTCATTTCTCATCATCATCGTCTTTTTTAGCCTAGGCGGCAAAACGTGGGACGTAAAACATAAAGATTTTTTTTTCATTTCTAGTCTATCTATAAAACTGTTACACAATTTCAGCGGTTGTAATGCTGTTGGTTGTGAGGAGAATGAACGAATCTGGCGCTGGAATGTAGGATGACATAAGTGCTACTGTATAAAACGATTTATTTTTACATACAACCCTGTAGGCAAAATGAAATGGGATGATTACTAAGAACCCGATAGTCGAAATAGCGCTATGCAGTTGGAAAACCAGCAAGTGAGATTTTCAACTTGCTTTTTCTTTATGAAAAAGAAAAAGTTCGATTTATTTTGTGCTTAAAAATATATAACTATAGTAGTGTATTGTGTATCTGTTTGGATAAAGTTAGTAGCACTCTGAAGACGTGTCCCAAAAGTCATGAAAATAGGTGAACGGGACCCTTTGCTCCGCAGCGCACTCTAGGTCATTCTGCTCCGAGCATCGGTGGCGTCAAGATCACTGTTTTAGGGCACCCCTGTTTTGAGACTACGTCATTGCCGATACAAACAACGTTGGGGGATCAAGTTCTGCACTAAACTAGACAAAACCGCTCCAAAAACTCAAGAACTGATTAAACAACCATACAGGGAGTCTACTCTCTCGTATGTGCAAGTTACGAGGTGGATGGAGAAGTTTAAGAGAGGGGGCAGGAAGGGGGAAAATGACCCCCACACACACATACACACACTCTGTACGGTCAACAACAAGCTAAACTGAAGAAAATGTGACTTGTATGCGTGAGTTGTTGAATGCAGACTGTCGAATGAGTGTTCGGCTGTTAGCTGACACTCTGAACATTCCGAAAACCGTTGTGCATCACATTACGAAAAAATTGAAAATGCGAAAGGTGTGTGCTAAGCTGGTCCCGAAATTGTTGACAGGAGAGCAGAAAAGGCCAATCGTCAATCGAGTGTTGATCACGAGTGAACTGAAGGAACGTGTGGAAATTGAACCGGATTATCTGATCGACGTTATTACCGGTGATGAAACGTGGACATTTCAATACGACCAAGAGACAAAGAACCAAAGTGCCAAATGGCACACCCGGCGTCCCCGAAACAGAAGAACGCAATGATGAGCAAATCTAAATTGAAGACAATGTTGATTGTCTTTTTCGATGCTAACGGTGTAGTTCACGAAGTTTGTACCTCAAGAACAGCTGGTTACCGCTGCCTACTACAAAGGTATTCTGGAAAAGGATCATTCGCGTGCGAAAAACAGATCACCGCTAACTGGTTCTTGCACCACGACAATGCACCCAGGTATTATGGAGAAGAATTCTTGAGAACCGACCAAGCAGATAGCTTCCGTTCCCTCCTCGAACGCTAGTAATGTTGCCAACTCATACCTTGAGAAAGTTACAACTATAGTTGTGTGATAGGCCTATTCCAACATCTACATTTAGTGCCACGATTACATCTACTACCATCATACAGCATTTTTCACATTTTATTTTTGTTCCTATTATAAAATAAGTGTTTTGTATAAGGGTAGGCTTTTTGGTTCCCAGATGCCTTTTCCTGGAGGCGACACCACACCTCACATATGCTTCTCAGTTGTGAGGGAGGAAGTAATACTTTCAGGTAAATTCCACTGGCCCTGTTTGTTTTTCTTTTCTTTGTGCTTCAGATCCAGCGCAGTTTCAGCATTCGACGAACAATTAACAAAAAATTAGCAGAATCAATTTGTTCCTTACCAATGACAACGGTCACACGAAGGCCTGCAATTGGAAATACCCTTTCAGAACATTATTCCAAACGAAATGCTTGTCATAACGAAGTGCATATTGAATAGTAATCAGCAAGCATGAGTTTCCGTTAGCCTAGAATTACCAAATAAACATTATCGAATCCAGGACATTCTTTCAGAAAGAGTAAGTTTTCATAGAACTGCAGGGCTTTTTATTTTTTCTAAATTTTGAAACTGCTTTTTTTCATACCTCGTCGTAATTGTTTTAACGACGTTGAAGTTGTCCCGTTTTAAACAGGAAAAACCTTTTTTGAATCGCTGTTCAGGCTTTCTTCAGTTCTAAAACAGGATGATGACAATAATAAGGTTACTTTTAACAAGTGTTGCTCACGAGAGGAGAAATTTCTTTATTGTCTTGTCTTCGCAATGTTAAGTACATTTTAAAATTCGAGACGATGAAAAACATGAGATAATTCTCGTCTCGTTTTTAAGAAGAGACAAGAAGCTTCTCGGGATTTGTGGAAAAAAACAAGTGCACTAAATGTATTATAACACACTTTTCGTGGACGCGGAATGCTTCTTACAACTTCTAGATAAAATTAAGAAAAAATGAAGGTATAGATTTTACACATAAATTTGCGAAATGAGACTAGCAAATTTCCGGAGAGAGACAAGATAAGCTTTCCGAGAATCGAGACGAGACAAACCTTTTTTCTCGTCTCGTGGGAAACATTATTGATCGCGACTTGGGTATGCTATTCACGGTACATTGGTTTGTGTGTTATGTCTCGTTTCCCATATAAAAAATGAAACCGACCACACACTTCATTTCTCGAAGAGTCAGATATCCGCACCAACTGAGCGCAGTATTATATGAAAACGAAAATAACCTATTGATAACAAAAATGGACTATGATTACGCGCTTAAAAAAAAAAAAAAAGTGTATCATAAACACATACATACACACATTTAAAACATCGATGTTAAAAATGCAATAGATTTTTTCATTATACACAGCTAACACAATTTAAAACCTGTTACAGCTTTATTTAAACAATCAAGCTCTCTTTTTAAAGTAGAATGCCAAACATAGTTCCAGTACACGTGATATCAGGTTCAATCCACACACACACCTCTGGAAAGAAGTGACCAATGATTCAGATACAAATATGATATTAGATTCTCTACTTTATATTTTCGGAGTTGATTGAACTTGTGATCATTTCAAGGCCCGAGAAGCATGGGCGCCCGAAGAAAATTTTCTAAAGGTGGGCTCAAATCCCAGGTTGCTATATTGAGTTTGGTATTTTTGTATTTGTATTAAGGAAATCCTAAGATATTTAATCCATTTTCGTGAGCCAGGGGAGAGATCGGGCCCCGTCGGGCGCCCATGCCGAGGAGATTACTATCTCTCACGAAGCTACGAAATTTTCCTCGGTGAATATCTCCGACCGTGTTTAGCGACTGTTATCACTATTTTGTCAGTACTATTTTCATTCCTCCCCGAAGGAGCGGGTGTTATAATTCCTAAGCAAGTACTACTGTTGAAAGAAGGGTGCCTGTGTACTCGCGCAAGTGTAATGCGCTCGTCACGTGTTGAAAGAACTGGATAGAGGATCTCAAGAAAGCTAGCGTACAATACAGGTCTCTGCGCGTCCTTGTTCCTGGCAATGCAAAACGTGGCAACGCTGCAAGTAGACACCTACAGTTCTGACCTCGCTCCGGCTGACTTCTTTTTGTTTCCCAAGTCAAGAAAGTACTCAATAGACACCGTTTCCACAATATTGTGGCTATCCAAGCGGCTGTGACAACAGCTTTGAAGGAGATCCCAGTCGAGGCCTTGAAGAGGGCGTACCGAGCATGAGAGAGTCGGTGGAAAAAATGTGTAGATGCTCATGGACAACAGTTTGAAGGGTATTAACCTTTTGTACAGATGTAGTTATTTTTTTTTTTTTTTAAAGAAAATATATTCCATGACATTTGGGGCAAACCTTGTACATTAACACATCATTCAATAACTTCGTAAGATGATAGATGTCGCCACTATTCACAAATTCATATAATGCTTAGGAAATACTAACCTTGAAATGATACGTGTAGCAATTTTAATACAATCTGACGTTTGGTTCACAAGTTACAGTGATTATAGTGACAAATCTGTAATTTTCAAAACAACGGAAAAATATGAATGTTGATAAAGCATTGCTTTTTAATGGGAAAAAACACCGTTCAAGCAAAGCAATGGCTTGACAAATGTTATTCAGACTCTGCTCCACCGAGACAAATAGTAGAGAAGTAGTTTGCTAAATTTAAAAGTGTCCGTACAAACACCGATGATGCTGAACGCTCAAATTCGGGAGTTGTTTCAGAAAATTTACATAAATATTTGTCCATGAGAAAGCTCTGTTCGAAGTGGGTAAAGCAGTCGACAAAAAAAACGAGAACATGTCGACGATTCAAACCGCTGCTTGGAGCTGTTTTAGCGCAATAAAAAGATGTTTTTCATGCTGTATGTGACCATGAATGAAACAAGGATCTATCACTACACTTCAGTCAAATTGGCATCAGTCAGCTGAGTGGACAGCAACAGGCAAAAGCCGCCCAAAGCGACGAAAAACCCAAATGTCATCTGGTAAGGTTTTGGCCTCTGTAATTTGAGGGTGGGTATAGTATTTTATTTATTGCTTACCTTGAGAAAGGAAGAACCATCAACAGTGAATATTGTATGGCGTTATTGGTGCGTTTGAAGGAAGAAATGGCGGGAAAAACTACCCGAAATGAAGAAGAAAAAAATGCTCTTTCAGCACGACAATGCACCGTGTCACTAGTCGATCGCAACAATGGCGAAATTGTTCGAACTGCACTTTGAACTACTTCCCTATCCACCGCACTCTCCGGATCTGGCTACCAGTGACTACTATTTGTTTGTAGACCTAAAAAGAATGCTCCAGGAAAAGAGATTTGGCTTCAATAAACTAAAGCCTACTTTGAGGCCAAAGACTGTTCTACAAAAAAGGCATCGAAATGTTAGAGAAGCGTTGGAATGAATGTATCTCTCTCGAAGGAGACTCCGGTTGTGTTCAGTGGTATAATTTTTCACTGGACCTCCGACCCCATCACACGGTTCATTTTCAGGGTGGAAAAAAATCATGATTTTTTTTAAAAAATCATGTTTGATGATTTTTTTGATTTAAATCGATTTTTTTGATTTAAATCAAATCTTTCTCTTCGTATAATACAAGTCGCGAACTGAAGAAAAAGCATTACGAATTAGTATTAAATGCCAATTATGCCATTTAAGTGAAAATATTGGGGTTGAATTTTGAATTAATCCCCAATCGTTAACCTATTTCAATCCCAAACAATGTTTCTTAACAATTTCAAATTATGGCTTTTTTTTTTTTTTTTTTTTGGTAAATTATAAACTTTCAGTCAAGCATCATCCCTATTTATCCTAGGATCATGGTTCATCCCTCATTCTCTTCAGAATAGAACAGTCTTTAAAAGGGTAACATTTACATTTTCCCTATCATGTCTCTGAAGAGGGAAATTTTGAGAGAAATCGGGATTTTTCTGATTATTTTTTTTTAATTGATCCCTATGGACTTCCCTGTGTTAACGCAAAATTCTCAAAATCAACTGGGAAATACTAAGACTGTACTAAATGTGTGTACAAAATTTCAAGCTTCAATCTTGAATAGTAAGGGCGGGAAAAATATTTAACAATAAGCTAAGAACATCCCCACAATACCCCAGATGACCCGGATGTAGTATAAACATTTCCTCAGACATCTCTATTTGTCCTAGAATCATGATTTGTACATTATTCTCTTTAGATTTAAACAGGCTTTCAAACGGTACCATTCAAATATCTTCATCGTGTAGGCTATCTGGGGCTGGAAATCACGAAAAAAGGGATTTTCTGTTAAGAAATATCCCCTTTTTTACTTTTTACCCCTCTGTGCCGCCTCTGTTTAAAGGCAAAGATCTGAAACAAATCTGCAAAATACTAAGGGGTGCAGTGAATGTGTCCAAAATTTCAAACTTCTAGATGCAAAAGTAAGCCCGCGAAAAATAATATCCCCAAATATCCTAGATTCCTGTATAAAACAGGATCTCAGGTAGCAGTTTCCTGAGACATCTCTATTTATCCTAAGATCATGGTTCGTACATCATTCTCTTCGGAATAGATCAGCCTTTCAGATGATACCATTCATATGTCTCCATCTTAGGAGGGAAAATCGCGAAGAAAGCTTTTTTTTTTTTTGTTAAAAATATCCATCTTTTAACATTTTTGCCCCTCTGGACCCCCCTGTTTTTACGCAGAGATCTGAAATCATCTGAAAAATACTAAGGGTTCACTGAATCAGTGTGCAGAATTTCAATTTTCTGAATGCAAAATGTAGGTCCGCCAAAAAATAATAAAAATAGGTACAACAAAAAATATCTTTTTTTATTTATGACGTCATCACATCCTATGTCTCGACGCAGAGAGGCGTGAAAGCATATGTAACGTGCTCTACAATGCCTTCAGTCCTGAAAAACGAAGTAAAAAGCTTTATTGGTACTTTTTTAATCAAATAATGAAAATTTTATCCTATCACCTAAAAATAGGTGATATAATTTATAAGGTTAAGCGTTAAGGAAAAAGTATACCAACGCTTATCAAAGTCACTTTTTTTCCCCCACAGAAGTTACTGATATTTGGCAGGGGCATATTTTTTAAGGAAATTGTAACTAGCTTACGGCACGAAATACATAAATTTTGCCTAAAGTTATATAATATAAAAAAAAAATCGGAGAGGGGATAGGACACTTCTAAATATGCCCTATTATGTGGGAACAAATATATAGACGCGCACACAAAAGAATTTCGTCTTAAATGCCGGTGGTGATTTCCCCGTTGGAATAGTTAACGATGAGTCTCATTGTATTATGATTATCATCTTCCATAATCGAAATAACAGAACAGAAACGGGATTTTACTTATTTTCACTTTAAATTATTTCGGAATTTGATTTAAATCAACGATTTTTATTTAAAAAATCAAGTGATTTAAATCTTGATTTAAATCAGACTGATTTAAATCTTGATTTAAATCAGACTGATTTAAATCAATCCACCCTGTTCATTTTCATGTCCACTTCTATTAAAAATCTATTCTGAGGAAGCTGTGAAGTTTGAAAGTTGATCGAGTTGAAAGCGGTTTTTAAAATGACTCACAGCTCTATCTGAGATTGTACTACTCGTAGTTCTGGCTGGTTAAACACAAATGTTTTCTTTGGTCTTCTGAGTTGCTAGCAAACAATGAGAAGAATCCTGCTCTGTGTCATCACTTACAATTGTGAAACTTTTGTCTCATTGTTGCGATAGGTCGTCGCTGTAAAACTTAATATTTCGTCATTCTGCTAATGGTAGCTCTATACTTCTCCTGGCAGAAAAACAGATCATTCTTCTGCAAAATTACAATATTTGACTGAATGTTGGGCAGACATTTTTGTTTCATCTTTAGTACGGGAGCTGTGATTGCCCATTGGCTGCACATTTTCAGAACTTGATTACGAAATCCAAACGCACAGTGGTGTCTTCTTGTTTTCAGGATATGTAGTACTCTTAGATCTGCAACTCTTGGAATATTTTCAGAATTTTTGAGATTGGTGTTTTTGAGGAGAAAGAAACTTCAAAAAATGCTTTGTAATTGTTGTACAAAGGTTGCTTTTGAACATAAGTATAGATTTACTTGTTTATATTATCTAGTAATAACTGTACTTTAAAACAAAACAAAAAAGATTAATCCTCTATCAGGGTTGTTGGAATTTTTCCCAGCCAAAATTCCCCAATTTTTTAAAAAGTAAAACCCACATAAAAAAGCAGAATAAAACCTAAAAAAGCCGACCTCAAAAAATACTTCGAAACTTGAATTGAAATAATAATCTTAATATGATTACAATTACTTTTTTTAATCGTACTTCTTAGGGTATGCCTAGTTTCAAAATTGGCTTAAAATGTCGCAACGTTTTTGAAAATGTTCGTTTCAAGGGGAGATGGTCATTTTCCATAATTCCTTTATTTTCATTGAAAGCGATGTTGGCCGTTGTTTCTCATCGCATCACGGGGAAACGTTTGAACAGTTTCAAATGAATTTTGAAACATAGTTCATTATTTATTTATTTATTGTTTCACTTTGATCAAAGGGGACATCGTAATGGAAGTAAAAGTGTCCCAAGTATCAGCCAAAATTACAGTATCTCGTGAGCACGTCAAGTTAGGAAGATGAAATTCGGTATATTGATACCTCACTAAAAATAAGGGCACACTTTTGTTTTTGAAAATTTCAATTTTAAGAGAAAAATGAGGGTATTTTCTATAATTTCTTTCTTCACAATCAAATCGAAGATGTCAGTTGTTTGTGATCGCGTCATGGGCAACGGCGCTAATCTGTCTTCAATACTGGGGCACGGGTAAGATCGTTTCCATAATTATTACTATTATTATTATTTCAAGCGATGCTGAAATTATTTATTAAGTTGAAAACAATGCTGTGGAGGATCATGGAATCAGAGCTGTCTTCGACATTGGGGACATTGGACAGATTTGAGGCTTATTCTGGGGGAGGGGGGAATCAATGAATCTCACTTTCCTTTGTGGTAAAAGGACAAAAATCATAACATTTCTTCCCCCCCCCCCCCAAAAAAAAAAATTTCAAATCGGATTACTGAGGGGACATTCCCCAGTTTCAAGATTGGAGGGGACATGTTCTCTCATCCGCTGGAATTTGCGCCAGTGGTCAAGGGAAATGGTTAAACAGTTTGAAGTGAGTTTTAGAACCTACCTCAAGCTGGGAAATCATCATGTAAATTTATTTAAAGAGCGTATCCTAAAGGAGAAGGGTTAAAAATTCATGCCAGAAATAGAATATCTTACTACACTTTCATTGATATGCGTATCTTAAGTGTTGAAGAATCAAAAATAATGCGGCTACATTTCCTTTTTGTTATATACTTGTGTATTAATATAAACATATATAATGTCTTTCTCCATGTGTCAGTTAATTACAAATCCAGAACGATTCACTGGAATAAGGAAATCACTAAAGATCCACTTCTATCTTCTCAACACTAACGGCAATCAGATCGTGGAACTCCTTAATGCTTCCTTGTGTGTCTGGTGGAGTATGTGAAACACAGTAAATTATAGTGTCACAAAACCCCTTTAATCGTAAAATCTATAGTAAGAAACCAAATTGGCAACTGAAAATGAGAAAAAATCCATTTCCAACATTTCAGTTCTTTAAAAAATATTTCTTTTAGAAAAACAACATCCATTCAATAAAGTTTTTTTTTGTTGTTTGTTTGTTTGTTTGTTTGTTTTAAATCTCTGGCTCTTGAACTTGAGGTACTATCTTAGTACTTGACTGGCGTGTTCTGAGTGAAACTTATGACGGCTGGCTCAACGATTTGAATCATAAGTGTAAGAGGGAATTTTATTCCTATTCTGTATTACATAAGATAATCCACCTCTTTGTTACTCAAGAAAACTGTATACTTCCTTCTTTCTAGAAATCGAAATATAACCGATTGTCAATGGTGCAAAGTGTGTCCCACGAAACGTGTATGGGACTTCACGGATTCCTTGTGCATTGGCGAAACCACCTCCAGAAACCCATACACACGATGTTTGTCCACCACAAAACGCACTTGGCGGAAACTTGGATCGAACTAGGAACCCGCGTCAGACATGAACTACCGCAGTCCCACTAGGGAATTCCATAGTTTCATGTGTACACTAGAACAAATATGCGTAAATGGTATTTTTAGTAGGAATATTGTTTTAAATATACGTGCAACATTTAATAAAACCTAATTTTGTCCAATAAAACCCACTGGGCTTTTTTTAAATGTTCTTTTTTCATAACCCTGTCCTCTATTTGTTTAAAGATTTTGTGGTTTATCATTTTTCTTAAAAACATGACGCTCGTCAGTATATATGAAGTACTTATTTTCCTAGACTGAAAAGTGATTCCATTGAATTTGATCCGTCTTTCACTTACCTTCAATAGTTTTTTGAAATATAAACTACAGGCGGAGAGAACCACTTTATGGGCTTTCAGGCTGTGGCCATCGCAAGCGATTGTTACGTCTACGAAATCTTCATCTCCCCACAATGTATCTAATGACGTTAAAATATTGTCTGAAAAGTTGTTCCATTTCAAGCAGTACTGTTTCTTCTCTGTCATGATCTCAGCTGCTACCTGTAAGGAAATAATATCAAAACAATCAGTTCATACTTTACAAAAACAAAGAATAATCGTGCGAGCGATCGTAAACCAGCAAAATATAAAGATGTCATGAGCAACATTAGTTTGCTGCGAGCCCTACTTGATATTCAATGGCACCGTTGAATGCGTCCACAGAAGTCGGGTAATAATGACGTTCATTTTCTGTCGAATATATTCCGTTCGTTCTCTACCGTGGAATGAAATGATGAATTTACTCCCTACCTACAGAAGGTTGGTCCACATTTATGGAAATGATTTTGTGTCCCCTATGCTAGGGCGTGAAGCCGTATTTCCACCCGCAGTTGTGCTCGATATGACGACCCTGACTATAAACTATAGCCCGACACCGAAGTTTCCATTGGAGTAGGCTTTTGTTTAGAGAAATCTGATCAATCTGGCTTGCAAACTTTCCACAAGCCAGTCAATGTGCGTGGGCGACGTAAGGAAATCGCTCGCTTCAAGCACACGAAAGTCCATTGGTGCAGCGTCGGGAGACTTGACAGGGATAGCATGGATTCCAGTTTCACGCGCTTTGCGGGCCATGTATGCCACAGTTGTTGGAGCCGTGTGGTTGGCTGCTTTTATCTTGATGAATGAAGACTTTCGACACCTCAGTACCACACAACAACGGAATATGCTGCCGGTATAATGGCTCCAGTACGTGTTGTTGATAGTATGCTGCATTAATTTTCACATTTCGTGCAATTCTATGCAGGGGAAGTTTTCCTTTATGGTAAAAACCTGCAACCACCATGAAGCCACCGGGAAATCTTTCGCGGCACGTGCGGGCCCAATTGACATCCTTTGTATGATAGTAAATGGCTCGAAATCGCTTGGAGTTTGACAAATAGATCCAGGCCTCGTCTAACGTGACCGCATATTTCTATTTGTCACCCACTAAATACCGTTTGCAATGGACCCTGCGTTCCCGGATGTGTTTGGCTGTGAGTGTGTGAACACGTGGCCTATGCTTCACTTGCAGGCGTAACTCCTGGCTGATTATCCTCTGCACAGTTGTTTTGGATCTTCTAACATTCCTGGCAATGTCTCTTTTTGGCGGCGGATCTCCTGGGTCACCAACTTCTGCACTTGTCGAACCACATTCATTGTACGTTTGGGACGGGGGTGTTGTATTCGTGCCACTGTGCGCACACCCGCTTCCTCGGGCTGTGCATTTTTGTTACGTTTGAGTACAGTGGCAATACCCTTCTTGGAAATGGTGAAACCCTTGGACGAACACTGTTTCACAATTGAACTATAGCTGTATCCAATGTCGCGAAGAACGGAGATGTACTCCTCCCAGAATGGGGTCACTTTTGGAGGTATTTTACACTCGGAGCACTTCACTTTCTGCTACCGAATTCTCCACACAACTGGTTTCTGATTGCCTGCTGTGGTTACTGTTGTGCGATTCTAGCGCCTCTGGCGGACGTTCCACTTCGTTTCCATAAACGTGGACCGACCTTCTCTATATGTATGTATGTATACTTTCACGTTTTTTCGAAAAAAAAAAAAAAAACTCGATTTTAAAGCAACAAGCTCTATATTTTCTTTGAGGCTTTAGAATAATAGCCAGTGCTTTGGGTTAAAATTAAGAACGAGTGGTGAATTATTACTAAATCAACAGGATGCTTATTAACCCTTATTATCCCGAATTACTTTTTAAAATTTGTTTTACGTGAATTGTGTTTACGTACTCTCTTAACATAAAAACATAAAAAATAACATTTTTCGTTTGTTACCTTGTTCATTTACTAGTTAATGAATTAGATTTTACTAGTAAATGAGCAGATATTTAGCGTTGGTTTTCTGAAGGTTGTTTTCCGTTGCCATATGGCATCACAGAGATAAAACGGGTCAAAATTATACTTACTTGAAAACATTACTTTCTTTTTCCAACCGTATGTTTCGACAAGTATTTATTGCTATCTTTAGCATTGTATTGCATATTCATCCCAATGTTAAAAAAAAAAAAAAAAAAAAAGACAACTTTCAAAAATTATTTGATTTTTAATAAAACATGGGATGGCTTCTCAACGCAGCCTATTGTTTGAGGTTAAATTCGCAGATAACGACTTATTTCACCCTAATTACAAAGCCCGTAGGCAGCCCGGTTAGTTAGAAGGGGCAGAAATTAACACTGAAAGGACAATGAGAAAAACATCACAGAACTGTTTATTTACAATACGGAATCTATAAGTCCTTTTACAAATGGTATACTATAATAACGAATGAGATCCTTCGTGGCTACGCGGTTAGCGTACGCGCCTTTGGCGTGGGAGACCCGGGTTCCATCCTTGGCGGGAGCTCATGTGGTTCGGATTCCACGGTAATCAGTAGGTCCCGTCTCATATAGTCTCGCTGCTGAAAGGGAAGTTAAACTCAAAATCAACTGAATTATAGTAACGAATGTTGTGATACACAAATCCAATTTTCATCATCAAAATACAAATATTAGAAAAAATAGTACATAAGTCAGTTCAATTACATATTTTCTTGTGATGTCTGTTTGGAAATTAAAATCATACATTTTATTGTAAAGCAGCTGTACATTGCAGCCCGCTCCATCTGCCGGGATCCATGGTAATGTAAGTCAAGTACCGAGCGAGTGCTTTGTTCAGATGTCTCCGAGCTCTCGAAGGTAAAGGACGGACGATTTCGTAAACCTCTGTTTCCTCTCTTGTGCAAGTCGCGATGCAGTGCTCACTCGAACAAAGATACGAGATCAAATATTGTGTGAAACTCGGCACGTCCACAGTGCAAACTTCTCCAATAATCCAACAGGTCTTCGGGGCTGAGTGTTTATCTCAAAGACAAGTCTACAGACGACACAAGGCATTTTTGAAAGGCCGCGAAGAGGTCAATGACGAAGTCCACGCTGGACGGCCGTCAATCTCCTCAAACATCAAAAATGTGACTCGTGTGAAAGAACCTTTGCAAACAGACCGTTCAATGCGTGTGTCGTGTAAAGGCTGGCATATTAAATATTCGAAAAAGTATCGTCCACGAGATTATGACAAGTATTTGCACATGAGAAAACTACGACGAAGCTTGTACGAAGAATTTTGACCGACGACCAAAAATCTCGCCGAGTAGAAATTTGTCAAGACGTTTTCGACGTGTGAGAACTTTTTTGGAAATTTTATCACGGGTGATAAAACGTGGATATTCTAGTACGAACCCAAAATGAAGAGGGAAAATGCACAGTGGCCAAGAAGAACAACTGACGACGTGAAAGCAGTTTGTGAAATGACTTTAAACGCACTTTCTGAACAGGCCTCCCAGGAGGCCATCGCAGATTGGAAACATGTATAGAGGCAGGAGGATAATATTTTGAAGAATTTTAATGTACAAATATTATTGTTCTTTTTATTACGTAGTCTTTTTCATACTTGTAGACTTGGTATCATTACTTCCAGACAGACTATGTAAATACAAAATATTAATTTATATGGAAAATCTTAGAATCACTGTTAATTAAATCATTTGAGAATTACAAGAGAAAAAAATATGAGATATTTATATATATGAAAATTTAGAAAACATTATGGAAGAAAGTAAACAAAAAAATCATAATAGTTCTTGCATAATATGTATACACCAAAACGGCTTTCCATGAGCACATCGCAAACTCAATGAGAAGCTCGTTCAGATTTAGTGCAAGGAAAATGTCTAATTGTACAAGAGAACGAGGTTTGATTTTCGTTGGGGTCGAAGGTCAGCCATTGACAGTGGAAGACAGAATAACTAGAGCAGCTTGTGTAAGGAACATTGTATTTTCCAATTTTTTTCAGACATGTAGTCTAATTCGTCGATTTACCAGATCCGTTTCCTGTTTTAAATTATGAATACTGTATTTGACAATGGTAGGTGTTTATACATATTTGACACCATCCCACAGACGTTTGAACCTTTTCTTAACTTCTGTTTCCGGTTAGTAAGTGTTAAATTGCTCCAATAAGAGGCCTTCCCTGTTTCACTGAATCTACTACGATTTTCTTCCATACAGAGATCGGGAGTTTCGTAGAACAATCTTCTCAGAGCGTTCTGATCTTTTCCTTTTTTAAAGATTTATGCCTTTCCAATCAACCAACCATCAAATTAGTGAAGCTAGTGAGGAGTGCACATTTGCGTTTGATTTTTACGCCTTCATTGCATTGTGGAAAATATTTTCAATTAATACTTCGCCTTCCCGTTCTAAAACTGATCCTAAGGAGTCGAGGATTTCTTTTAGATCAGGAAAAGACTGAATCGTTCTAGTAACAGCTAAATCCAGCTGCTGATTGTAACTGTTAACTAACAATATCGTCTTTTTCAAACCCTCAGATAACAGGGCATGCATTCTTTTCTTCTATCAGTTTATCGTAACACTGCGCTATTATATTATGTATTTGAATTCCACTCACTTTAAACTATCTTAAAGATCGTGACCTGGCGACCGTAATTCTTTATTTCTTATTAACCATTAAAACTAAAGTAGATTCATCCTTCATAAATTATACTGTAACAACTTTGGGTGATATCGATTTACAATGAAGTCTACATTTCATTCACCTCTGCAATGAGACAATATGGTTTGTTCATTTCACAGTTAAGGTTGCAGACTTCATGGAAAACGCTATTCCTTGGAAGTAGTTCTCTAATTGCAACGAGTTTATTAGTTGCTTGAAACAGTGCAATGTTAGGATACTTAGGTTTGAAATTACTGAAATGGGAAATGGTCAATTGGGGATATTTGGTCCATCTATGACAGCAAGGATGAGCAAAATGAGTAAAATCCGTTAAACTGAATTTGGTTAATAAAATTTCAAGAATATGCTAATTGGTTTTAATTAAATTTGAAAATTATCTACATTTTGTTTTAGAGGGAGCAAAAAATAATTTACAGCAGACACTACCCGTTCTAGCCCTTCCCTACCTACGGGTCTGCCAATTGCCTTTACTTTCATGAAACAGGGTGTGCGCTTTCTTTGGAATTTAATAAATACATTACCCGTTATTATGAAAATAAACTGCTTAACTTAATACATCATTAGTATCCTAAATGGGCCCATAGACGATCCACGGTTTGTGCAAACGTCATGTTTGTGCACACACTCGGCCATACACGGTTCAATTGTCTGCACAAACTTGATTTCAATTTTCAGTTTGATCGCGTAAACATGTCCACTGAAGCAGCTTGTTAGCAATAGTACTTGCTTGTGCCTTGGAAGCGCAAAGACCAGCAAAACCAAAAAGGAAGATCTTATAATTGCATTTATCTTGTTTAGTTCTCTGCAGTATGCAGAACAAAGTGAACTGATTTTATTCCTCACTGCGCTCTATCCGCCTTCTGATCTATTTCCTTCATTTTATCCACCAATTTCTCGTATGCCGCATTTTCCATATTCACTATTCATCTCAGCGACCCTAAGAGCTATGAATTCTACTCTAATATTGGCCGTTTTCGATTAATTTTAAAATGGCCCTATGTTATTCTTTAGTTGGTATGTTTGCAAAATCACGGCTAATTTCATTGTTTGAGACATAAGTTTGTGCGGGGGAATTATTTAGAGCATAGGGGCGCACAATGTATAAATACGGACCTGGTTATTCGTGGTTCGCTGAGCGCAGTAGACGTTTGGTGGTGATTGGCTACCCTCTTACCACATCCTCCAGTGACGAGAAGGTCCAAGCGCGGGAAGCCGACAACGTTATACCTTCTGGACTAATCTATTCCGAAACAGTTTTGATGGCCACTACCATCATTATCAACACTGAAACTTCGTGCTTATAGTATTCATACCATATTTTGCATGCCTCTGATATAATAATATTATTTTGCTAAATGCCTAGAGTGTTGTTCCACTAGACAACAGCCCACTACATTTGTTGCTAAACCTATTCAATTATAAAATGTAAATCTAGTAGAACTGAATCATTACAGCTGTAAATGAACTCTGTTACTTGACGAAACTGTGTACCGGTAGCTATTAGTAGTCCCATTATTTATCTTGATAGGCTTAGTAATTCTTTTTTTCTGGTTCTAATACAATCCGATCCATGACTCACTGAAGTAAACAATCAATCTTCATTATTAGTAGCATACGTTTTTGACTTATTATTATTATTCCTACTGAAATTAATTGAAATCCACCAACAAAAATAAACAAACAAAAAATTAACCTTTACAGTGCCCGGTATTAGTGTGTGATTCTAACAACAATGGTTAACACACATCTCTGGGCTTATATAGCTCTCTACGAGGGCGTATCAAAAAGTTCGTGCAATTACATAGAAGAAATCTACTCTGAAAAATTCTGACACCAAAATGGTATTAGTACTTCTCTACATAGTCACCGTGCCTAGCGACACATTTTTGCCAGCGGCTCTTCACTTTCCATAAGCCCATTTTGTAAAAGTATCCAGTTCGGATTTGAAATCAGAGTTCAACCTTAGAAATGGCGTCCTCTAAGTGGATGATTCATTTCTGGAAAGTTATTTGGTGCTAGGTCTGGTGAGTATGGGATGGGGCAATATTCCATATCCTAATTCCACTGCCTTCATATCATGGATGCATGGGCAGAATGAGCTGGTGCATTGTCTGTCAAAAGCAGCACCTCTTTTATGATCTATCCACATTTCTTCTTCAGTTCCTTTCGTAACTTAGGAGACGGAAATAATATGTATTAATAAAGGGTAATATGTCATGATGATCCCTTTACAGTCTCAGAAAACAGAAAGCACCATCTTGGTGGCAAACTTATGCACTCGTGCCTTTTTAAAAGTGAGGGAGGAGGAGGAGTGTTTCCTGTTTTTTTCATTTCCTTGTTTCTGGGTCATAAAGATAAACCTAACTCCATCCATTCTCATCAGTCTCCCAAAAAAGGGTTCTTCATCCACCTCTCAGTGATGCAACATTTCTCTTGCAAAGTCCTCGCGATTTCTCTTCTGCAAAGATGTGAGCAGTCGAGGCACCCATCGTGCTGACAGTTTCTGACTGTGCACCTGGTTGTGAATGATATTCCAGGCAGATCCATAACTCATACCCATTGCACACACAATACTTTTCAATAGTTATCCTCCTATCTTCCATTATGATCATCTTAATTTTCTCCGTCAAGACGCCATCGTAAGTGAAAGATGGACTTCCAGATTTAAAGGCGTCCGCGGTGGTCATGTGTCGTTTGGAATTGCCGTTTCCACTTAGATACCATCTCATAGAATGGGATTTCACTATTTGTAAAATTTACAGGACTAATACAATATTACTTTGATGCAGCGGTGTGTACGTAATTCAAATATGCACGGTTCATACCTGAGATTATTATTATTATTATTATTATTATTAAGTATTCTGCCTTTCGGCAGGTCCTGGGACTAATAAGTTATTATTATTATTATTATTATTATTATTATTATTATTATTATTATTATTATTATTATTATTATTATTATTATTATTATTATTTTAAGCCTGGAAATGTTTCTTCCACTTTTGTCGATCTTCAGCTACCTCTTTTAACTTTCAATATTTTCTCTTTAACTTTCAAATCATCGATCAGCTGTGATTTCTGGTACATCAGATCGTATCTGCCGCGTTGTTGAAGTTCCATTATTTCCTCACATATCTGCTCATGTACACTCATGTCCAAAATTATTGTCGCATGTCTATAAATATGTTGTTGTAGAAATACAATTTGATAACGAATTCGCCCGGTATTTCTTATAATGTTAGTATGTGTATAATCGGCAAAGACATGTATGTGGCAAATTTCATGTCAAAAGAGCAGTAAATAAGTACAATAAAGCGAAAATAAAACTTTCTTGTCCATTTAGCAACATTTTGTTTTACTCATTCTAATTTTCGTATTAATAATTCTTTTCCTATGAAATTTACCACAAATATACATTTCCCGATTATACACATAGTATCAGTATTAAAAGTATCCTGAAAAATCATTATCAAATTATATTCTTACAAGAAGACAGTTATAGATATGCGACAATCATTTTGGACATGAGTGTACATTTCTTTGGCTTTGTCTGTTTCTCTTCTCAATTCATTATTCAGCCTTCTGTATTCATTGATATCCGTGTTTTTGCCCTTCTACGTTCTTCCATCTTTTTAAGCATTGCTTCAGTTATCCATGGTTTTCTCAGTGCTCTTTCCATCCTACCAATGTTATTGTGGACTGTGTCAAGTAGAATCTGTTTAACTTTTCCCCAACTATTCTCTACATTGTCAACCACATCACCCATTGTACAGAATTTTTCTTCAATCTCTTTTTTCACATCACTGCCGATATTCACATACCTGAGATACACAGTTATAAAGAAGCTGAGGATGAAAAACTAATAATATGAGCCAAGGAATCCTTTATAAAGTAACCATTACGCACGGTTTGTGAAAATGAAGAAAGCATCAAAGTGGGGGAGAGGAAAGTACGCGTAACTTCCTGAATACTGCATTGTGTAAGCAGTGGTAGTTTCAGCAATGGCGCAATTTAAAGATCACTTGTACAATTACCAAAATAAACTGAATGGAATACTGAAGCTTCAGTGCATATTTGCGATAATCCGTCATAATTCAAAACAAATTTTTACTTCAATTTCGTTGCTTCAAATGATTCTCCAAGACATTACACTCATTTCCTTGGCACATGCCCATGTATACAGATTGATAATACGCATGCAGACGTGCCATAATAAATAAATGGGAGAAACATGTATCAAACAGTGCTTTTCTTGCACTTTCCTACACGATTCAATAAGACGTTCTACGCTCTCTATTTCCGTGCAGCATACCCAAATAATTACAAGCGTACAGATTTCTTATATTGTAGAAACTAACGTGTCATAAAACATTACTCAAGCGAAAAACACCAACCTGTGCTAGATGCCTCTACAAGCAACGATTGTATCTACTCCGCGTCGGGGAAGAGTGAAACTGGCGTGTCTGCATGGTAGTGCATGTAAGGGAGGATAGTAAATTACCAGATACGTTATGAATCATGACTTAATACTCTGCATTTGCATTAAAACATAGGTTAGGTTAGGACACCTCAGTTCCTTATGGACTAAGTGCTTAGAAGCGCACACTTTGGATTACTTTTCAATGTTATTAGGGATGTGAGGACTAAGAACAGCATATATGTTTTGATTTTATATATATTGCTCTTTTGAAAAGCAATAAGCAACCTACCAAGCTACCTAAGCAACATGTTTCTTCTTTAAATTTCAGAGATGTATCCATCCTTAAAACGAGCAAGTACCAGTGAAATAAAGCTGCAATTCTTGAAAACAGAAAAATACGGAAGTTTCTTTAGATACATTTTTTTTTTCTTAGCTATAAAACTGACAGTTTAGTTACGACATTCTTACTCTTGGGATGCGATGTCTAATAGTTTCACAATTTAGCTACCCTATTCTTGTATACACAAAATACGCTTCCTTATATTGTGCAGTATTTCGTCGAGGGAAATTAATATCTTAGTCCTCTCACTAACTAACTAAACTAACTAACTCTATGGCCTATGGAACCCAGAGGTTCAGTGCCGCGTTCACAAAAGCTCTCCACTGACTTCTATCCTTAGCTAATTGCATCCAGTTTCTACTTTGTATTCCTATCTCTGCGAGATCCATCTTAATATTGTCCTCCCATCTGCGCCTAGGTCTTCCTAATGGTCGTTTTCCTATGGGTCTACCAGTCAAGACTTTGAAAGCGTTTCTACTTTCTTCCATTCTAGCTACATGACCTGCTCACCTGAGCCTCCTAGACTTGACGACCCTAACAATGTTGGATAAACCGTATAAACTATGTAGTTCCTCGTTATGAAGCTTCCGCCATTCCCCATTCTCGTTCCTCTTGGGTCCGAATATTCTTCTCAGGATCCTGTTCTCAAATACTTTCAGTCTATGTTCTTCCCTCAGAGTAAGCGACCATGTTTCACAACCATACAGAACAACAGGCATGATTATCGTTTTATATATTTTAAGCTTCAAATTCCTCGACAGAATTCGCGACGACAAGAGATTTTGAACCGAATAGTAACACGAATTCCCTGCTTTTAGTCGACATTTAATTTCTTCGTGAATATGATTTTCGTCTGTTAATATTGATCCTAAATATTTGAAAGTATCCACTTTATCAAAAGCATTATTTAATATTTTAACGCCTCCACAATTTGCCGTATTACGGTCCCGACGCACTTCCATGTATTTAGTTTTATCTGCATTTACTTCTAAACCCATGTCCCTGCAAGCGTTTAATAATATCTCTGCATTTATTTCTACTGTTCTCCTATCATCCCCTATTAAATTTACATCATCAGCATATGCCATAACCTGGTGAATGCCGTTCAACTCTAGGCCCTGGTTGCTATCTTTGATTTTCCTTATGGCGTATTCCAGCACAAAGTTAAATAATAATGGCGACAACGCATCTCCTTGTTTCAGGCCATTTTCGACGTGGAAAATCGTGGACAAAAATTTTCCTACCCGGACTTTACTTTGGGATTCACTTAAACATATCTTAATTAATCTAATTAGCTTTCTCGGTATTCCAAGTTCTGTAAGAACGTTGTATAATGTTTCTCTCCTAACCGAGTCGTAAGCCTTTCTAAAATCAATAAATAGTTGATGTACCGGGGTATTGTATTCCCACTTCTTTTCGAGTATTTGGCGAATGGTAAATATTTGGTCGATAGTTGATCGATTTCGTCTAAATCCGCACTGATAATCTCCAATAATTTCATCTGCGTATGGGGTCAATCTTGCTAACAGAATATTTGAAAGGATTTTATAGGATGTTGACAGAAGAGAAATGCCTCGATAATTATTACAGTCAGTTTTGTCGCCTTTCTTGTGAATTGGAACAATGATTGATTCTTTCCACTCTTGTGGCAATTCTTCCTTGTTCCAGATAAGGAGAATGAGTTTGTGTATCTTGTTCCACAATTTTTCGCCTCCAGCTAAAATTAACTCAGCCGGAATTTCATCTACGCCCGGAGATTTGTGTTTCTTCAATTTCTTTATAGCGGCTTCCACTTCTATTCGATTGGGTTCTGGAATATACGGTTCTGCGGTGTGTATCTCCTTTTCTCCACGCACATTAGTTTTTGGCTGCGTGTTCAGCAAATCGTCAAAGAAATCTTTCCATCTATTTAAGAGGCTATCCGTATCGGTGAGAACTGTTCCGTCAGATTTCTTTAATATATAAGCACGAGGTTGATAGCCTTTCTTAAATTCGCTGATCCCCTTATACATGTCCCGAATATTTTTATTTTTACTATTATCTTCAAGTTCCTTAATTTTAGCTTTCAAAAAATCCCGTTTCTTTGTTCTAAAAGTTTTGGAAGTTTCCCGCCTGATATCTGCGAAATTTTGTGTAGTTGTTTCATTCGGATTTTGTAGCCACCGTAATTTTGCCTGTTTTCTCTTGTCTGCTAGTTTAATGCATTCTTGGTCGAACCATGGTTTGTTCCTACGTATTTCCGCGTGTCCCAATTTTTCTATTGCTGAACATTTAATGCTATCTCTAATTTCAATCCAAGTATCCTCAACACTAGTGCACTCCGAATCCTCTAAAACCGCGAATCTATTCGAAACTTCAACCTGGTATTCCTCTCTTACCTGGCTCTCTTCTAATTTCTTTAAATTAAATCTCTCCGTTTTCGGACATTGAATATTACCTTTATTCAACGATAATCTCTCCCGTATTATCGCTACTACCAGGTAGTGATCAGTGTCACAATCAGCCCCTCTAAACGACCGGAGTCATCTTAACAATAAAATCACCTTTTTAATGACAGATTATGTTCAATGGAAGGTAAACATCCAATTACAAGGTAGGTCCTTTGTGTCGCAGAGAAGGTCCAGTATTTTCAAGCTGAAAATGGTTAAACTTTTCTCATTTCTGAAAAAAATCAGTCATTACTCTAAAAAGTGTTTCTTCCGAATGCCTTGATGTGCATTTACTTTAAGAGGACTTTACCGTTTCGCGTGTAAATACTGCGTCCGGAAATAATGTCATAAAAAGTAGTGTAAAAGTGTGTAAAATAAAACAATCTGTGCTAGGTGACCAGTGAAAAGCACGAATGCTACCTAACCGAACCAGCGCAGCATGACCGAGAGGTAACAAGAGTGCGTGTACTTAGGGAGCAGGCACGTCAGAGATTCTGGGTATGCGTGTAAACGTGGATGTCGCTAAAAGCAGTAGGTTAGGTACCTTCTTAAGAACAACTTTGTGTCCTCGAAAAAAAAAGTACCTTTCTTCGTCAATAACATTTTACACCATCAACATAATGTTTACATCTGAAAATTTGTTTCTCCATTTCTTTACTTTCAATGCCTTGCGACATTTACCACACTTTCTGGTCAACTTCAATAATACGTGCCTCTATACATAACGTAACCTCTTTTTTTTTTCACTAACATATAAAACTTACAATCGAAATGTTATATCCATCACATGCATTTTTGAATTTCCTCATTAGATAACGTCTGACGTCAGCACGTCTCTACCCAAAATGGTACCAACAAGACGCACCTCCGGTACTAAACCCATGAATTTCATGAAAAATAACAAACTCTTTTCTTTCTTGTGAATTTTACATTTCTGGACTTATTCTCAAATACTAAACCCCATTATAAGTTACGGTACACAATGGTATGTGCACTGAAGTCAATGTAGAAGTAGTAGAAGTACTTCTCATCCATGATGAAAGCAAGTCTCTGTGCAAGTTTAGCTTGCACTCTCCACCTGGCACAGGCTGGTGCGAGTTTTTCGTACTTGATTTATGGCGCTAGCACTTATATTGTAAATTTGTGTGCAATTCGTGAGTAGAATTTTTGCAAATCCCAATGTCTTTCGGGGGGAGCTTGCGTTAATTTTACAAGATAATGCTATATTTACAGCCATGAAAATTAAGCCCTCTAAAATAAACGTGAACCGAAGAATAAGATGCTGCCTATAAAAGGCGAGTTGATTTTGTGAGACAGAAATTAACTTGCAGTAGATCCGCTATTGTAAATTTGCACCTTGCTTCCGAAATTTCCCACTACTTACATACCGGTACTCTCAGAATAAATCTAGACTTGAACCTTGTACTGATAAATTACGCATTCGTTACACATACACACACACACACACACAAAAAGACGTCAAAGTGTAACACAGTTCGTAAGTAATTTCCCATAATCTCTAAAGACAATAAAATTATTATTATTATTGTACGTTATCATATCATGTAAAATAAGTTTGGTTACCGGTACTTACGCGACTTGCAGTAATACCGGTATCTTTTATTTGTACGGGATGTAACAGTGTTACTATTTTACTCTCACATGCTGATAAATAACAAAAAACACGGCAATGTAATTGAGTATTTTCTCATTACTTTTCTCTTAAAAAATCTAATCGACCAGCTTTAAGTCAACAACCTTCACAAAACTTTCCGACGCATTTATGAAGCAAAAGCTCATTCTTAAATAATATTTTAACTTTTTATTAGTCACATTCAATTATAAACAATTATAAAATTCAAGCTCTGATTAGAAGCTTCAGACTACAATTCATTATATTATTCTTAAATACGTATTATTAACAAACATAAGCCATATTTTCTGCCATGTTAGGTTATTAAAATGTAAGGTTATATTTTTTATTAGATTTTGCTGATGAACCTTCCTCACATTTCATGCAATGTTCGAACAATAAATTGTATTGAACAACTTATTTTATGAAACTTATACTTAATCCTATATGCCACCAACCTTTTATTCAAGAATCTAATATGTTTTGAAGGAAACAACGTGACCTACTACGACTGATGACCTTGTTACACCTGACACTGACATTCAATATGGCCGCGGTCACCCCATGTCAAACAGCGGCTCTCTCGAAGCACGGCTAAATATGTGTGGATGTGCATGTATGGAAGGAGGTCTGTATATTTTGATTTCAGTGATCTGAAAAAAAGTCAAATCAACAGAAATTTCACTATTTTCGTAACACTAGCTGAATTTTATCATCTATAAGCAAAACATTACTTAATACAACTAAACTTTTTTTTAAGTCATCTGAACAATAAAACTCTCAAGGGATGAATTGTAAATTTCTCTTTTTGGAGTATAGATGTACCAAGTACCGCACCTACCAAGATACTTCAACTTGATTCAGAAAGCATGTACCCAGTCGGGTTATTGCACTTGTTACCAAGGAATTACGGGCATTTAGACGAATAGGCTCTCAATTAAATTGATGCTTCTCTTGCCCTCTATTCAGGGCCGTCCCATGGGTGGAGCAAAGTGAACAGTCAGGGCCGGCCCTGGGTAATTAGCCGCCCCTTTTTCCAGCAAGAACAAATCTTTTAAGTCACGATTTTAAGTATGCTACCCCATCATGAATAACGAAGAGGAGGGAAAGTGCACTCGCACTCAGAAAGATCTAAACACTACAAATACGATCTCGTTGTCTGTTTCTTTCCTTTAAATAATAATCTATTATGTTAGTGAAAGATAAAGCAAATACACCTACAGAAGAAAGATGGTGATTCTTTTTATATAATTCGATATCGAGCTTCAATCTCAATATATCATTTTGCAATTCCAATGCAACCAGCTCTTTTATTTTTATTTTTTGATTGCTATTGTTTGCTATTTGTCTATAATTCAGTTCTTGTATTTGACAAAATGAACCAATTCATGCTGAGATTGTTTCACCATTTGCTTTAGCACTGTCCATGTAACCTGTAAGTAATATTATAACTTCCATCAGATATTAATGGTAATGAACCCTCTATCCTTACTATACCACCGCCATCAACGTCCGAAGTATACGCTCAAAAGCTCTTGTCTAAGGAAAGTTAATGTCAGAGAAGTAAAGAAAATTATGGATTTAATGAAGATTAACTTTTATTGCTATTAATAATGCTCTAAGAAGGAGTTTGGGTTGCTTGGCTAATTATAGGACGCCACTTCCGTCCTTGATATTCGCAATCCTGCTCATAGCCTAGGCAAATTAGCTTTACCAGTGGAACAAATTCGGAACAATCTGATTTTTTATACACACGTTCAGAATAGCATTAGAAACAATGCTGGAGAGTTCAATTGTTGTCAACGGTGGGAAACTTGGGAAATCGACGCCATTTTGAAAAAAAACTGTTTTGGGCCATTGTTTCTTCACTTTTTTTGTGCTAAAACTATGTAAGATTCTCAAAAATGTTATTGGACCTTTCTTGCAGAGCATTCAATTTCCAATAAATTCAAGAAAATTGCAATTGTCTAAAGCAGTGGTTCCATCAGGTGGTCCGCGGGCCCATAGATGTCAGTGGCCATTCACTACGGGATATGCAATTTATAGTTGAGGAAAGAGTTTTATCTTAAACTAGCCTTCAGCAAACATTATAATATCATTTTTAAAATTTCTCCTTGTACTTTGTCTTAACATATGTAATTGGTGACAGCATATTCAGTCTGTTTTATTATTATTATTATTATTATTATTATTATTATTATTATTATTATTATTATTATTATTATTATTATTATTATTATTATTAGGAAGGTACCTAAATATGGAATAGAGTTGAGAATATGGAATACCACCGTATCTACCCTGGTAGGTGGTGCACTTTCGTGAAGGTGGCCGGAAACTCTTGATTAGGTATCCTGTCATGCGTTTTTGCACGTAATACTTCAAGGAGTGGATGTTCGCAATTGTTGATTATCGAAGGTGAGTGTTTCAGAAGTAATGTTCTTACTTACATTGTAATTTGAAATTATTGACAATGAATCACGCGGAAAGTTGGTGTTTTCTAGCTATAGGCTACGCAAGTTAGATTATTTTGTACCTAGGCTAAGTACCATTTTTGTGGTTATGAAAACAAATATGGCGAAGCTTGCAATATGGAATACCATAAGGTTTTAAATATGGAATAGTATTCCATATTTAGAGTCTTATGCAGTCTTTTTGTTTCGTTTCCCAGATGAATAAACAGCGGAAGACTTGGGATCACAACGCAATGAGGAGTGCAATTTAGATGTGAGAAAGAAAAAAATGGGATTTTTGAAGGCGGCCAAAATATATAATGTACCTCGGACAACACCTTTTCCCTTGGCGTCATCTAAATTGAGTCCTGAAGAAGCTGTTGTGAAGAAGCTAGGAAGAAAACCAATTCTAACACCGGAAATGGAGGAGGAACTGGTCCAGTACCTGTTAGTTATGTAAGACAGATTTTTTGCTCTTACTCCGAGGGATGTGCGAACTATGGCATATCAATTAGCCAAACAAAATGAACTTGCATACTCATTTTCAAAGTGCCACGAGTTTGCAGGAAAGATTTGGCTGAAATTGTTTCTGAAGAGACTATAACGACTCACCAAAGGTAGTCGTTAACCCTGGTTCAGTTACATCTTCAGTGGCAATAATCGTTTTCACTTTAAAATATCTTCTGAAGTTATATTCACTAATATGCTCACCTTTTCTACTGAAATTACAAGTCCGTGATGAATGTTAAATAATTTATTCTTTGACTCCTTTTTAATGTATATTCACACAAACCGACTTGCAATCCAACATGTTAACTGAGTATCTATAAACAACGACATAGCAACCAACTAGACAATAATGTATATTTCTTATATATTAAAACATTCTTCTTTTGTCATATCGACCTCCTTACTTGCAAACCTTATTAGCAACCTGGAACAGTACAGGTAAATTTGTGGTATTGTACTTATGTGTATCACCTGATTCAGAAAAGAAATAAATTATATATATAATGGTTCTTCTTTTATTATTTTGATTAACATTATAACAGGTATAGTGCTTGTGTAAAAGCACTTTCTGCCCGAGATAATTATAAGCCGATACAAAGTATATCGTTATATAAAATGTCGCCCGATAAAGGGACTAAATATAAAAGTTACAAGAGAGCTTGACTTTTATATTTAAGAACCACTGGTCCGTTTATAATAATGACATAAGAATAGTGCTATTCTTTACATTTTGATCGCCCCTCATATATCACTTTGTTCAATTACTTTATATAAATACATTTATACTAAAACATTCATTCCATTATCATTTATCTTTGACAACCAAGTTTGAACACAAATCAATATAATATAAATAACCTTTGTGTTTAATCAATTATGAATCGACTTATAATTCTTCACATTAACAAGACAGAATTGAAATCATTTGGAAATTATCATTTGTTAATGAGAATTAAAGAAAATTAAATTAAGTAAAAATCAAAAATTAAATGTAACCTATGCTCGGACGAGCAAAAAGAAGAAAATAAATTTATTTTTACACAAACAGAAGTCCCCCTTTTTTTTCTTTCTTTAGTCTCCTTCGTTCTTATTTATTTGAGCAAGAATGTCAGGTGCAACTAACTTTTTTACTAGACGCATCCATTTTTCTCTTGTATACTGGGTAGGTCTCCAAACCTTCAACTCATCTATATTACGAAGTCCAATTGACGTACCCGTTTTAGCGTTCAACAATTCAAAAACCTTACGATTTATTTAACGTACAACTCTGATCTGAAATTACCAGCTGAGACGTTGCAAGACAGACGATATTCTGAAGGAGCCGCCAGAGCAAGGAGACTATATAATTCCAGAACGAGTGAAGGCTGTTGTTCAGTGGGAGCAGGTAACAGATGAGGAGGATTGGGGAAAGAAAGGAATGAGGATAGTAGTACGGCATTTCAAAGAAGTAAGACAGGTAACGTGGCATGCGAGAGGAGATTATTTTGCAACTGTGATGCCAGAAGGGCTTAATCGTTCTGTGATAATTCATCAGCTCTCAAAGCGAAGGTCTCAGATTCCTTTCAGCAAATCCAAGGGATTAGTCCAATGTGTACTTTTCCATCCTATACGGCCCATGTTTTTTGTTGCGACACAAAGAAATGTCCGAATCTATGATTTAGTGAAGCAGGAGCTTGTAAAGAAATTATTATCTAACTCCAGGTGGATATCGTCCATGGCTATTCATCCAGTGGCAATAATCGTTTTCACTTTAAAATATCTTCTGAAGTTATATTCACTAATATGCTCACCTTTTCTACTGAAATTACAAGTCCATGATGAATGTTAAATAATTTATTCTTTGACTCCTTTTTAATGTATATTCACACAAACCGACTTGCAATCCAACATGTTAACTGAGTATCTATAAACAACGACATAGCAACCAACTAGACAATAATGTATATTTCTTATATATTAAAACATTCTTCTTTTATTATTTTGATTAACATTATAACAGGTATAGTGCTTGTGTAAAAGCACTTTCTGCCCGAGATATATGTAATTATAAGCCGATACAAAGTATCTCGTTATAAGACACAAGGGAAAACTCACAGAAAACCGACACAAACCTCATACAATCGAACCGTTGGCATTTGTAAAGATAAAGTGACCCACTTCTTTGACCTTTTTGCAATCGGAGGTTGATAATAAGAACATTTCTGCTGATCGCATATTTAACGTTGATGAGACAGGCCTGGCTGTCGTTCCGTCAAAAATTCCTCAAGTTCCTGCACACAAAGGAAAACGTCAAATAGGCGCAGTTAGCTCTGCAGAACGAGGCTCTTTAGTAACCGTAATAACGTGTATGGGTGCCACGGGTATTTATGTTCCTCGTATGCTAATATTTCCAAGGAAAAAGTGGTCAAATCACCTCATGCGCGGTGCTCCTGAAGGATCTATTGGAGTGTGTCAACCTTCTGAGTGGGTATTCAGTAATCTCTTCACTGAATGGTTCAGACATTTTATTAAACACACAAGGCCATCTGAAAAATCTCCAGTGTTGCTCATTCTTGATGTCCATTATGCCCGCTCAAGGAATTTAGAAGTTTTATATTTGGCGAGAAGCAATAATGTCTCCATATTTTGTATTATTCCTCCACATTCATCGCACAAACTGCAGCCTCTTGACAGATCCTTCATGAGTCCCTTAAAACCGCACTACAGTGAAGAGATCAGGGTTTGGATGAGAACTGCTAAGACAAAAGACGGTTGTGTACGGCCTCTCTCTGCATTTGAGGTAGCAGAACTCTTTGGAAAAGCGTACGTGAAAGCACAAACTGCTTCAAACGCCATTAATGGTTTTAGAACGACGGGAATTTGGCCCCTCAATCCCCACATTTTCAATGATAGTGACTTTCTTGAAGCAAAGCACGCACAACAATATAAATCAATACCTGGCTTTGAACCTTCGCGAGATCTCTGTTCCCTCCTATACCACTACTAGACTCTGAACCTTCATCTGGACTCCCTCCTCCTTCTACATCAATCATACCAAACACTTCTCCCTCATGTACTTCAGACAACCTTTCTACTACCTCTGCTTGTCCAATCGCAATTCAAGATTCAGGAAGTGGATCATCTTGCAGCAGTATAACTCCATGGCAAATATCACCAGTGCCCGCAGTGAAGAAGAGGGAAGGCAGTCGAGGAAGAAAGGCTGCCTCTGCAGTCATAATTACTTCATTACATTACAAAAATCAGTTAGAGAAGTCTGTGAAAGCTGTCGATAGTGGAAAAAAATTAAAAATGAGGAACAGTGCAAAAAACAAAGGTAAGAAACAGAAGACTGAAACAGAAGAAAAGGTAAAATTAACTAAGAAAGGCACGAAAAGTACGTTACGAAACAAATGTGATGACAGTCGTCCCCAAAGTGAAACTTCAGATTCCGAAACATCTATGTCCATCAGCGCATATGATGATCACTCATCAACGTTTAGTAGCATTCCAGATAATGATCAACCAGAGACAGGAGAAGATGCTGAGTGCCTCTTCTGCTTATCAAAATTTTCTGAAGATAAAGGCGGTGAAAAGTGGGTGATGTGTATGATGTGCCAATCCTGGGTCCACAATGAATCTGCTGGATATGACGAAGGTGTTTATATCTGTGACTTCTGCAAATAGACATAGATTTCTCACTGGATATTTTGCAGCATATCTAACACTAGGCAGCGTATCTAATAATTTTTCTTTTACCTAACTTTACAAATCCTCTAAGATATAAATGTCTCTTTTGTTTCTTTTTGTAACTTTACAGCTCATTTACTACATTTCTCGCATTTTTCAAATGATTTTTGGAATTATTTGCATTTTTATATCATGTAATTAAAATATTTCTATTGTCAGCTTCCTTTGTTTTACTTAGCATACCTATATTAGAAGCATGTAGAACATTCTGATATATTTCATGAGAGTTGTCTATGGTATTCCATATTTAGAGCACTTTTTTTCGAGTAACAATTTTGTACTATTTTGATTTTCATTTATTTTTGGGGTCTCCTTTTTTTATTATTGATTGACTTGAAATGACAGAAGTTATTACCATATGTGTATAGAATGCACACAAATTTTTTCATATGTAGAAACGTGTAAGATGAGCTACAGTTGCCAAAAAATGGATCGGTATTCCATATTTAGGTACTTTCCTCTATTATTATTATTATTATTATTATTATTATTATTATTATTATTATTATTATTATTATTATTATTATTATTATTGGAAATTCAATTACGATTTTTAGGATTTAGGTTTTATGGAATCTCATTGATGATGGCGATAAATAAAATCCTTCAAATGTTGGGAAATATTGCTCTAAAACAACCTGTTTCTATTTTCCTTTTCTATTTTTTTGCGCCTTTTTCTTCGTTTTATTTTTATTTATATTTTTATATAATCTTAAAAACATGTTTACGTTATATATTTACTCAATCTTCAAAATTATGAGATAAATTTATTAAACGTTCACTGCGTTACGAGTCACCGGTGACTCGTGCAATACTTTGTTTCTGTGCATTGCCGTTTTATGCATTGTAATACTTTCGTGCGTTAGTGGTATTTTCGTTTGTACAGATTTTTAATATTACTAGAATCCACGGACAAACCTTCAACGAGACACACAGTGCCTTGCATAGCACTGAGATCCAAACTCAGTTTGATACTGCCGCAGCGAACGTGTTAAAGGAAACTTAAAAAAAAAAAAAAAAATGCTTACCATTCATAGTGAGTCGTCTGGATCGAACTCAGGAAGGCTAATTCCACGTAAAATTCCTTATTCATATTCCATTATATCTTTATCTAAATGTCCTGGCTGTTCGCAATCTTCTCTTGTCAATTTTTGGGCAGTCACTCGGTCTGTGAATTTCGAAACGCTGCACAGTGGGGCGAAAACGCAAAAAGCTGGCCAAAATATGACAACTATATTCAAATTGAATGAAATTTAGTATTAAGGGGTTATTGAGGTTGCTGATTACGATTCTGCAACTAAAGTTGAAAAAACAAAATGGCGGATCCAAAATGGCGGAATAAAAAGAATGTCAACATACTTCGTAATTTTCACAATGTATCTTTAACAACGTTCACTTTTTCCACATATTTTGATGAAAAATTACTTGTTACTTACGTTCTTATTTATTAGAAATGTATTATTACTTAAATGACACAAATTATTGGTATTTGATTCGGTTCTGATAACTCCAACGGCTTGTCACTGTAACATTAAATGAACAATAATTAACATCAACACGCTTCGTGATTGGCACATTTTGGCAGCTACTTTTTTTGTCGATAGCATTAATTAATATTCAGACTACCATTTTACAAAATATGAACGTGGTGCACGAGGGTGCACATAATGTTTTCAACGCTTTAAGTTAATAAAATATATAAACAATGTGAAAACTTTGCCTGACTTGCGATTCAAATTATAAATTATTACATCACTATTATTAATTTTTCACTTCATACACTTATTCTACTTACCAGTACGATGTAGGAAAACTTTACAGATTTAAAAACTATGAACGCGTTCGAAAGTTACAACCGGACGCGTCACAATTCTTCTATTGTTCTCTACGTATTTGACCTGCTGAAGGGTCTACTTAAGAGTGGCTCAGGTAGTCGGAATAAAGTGAAAACCCTATTCTATTTATGGATTTGGGCCCTTCTAAGATCACTCTAGCCAACTACATAAAAAAATTCCTATATTATTAACTTTCGGTTTTTTTTTTTTTTTTTTTTTTTTTTTTTTTTTTTTTTTTAACTTTTGACCAGCTTTTTGCGTTTTCGCCCCACTGTGCGCTGTTATTAGAAGTGCACAACTCTACATTTTCAAGTTCTCTTATGTTTTTTGAGGGTCCCACAGTGGCTCAGTGCTTGAGCGTTCACCTTTAATGCGAGTGATCCTGGGTTCGATCCAGCTCCCCTTCCTTCATTCCACCATTTCATTGATTTCTCATCATCCTGTCCTTTAGCCTATCCGGCATAATCGTGGGACGTAAAATTTAAAGATTTTGTGTCATTTCTAATGATTTTGTCTTCATTACCAAAGAGTTCTTCATCATCCATCATTTGTTCTTCAGTTGACATAGTACGTGGCGAGTTGGTGCATCCCAATCATTTATAGTGAGATCATACAATAGAGCATCGAAGACCTGCATTTATATATCAGCAACCTAAATAGCAACCATTTTGACATTTACATGCTATTAGCTTCAAGAGGTTTTTGGGAGGGGATGGTAATGACTGAAACCAAAGAAATTTAATTTTCTTTCTGTCAACCCCACTTTTCTGCTGGTAACACATTGCCTTCCATTATTGCACTTCATGACACACTCTGAATAGGCGTTGTTGGGCAACCTCTGTTGTTGAGGGAAGACTTCAGTTTTGGCTTTAGAAACAAGTTGACAAAATTTAATATTTAAATAAGCCTCTCTCTCTGTAGCTCCGTGGACTCGAAGAAGAAAATGTTCTCCTTCAGCCAGTAATGTAGATGCTTGTGCTGATGGATCATTGCAGTTTGATGTTCAGTGTTATTTCTCAGAATTTGGAAGACTTCCTTCTTTCCTTGCATGCACAAATATGATGTCGTGTCACGGGCATTTACTGCATATAAAAACTGAAATTGATGTTTGATCTTTTTAAAGCGGCGTTGCGCATCAATAGAAGAAAACATTTTATCAGATACTTTGCCTCGTCCTGGTTTCAAAAGATAAATAGGTATCTCATCGGGTGTAAGCGATGTCCACAGAATCAGTAGATCATCATCATCTTCTACTACAATTATAGGCTTATTATTGACGGTGCCTTGGCTAGTTTAATAGCCGGTTGCACGATGAGCATGTCTGCATCATCATCAACAAATCCCAATTTTTAAGAAAACGTGTTCTGTTACCACCAGAAATTTTAAAATTGATATAATGTTTGCTGAATGTTAGTTTAAGATAAAACTCTTTCCTCAACTATAAATTGCGTGTCCTGCAGTGAATGTCCACTGACCTCTACGGGTCCATGAACCACCTGTTGGAAACCACTGGTTAGAGAATTGCAATTTTCTTGAATTTATTGGAAATTTAATGCTCTGCAAGAAAGGTCCAATAACATTTTTGAGTATCTTACATAGTTTTAGCACAAAAAACAAAATTGTGGAAAAAAATGGGCCGAAACGTTTCTTTCAAGCTGGCGGCGATTTCCCGTTTCCTACCATTGACATCAGTTGAACTCCCCAGTATTGTTTTTAATGCTATTCCGAACGTGTGCACCAAAAATCAGCTTGTTCGGAATTTGTTCCACTGATCGCCTCTTTATTAGTTTAACTTGCCTAGACTAATAGAGTGTGGAAGGAGCTACTAATCTATATTATAAAATTGAAAGTGGCTATGTTTGTGACTCTTGAACCCCCCGACAGATGTAGATCACATTTTCAACGTAGATGTGGTTCTGGCCTGGGAGTGTTTTTAGCTATTTACTTTGACAGTAGAACTTAGGGGAGGGGGAGGTAGGGGACATAGAAAAAAATAAATAAAACTTAATAACTCTTGAACCACCCGCCCGATCTTGATCAAATTTTCAGTGTAGGTGAGGTTTGGGACTGGAATAATTTTTATCACTTGACTTTGACGGAGCAACGTCGGGGAGAGGGTGGAGGGGAAAATATATAAAAATCAATAAATATAAAAATAAAAGTGACTATGTTTGTGAATTAATAACTCTTGAACCACCCGATCGATCTCAATCATATTTTCAACATAGATGAGAGTCGGGCCTTGATGATAGATGTTTTTTAACATAGATGTTTTTTAACATGTTCAACATAGATCTTTTTTATCGTTTCATTTTGACAAGCCAACGTAGAGGAGGGGGAGGGGTGAGATATATGTAAAAAAAAATAAAAATGACTGTCTTTGTGACTTCACCATTCTTGAACCACCCGACCGATTTCGATCAAATTTTCAACATACATGAGCTTATGGGCAGGGATTACTTTAGGCTATTCAGTTTGACGGTGCAACGTAGGGGAGGGAAAGGGGAGAGAAATTTTAAAAATGATGAAAAATGACCAATATTAGTGTTGAATCCATAGTTTTCGGGGTCAATGAGAGAAATAGTGACACTTCTGATGCTGTTTCAATCCAAGTTCGGGTCTGATAGTTGGGGGGAGAGTATAACGTAGGGGAGAGAGATGAAAATTTAAAAATGATCGAAAATGACTAAATTAGTGTCGAATCCATAGTTTTAGAAGTAGCCGAGATTAACAGTGACGATTCTGATGCCGTGTGCCGCAGCACGAAGGTGGGGAGGGGGACCTATATATAATAATGATCGAAAATGACCAATGTTAGTGTCTAATCCATAGTTTTCGGGATCATTCAGATGAACAGTGACATTTCCGATCCAGTTTAATACAAACTCAGCTCCGCCACTTGGGGAGGGGGAGAAAGAGATATATAAAAATGATCGATAATGGCCACTATCAGTGTCGAATTTATAGTTTTCTGGGTCCCTTAGATGAACAGTGATACTTTCGACCCCATCTAAATTCAAATTCAAAGCCGCTATTTTGGGGAGGGGAGGAAGAGATATTTAAAAATCATAGAAAATGACCGTTATTAGTGCTGAATCCACATTTTTTGGGGTCGCTGGGATGAACCGTGACACTTCCGATGCCATGGCCCGCAACATGGAGGAGGGGGAACTATATATATGATCAAAACTGATCGATATTAGTGTTGAATCTATAGTTCTTGCTGATGAGGAGAGCTGAAATACATTAAAATGATCGAAAATGAGCAATATTAATGTGTATTTAAATTATTTATTTCAACCCAGTGAAGCAGGTAATATACCCTGTATGCTAGTTTTCTATAAGACGTAGTGATTAAAGAGTCTGACTTCCACTAATTAATCTTGGGTTCTGTGGATAATACGGATTACAGTACTCGCGATCAAATTTTCAACATAAATAAAGTTCGAGTATGGGATAGACTAATTTTTGTGATTTAACTTTGACGGTGCAACTTAGGGGAGGGTAAGGGGGAGATATGTGTAAAAAAAAATGAAAATGACTGTCTTTGTGACTTCATCACTCTTGAACCACCTGACCGATCTAGATCCAATTTTTAACATAGATGAGATTCCGGCCTGAGATGTTTTTTATCATTTCACTTTGACGGTAGAACTTAGAAGAGGAGGATAGGAGAGAAGATATATAAAAATAAGTAAAACTTAACTCTTCAACCACCGGACCGATCTCGATCAAATTTACAACTTAGATGAAGTTGAAACCTGAGATTTTTTCCATATCATTGACAGTGTAGCTTAAAGGTGGCGGAGGGGAGACACATTTAAAAATGATCGAAAATGACTGATATTAGTGTGGAATCCATACTTTTCGGGTTAGCTGAGATGAACAGTGACACTTCCGATGCCGTTTAAATCCAAATTCAGCCCCGTAACTTGGGAGAGGGGGAGATATAAAAAAATGATCGAAAGGACCAATATCAGTGTCGAATTCATAGCTTTCGAGGTCGCTTAGATGAACAATGATACTTCCGATGCAACATGAGAACGGGAGAGGGGTATATAAAAAATCATCGAAAATGACCGATATCAAAGAGTGCTTTAGTAATAGCAAGAAGTGACTGACTAACTGAACATATTACTATTTTTTCTTAATTTATCCCAGCGAAACAAGTAATTGAATATATACAGGAGTTGGACAAAAAATCTAAAACGTTTGCAAAAGTGTGAAAATCATACCTAGTATTGTGTGGGGCCTTCTTTTGTGTCCAAAACAACTTTGTGGATCCGACCGACGTGGAATGGACGTATACAGCTCCTGAATCGTGGTGTGTGGAATTTTGTACCATTGTTCCTCCAAAACATGCTCCAGTTTCTTAAGGCATGCTCGTGGAGGGTAATGAGACCGAACACTCCTTTCTAACTCAGACCACAATGGCTCAATGATGATCAGATCTGGTGATTGTGGGATCCAGGGGAGGTGTGATAGCTCCTGGTCATGCTCCTCAAACCATGATTTCACCGTTTTTGCAGCGTGACAGGGTGCCAAATCATCTTGGTAGATGCCATCACCACCAGAGAACAATATTTGGGCCATGGGTACAACCTGGTCCCCCAAAAATGGCCTCATACGCCTTAGCATTCATCATTCCATGCAGAGCTATGATGGGACTTGCAGAAAACCACGATATCACTGCCCATGCTGTAACAGAACCACCCCCATGCTTTACAGTTGGGAGCAGACAGTCTGTATCATAGGCCTGCGACGGTGTTCTCCATACGTAAACACAACCGGTTGTTGGAAACAAGATGAAGGTCAATTCATCGGACCACATTACGTGTTTCCACTGCTCATGAGTCCACGCCTTGTAGTCCTTGCACCACTGGACATGCCTCTTTGCATTTACTGCTGTGACCAGGGGTTTGGCGATAGCGGCCCTACCATGAATTTTCATTTTATGAAGTTCCCGTCGCACTGTTTTCGATGAAACCGGGTTCTGTAGGCCAGGATTGAGTTCAGACGTAATTTTCGTTGCAGTGGTCTTCCTTTTAGCTGCTACAATCCGTTTTAATGCCCTCTGGTCTCTATCTGACAGGATTGTCTTTCGACCACTGTTGTGCTTTGCAGACGTCGTTTGCCCATGAATTGTATATGCCCTCGTGACATTGGACACAGTGCCTTTCGATACTCCCACAATGTTCGCCACTGTTGCCACTAAAGCTCCAACCAGACGGACATCAACGATCATGCCTCTTTGGAAGTCTGTCAGGTCGCCCATTTTACCGCACCACTTTCACACTCACAAGTGAACTGGTTACTGCTCACGGAAGAGGAAGGTCCACATGACACATTGAAGAAAAACGATCGGCAACCCAACACGTGTTGTACAGTGGAGGGCCAAACTTACGTGTCCTGTATGAAGTGTTTATACATTTTTTGTCCAACCCCTATATATATCCTCCTCAGACCTGAAGTCGAATTTTTGTAGCTGGAGCTACCGTTGGCTATGAATTCATTGATCAACACTGATGCTAAGAAACCTCCCCAGGTCCGAATTGAATCTCGCCTAACCTTGAATAAATCGTAGGCAACTTGAAAAATTTCAACAAACTATTTATAGATGGCAGAACACCAGCTTGAAAAACGTGCTCTGCAAGTCGAGGTAAATTGTCAATTATAGATGTGTTTGTTAATTTCTTTCGAAAGACAAAGTATTACTAACATTTATTAGATGGTTGCTAGAAGTAAGTGACATCCAGGTGAGAAGCCATTCGGACCTGGGGAGCAAGGGCGCCCATGTTGTGGTTTCCAGGGGGGGGCACAAGTATAAGCGATGTTTCAAATATGGTTTCAAATTTTGTTGTAACTAATGTAAAAATTCTATTGGGTTTTCGATATTCCCAAGTACAATTTCCTCTTAGGGGGAAAGCGCCCCACTTTCCCCCCTGATGGGCGCCCTTGCTGGGGAGGTTTCCTAGCTTCAGTGTTGAGGAATGAATTCATAGCCAATGGTATCTCCAGCTACCAAAATTCGTCTTCAGGTCGGAGGAGGATATACATATAACCGTAACTTAAGACCATTACTAAAATTAAATACTATCAATACCATTATACAATGTAAATACATATACAGGGTGGTCTATTTCAATCTTTCCACAGACATATCTCGAAAACGGATGAACATAAATGAACCAAACAAAAACTCAAATAGAAAATGCCATGGGGCACATCAAATGGTTTTGTCGTGGTGCCGACCAGTGCCGCATTCATGAGGGCCCAACTTTAAAATTTTGAATGGAAGTGTGGGTAGAGTGATACCTCGTTCGATAGATCTTCAAACACTAAACAGAGTTGTGGCAAAAGATTGTTCATATGGGTCACTATTTCCAAAATGGCCGCCAAGACATAGTATTTGCACCAGATAAAACGTCAAGTACCATTAATATGAAAAGGGTTGGAGATAAATGAACAGAATAAAACTCGTATAGGAAATCACTGAGGGTATTTATCATTCCACGGCTCGAAAATCAACTGAAATGCGAAGCAAAGGTTTTAATAATACATTTTTGGAGCCTTGCAAACATTTTACTCGCCTCCTTCAACCCTGAGAACTTATTGCAATGCCTGCAAGATGTTTGAGAAACATCTGGTTCAAAATGTACCGTTTCGTTAATGAAAAGTACAACTGAAATTACTGCTGAAAGTTATTCGGAAAGTAACTGTGGGCAACATCTCAGTGAATATCTCATATCTCCTAAATTTTTCTTGCAGGTGGTATTGGTTAGATTGAAAATGGGCATACATCCTGCTCCGCCCATTATAACTAAGATTGTTCTTGACTTTCTCTTTCACTAGGGAAATTCATTCATTCATTCATTCATTCATTCATTCATTCATTCATTCATTTATTTGCCTGTTTCATTAGCTTACAAAGCATGAGAAATTCTCATGTAAGCATTACAGTTGTCAGAAAAAAAAAAAACATACAATATTGTCAAGTATCAGAGGTATACATCATGCATCTTTCTAAAACATAAAACCACATAAATAGGATACACTAAGTATAAAAGCATGACAATTTACATCTAATTAGGTAACTGTTTGTACCACACCGGGCATGTACTGACGGGTAAGTATCTGTTACCGACTCTTCAGTTAATGAGTCATTTAAATATTCTTTAATTGTGTAATAGCACTTTTCAGTGAGTAGATTATATAAAGTCTTACCAAGAATGGAAACATTGGTCATATTTTTCAAGTACAGAGGAAGTTTATTATACAATCTGACACAATTCATGTACACGGTTTTGCTTATATTAGCATATTTTTGATGCATCACAAATATGTCACTACCTTGTCTTGTATTATGGCTATGAACATTTTTGTTAAAGATAAAAAGATGCTTGTTTTTCACAGTAAAAAGAATAGATTTATAGATGTATAAGCTGGGGAGTGTTAAAATTTTTGCTTCTCTGAAAACCTTTTTACATGTCGATTTTGTGGGTAACCCAAAAATTATTCTAATCGCTTTCTTTTGCAATCGGAAAGTGCTTAAACTATTTTCAGCAGATCCCCAGTGTATTATGCCGAAGTTAATTAATGAATTAAACTTCGCGTAGTAAAAGCTAAGAAGTGCTTCTCTCGATACAGTACCTTGAAGTTTGTATAAGGCAAAACACACGCTACTTAGTTTCTTGTTTAAAGTGCAGATATGAGCAGACCATGAAAGATCATCACTTATGATTACACCTAAAAGCTTTGTTATGCAAGAATATTGGAGTAAGTTAGAAGATATTTTTATTCTAGGTGATATACGCGGTTTTCCTGGAAAATGAAAATGTAAGAGAATCGACTTATCATGATTTATAATTAACCTATTCGCTGTTAACCATTTTACTAATTTGTCCGTAAAAATGTCAGATTTCCTCTCAACTTCTTCTATTGATTTTCCTGATATTATCATACTGATGTCATCAGCATATAGAATACATTTTGCTGGATGCATAAATTCTAACAAGTCATTTATATATATCAGGAAGAGAATAGGTCCCAAAATGGAACCTTGAGGAACACCTCTGATTACAGTTGATAAAGACGAACAAGTTGTTTGAAACCCATCTGCAGCTAATTTTGATATTTGTACCGCTTGTTGCCTACTGGATAAATAAGAGAGAAACCAGTTGTGAGCTACTCCTCTAATACCATAAGCATACAACTTACTTAAAAGAATAGCATGATCAATTGTATCAAAAGCTTTGGATAAGTCGATGAATAGACCAACAACATATTTACTGTTTTTTAATTCAAGAGCTATATTGGACATGTAATCAAACAAGGCTGTTTCAATACTTTTCTTATTTTGGAATCCATGTTGTGATGGTGATAGTAAGTTACATGACTTCAAAAAATTGCAGAGTCGTGACTTCATCACATATTCAAAAATTTTTGAAAACGTGGAAAGAATGGAGACTGGGCGATAGTTTCTTACATCATGCATACTCCCCTTTTTATGGAGAGGAATTACTTTTGCCACTTTTAACACTGATGGAAAATAACCTTTCTCAAGAGATAGGTTTACTAAATAACAGAGATGATTTACAATGAAAGGAAAACAAAATTTAATAACAGTCACTGGAACTTCATCAAAACCTGAAGATCCCGAATTAGACATCCTACTCACTATTTTCCATAACTCCTCTACTGTTGCTGGAGTTAAAAAAATCGTATGTGAATGCATTGGAAATTTCATCGAGTCGTCATAACTCGCTTGTATGGGATCAGGTAATGGTACACTATCTAGAAAATAATAATTGAAGACATCTGCAATCCGCTTAGGTTCTTTAATAATTTCGTCCCCAACTTTAACATACTCAAAGTCGCTCTTTTTGTTGTTTGTTCCACCATTTAAGATTTTCCACATAGTTTTAGCTTTATTAGTAGAATTAAGTATTGTAGAGCTATTTGATAGTAATTTAGCTCTTTTAATTACTCTTCTGTATATTTTCCTGTACTTAAAAATATAATTTCGAACCCTGTGAGGAAGTGATGTATTTATTTTGAGTAATCTGTTATATCTAAATAGGTTACTTTTAGAAATTTTAATGCCTTTAGTTAACCACGATTTAGTGGACGACGTCCGGATTTTACGAGTAACTTTTGGAAACGCCATATTGAAGTAATGTAAGAAAGTTTCAAAGAAGTATTTAAACTTACATTGAGTGTTAGACGTATTATATATGCCATTCCAAGACTCGTGAGAAAGCAAGAAATTTAGATATTCCATATTATGACTGGAGAAAATTCTCTTTGTAACTGTGTATACTTTAGGCTTAAGAACAGTGGTATTGTTTAAAGTGATTTTTAAAATAATCGCATCATGATCAGAGAAACCGGGATCAAATACTTCAAGGTTATAGGCAAATTGGTTTTTACTAATGATGAACTGATCTAGCGCACTTTTATTATGACGTGTCGGTACATCCACTAGCGCTTGGAGATTGTACACATTCAGTAGATCTCGTAGATCGGATTTCTTTTTTGCTTCCACTATCCAATTTACATTAATATCACCACAGATGATCATTTTTTCAAAGTCTTTTCGTATGAAGTGCAAAAGACTTTCGAGTTTCTTTAAGAAAACAGTAAATATGCCGGATGGCGACCTATAAATGCATATAATACAAATGTTAACACTTGGTAATTTAATGGCTACAGCTTCAAAGTCAAATTCACAGGTGAATTTTGTAATATCTATTTCAGAAGCTTTTAGACTGTTGTGAACAAAGATGCATACACCTCCACGTTCGTGTGAAACACGAGAGAATTTAGTGATAAGATTAAAGTTTTCAAAATTGACCTCCTTAATAAGCGTATCATTTAGCCAATGTTCACCAAGACAAATAACCTTACATTCTTTCATAACCTTACATCAAATAAATATAGTGATGGTACCTTCTGTACTGCCAAGGCCGTTGACTTTCTACATCTTTGCCCACTAATCCGTGATCTGTGCATTAGACAACTGCAGGGGCGGATCCAGGATCTACTTCTGGGGGGGGCGCTGGGTTGTCATACTGCTACTTTTAAGGGCTCCGAACTTTGGGATGGGTTTTATTTATATATATAAAATAAGAAAGCTTCCTCTTCTGAGGGGGGGGGGGCGATCGCCTCGATCACCCTTCCCTGGATCCGTCCCTGGACAACTGTACGTCTAAAATAAAGTCATGCCACGTCAATTCTCGTTCAATCTTCGTGAAGCGAGGGGATTCACTGGATGTTTCATCTAATACAGACATCATATCTTGGTGGCCATTTTCAATACGGTGACCGATACAAAAACTCTTTTGCCACAACGCTTTTTAGTTCATAAAGATCTATCGAACGAGGTATCACTCGACCCATGTTTCTATTTAAAATTTTAAAGTTGGGCCTTGGGCCCCCATCGAGTGCAGCCCTGGGAAGCACCGCGACAACACCATTTGATGTGCCACATGTTATTTCCTATTTGAGTTTTTGTTTGGTTCATTTATATTTAACAGTTTTCGAGATAATTCCGTGAAAAGATTAAAATGGGCCACCCTGTATAGTTAAATATGTTCCAGGCCTGGAAAAAGTAACCTTAAAGTTAAACACTTTTATTATAATAATATTTAATACTCAACTAGTATATATTTGCAGTTTCAGCTGAATGTTGGAAGTTTGGACACAAAACTTTTAATTCCAACCTTTGGTACTGTAACTGGTAGTAGTAATGCCGTGACCTGAGGCCACTTTTGGCCCCTGGGTCCCTGCCTCAGGACCCATGGTCCCTGGCACGGGGTCAATGACCTAAGGGTACATAGGACCACCCCCTCTAAATTTTGGCAGGGGTTCCGTGGCCCACCCCTAAATTTTGGCAGGGGTACCTAGGACCACCACCCTTAAATTTTGGAAATTGCCAAATTTAAAAATTTGGTATGATAGCCTAGGACCATAGTATGTACCTCTATCAGTATTGGGGGCCTATGTCGTTCCCTTTCATGGGTAAAAAATTGCCAAAAAGTCAAATTTCGGGGGTTTTGACCTAATTTATCCCCTTTGATGAGGTGTTATTACTCTATATGGTTATATGGTCATGTATAGGGGTCCATTCCCTTTCATAAGATATGGGTATATTTGTGCACCCCTTTAAAATTTGGGAGGGGTACCTTGGACCACCCCTTAAATTTTAGAAATTGACAATTTAAACATTTGGTATTATAGTACTGGACCCTAACATGTATTATGATAAATTTGGGTGGTCCACCTCGTTCCGTTTTAGGGGTACAAAATTGCCAAAATATATACGTAAGCAATACGTTGTACCACGTGTTTGTTCTTTTGGCCCAATTTATCCTCTTTGATGAGGTCCTATTACCTTATATGGTTATATGGTTATGTATAGGGATCTATTCCCTATCATAAGACATAGGTACATTTGTGCATCCCTTTAAAAATTTGGGAGGGGTACCTTGGACCACCCCTTAAATTTTAGAAATTGCCCATTTTACACATTTGGTATAATAGTATAGGACCCTAATATATATTACTATAAATTTGGGTGGTCCACCTCGTTCTTTTTCATGGGTACGAAATTGCCAAATTTTAGTACAACCATGTGTTTGGTTTTTGACCTAATTTATTCCCTTGGATGAGGTCCTATTACCTTATATGGTTATATGGTCATGTATAGGGGTCCATTACCTATCATAAGACACAGGTACATTTGCGCACCCCTCTAAATTTTTGGGAGGGATACCCTGGCCCACCTCTTTAATTTTGGAAATTACCTATTTTATATATTTGGTATTATAGTATAGGACCCTAATAGAGATTACTATAAATTTGGGTGGTTCACCTCGTTCCCTTTCATGGGTACAAAAAATTGCCAAAATATAAACATAAGCTATATGTTGTACCACGTGTTTGGTTTTGGCCCAATTTCTCCCCTTTGATGAGGTTTTATTACCTTATATGATTATATGGTCATGTATATGGGTTCATTTCCTATCATAAGACATGGGTACATTGATGCACCCTTTAAAAAATTGGGAGGGGCATCTTGGCTCATCCACTTGGTTTTAAAAATTGTTTAATATAAGCATTTGGTATCTTCGTACAGGTCTTCAATATGTACCAGTATAAATATGGATGGTCCACATCGTTCCCTTTCATGGGTAAAGAACTACCAAAAATCAAATTTCGGAGGTTATTGACCCCTTTGATAATGATTTAACACGTTATATGGGAATGTACAGAGGTTTATTACCTTCATATATTTATGTGCCCTTTTAAATTTGGGAATTATCAAATAACAAAATTCGGTAAACGTTTTCTAGGACCCGTTGTAGATGTTGGTGTTCCTCTTATAGCCAAATACTCAAATTTTGAAGGTTATTGACCGGCTTTATTATTGAATAAGTACAGGATTTATTACTTTTTCGTAAGACACAGGTGTATTTGTGTACCAATCTTAAAGTTTGGGAGGGGAACATTTCTTATTGTCATATCAATAATTGGTAATTGTTCTTAGAATTGGGTGGTATCTCTTTCTTTGGGTAAATCATTGTCAAATATGAGTATGATCACGTGATTAGTTGTTGACCTATGATGGGATTAGGAGTCCAGGACATTGGTACATTGAAATTTTGTAGGATAATTTGAGAATTGTCAAATGAAATTGCGTCATTGGTTTTGATTATTCCAGCCTATGGACCAAATATAAACGTAAGCAATACGACGTACCACGTGATTGACCTTGATGAGGTAGTGTACAGGGATTCATTTCCTTTGTTGTGGTACTTCTTAAGTTTGAGTACACACTTAAACAGTTGGTTCTACTCAGGTAAACAACTGACGGACATTATTGACCTTATTGAACATATAATGATATGATTAATTCTAAGACTTAGGTATATCGAGAGAAGTATTCTTTAAATTTGGGAATTGTGATAAACAGAACTTTAACATAAGGCGCAAAATTTGAAACAATACTTTGAACTTTAGTCACAGCTCATAGTCTAAGATCATTTGTGGTGATTGATTTGACCTTGAGCTTTAAAAATCTGATAGCTAACCTTCTTGAATCTTATGACTCATAGTTTTAAGGGAATACATGCTACAACACTGAAATTTAGTCACAAGGTGATGTAATCTGACACTGGCAAAGTTATTGTTGATGCAATTTGATTGGTTGATCACTATCTTTCGTGCAATTTGATTGGCTGATCACTATCTTTCGCGCAATCTGATTGGTTGATGAGTTTCAAATCTTTGATGCATTCAGTTTTTTTTTAACATTTAAAAAGTTTTTGAAATTTTTGTTTGAAACTTTGGTTTGACATTTTTTTGTTTGATATGTTTAGTTTAAAAATTTTTGTTTGAATTTTTTTTTTGAAATTTTTGTTTCAAAGTTTTTTGTTTGAAATTTTGGTTTGAAATTTTTTCGTTTGCATTTTTTTGTTTGAAAATTTTTGTTTCGAAATTTTTGTTTGAAAATTCTTTTGTTTGAAATTTTTGTTTCAAAATTTTGGTTTGACATTTCTTTTAAGTTTGTGCACTCATTAGTAAAGAACCGGAACTGTTTAGAATAATAAGTGGGAATGTAGATTACGTAGTGATCTTTCTACTAACTGTGAAATAATATGAGTTGAAGTTAAACTTGCAAAAGATAAAAAACTTTTGATTGGCTGTTATTGTAGACCACACACAAACTCTCCTATTTCTGTGTTTGAGTATTGTAGAGATTCTGTGCTTGCAGCTCTTAGTGAAACTGATGCTGTCCTTTTCTGGTAATTTTAATCTATCAATAGATTGGATTGACCTAGGACGGGGGTAGGTAATTGCCCTAGTGGCCACTGCTTTTTAGATATATTTATACAGGAATTAGGGCTCAGTAAATTTAACTTATTTCTGACATGTCGTGAGAATATCCTGGATTATGTGGTCTCCTCTCTGAATGATATTGTCATCACTCCAAGTAGAAATCTGTTTTCATCTGATCACGAATCTTCAGATATTGATATACCTTTACTGAAGCCGTCATCAAATAATAGAAACTTTGAGTCCAATCAGTATATCTGGTTATGGAAGAAGGCATCGAGGGACAATATAATTCGAGCCCTAACCTTAATTTCCTATCGAATACTGAATGATGGTATCAATGATGCTGTCTCACTGTTTACGAATATTATCTCTGCGGTCGTCAATGAGTTCGTTCCTCGTAAACTGAAACGATCGCGTCAGTTTCCTACGTGGAACGATACAGGAGCTCGCTTTGTTCTTCGAAATAAACAGTGCGTTTGGATATTATGAAAGCAGTTTCCGAGTAAACAAACGTATAGGACTTTCTCTAATATTAGACGTCATTCAAAATATCTCCTTCGAAGGGAAATATAAGAAATTTGTAGGTAACCTATCGTGTCAATTTACTTCTCATCCGAATAACTTCTGGTCGCTCCCTCCTTTCTACCTAAGACCCAATCTTTGAGTTGGAATACGCTGACTACGATTACCATTCCCGTGATCAAGTGAAATAAATTATTTCCTCACTATCTTCTCGACGTTCTTCTGGCCCTGACAATATTAGTACAATTTTTCTTAGTAACACAGAGCATTCACGTGCTCACCCTCTGTCGTTATTATTCAATAGATGTTTCACGGAAGGTACCTTTCCCCAATGTGTGGAAGACTGCCAATATCATACCTATCTTCAAGTGTGGAGATAGGAAACTAGCTTCATCCTACAGACCAATTTCTCTTCTCTCTTCTGTATCTATTCTCTGCGAAACAACACTTAAAGATAAATCATACAGGTTTGTCAAACCTTTTTTAAGCAGCTCTCAGCATAGTTTCATGCCTGGACGTTCGTGTCTTACCAATTTGTCAGTGTTATTCACTCATGCAGCCCAAGCAATCACACTCAGCTTGATGTAGTTTACTTTGACATATCTAAGGCCTTTGATACCATAAACACAAAGTTGCTTCTTTACAAACTCTCTAAGTAATATAACATTCAGGATATGGTCCTTTTTTTCCTAGATTCTTATCTTTCAGGGAGAGAACAACGTGTTACTCTACCTGGATCCCTGTCTCCGTTTAGTCCCCAAGGGACCGTGCTGGGCCCACTCTTATTTTTACTCTACAGTGATGACTTGCCTAGTACCTTCTCAACCTCTTCATCAAATATGTTGCTCTTCGCTTATCTTTAGAGTCATTAACACCGTAGATGATGCTTCTTCACTGCAAGCTCTGACATAGATATGTTAAGCAACTGGTGATCAAACTGGAATATATCTTTAAACCCCAACAAATGTTCCACTCTCTCTATCTCCTTAAGAAAGAATATAGTTCGTCAGAGATATAATGTCAACAACATACTCATCAAACGAGTTTCATCTCAAAAAGATCTTGGCGTTGTCTTTGATGAAAAACTCTCCTTTGCGGATCAGATCATATCGACCTCATCCAGAGCATGAGACTACTTGTTCTACTTTTTAGATTTCCAGAAATACAGTCTCCCTGCCCTTACGATGTTTTATAAGGCTTTCATCTCCGCGATCATTAAATATTGTTCACCTGTCTGGAATATGGGTCACACTTCCACCTTGCGTTACGAAGTGTGACAAGGGGGAGGATGGGGTTTAAGTCTTCGTTACGTAACGCATGTTTTTGCTGTAATTTTTCTTCTTATTCTCAGATTTATATGAAACCATTTAAACACATAATTATGCATATTCAGTTCTTTTCTTTTTAATAAATAAATAAACAGAATACCCATTCTTCGCACAGGAAGAATACGTTTCATTTTGGACATAAAGGACTCCAAAACTGTCACCAATCAACATAAGGACCACGAAAACTATGAATTTGACACTAGTACAAGTCATTTTCTATTATTTTTACATGTCACCATCCCACCTTAGGATACTAATGCGATCTGAATTTGGATTTAAACGGCATTGGAAATGTCACTGTTCATCTCAGTTACCCCGAAAACTATAGATTCGACACTAATATCGGTCATTTTCGATCATTTCTATACATCTCCCCCAAGTTGTACCTTCAAAGTGAAATGGTAAAATCCATCCAGGCCTGAATCTCATCTCTGTTGAAAATTTGATCGAAATCGGTCGGGTGATTTAACAGTTATTAAGTCACAATGATAGTCACTTTCATGACTGGTGACGAACCCTCCGTCAACAAAACTCCGTTTTGTGGCTATCGCAGCATTGCATTTACTTTTCTCGAGTTAAGTGATCGTAACCACCGCTTCAAAATGCTCTGGTGTTCTCACTCGTATCGCTATTTCTGAAAATATTATCTGAAACTTTTGATTTGAATCATTATCCACTCTTTTCTTCTCAAGGGTTTCGCATGTGAACAGAAGAAATTCTTTTTCGTAAAATAAGTTTTCGCGATGGAACAATCCATGATTTGAGACCAAAATAAGATGTTAAAATCCTAATTCGTCGGGTATTCATCTCGTACATTTTTTTTATTTGAATATTTCTGGAGAAATTTAATTCATTCGCATTCTCGCGCTGATTTAGGACAAGAATTTGAAAAGGCGAAAACTGACGTCCAAAGAAAATACTCGAAACGAGGTGTTCCTGTTCCTTTACGTGCGCAGCCACTTCGAAAGTGTGGTCGATGAGGAAAAGACTGCATAGTCGACACTGGCGAACTTCAAATGCACGAAGCATCCTGGATCCCTGACAAAGAGATTGATGTCAGTTCTTCAGATCCTGTTTCACCTGCATGCTCCGGCAGTATCTCCTCTTTTAGCCCAGTCAATGAAGGTCGAAAAACATCAAAGTTCGAAAAAAGTTTGGATAAAGCTGATTTTCTCTCAAGTGATAGACCCCCAAAAGATTTTCCCAAAAGTTCCCGCCCCTCCCCTGGAGCTTTCCCTGCACGCCCCCTCAAAGTTAAAAAATGGGCGTTTTAGAAAAAAAGGCCATATCTTCAAAACTAATGGACATATTGACATGCTTCTTTTTTCTCGTAATCTGTGAAATGTGCTCTACAATTTCGTATTCCTTAAAGTTTTTCATAAACCTAATGGTTTCTTGGCAATTTTAACCTAAAGAGTAAAACCTGAAAAAAATCGCCCGTGCCATTTTGTTTTTCCTCTTATATTTCCTTAGTGAGTTGTGATATGGAAAAATGTTTCAAATAAATCTTAAAGAGCATAAAATTATCTTTCCAACGGTGTATATATTGTGGGGGTTACTCTTAAAATTAGCCATGTAGCGAGGTAAGTTTGAAGACGAGCGGGCTCAAATTTTCACCTCAATTATCAGTCACTATGTTTCATTTCGAAATAATAATAATAATAATAATAATAATAATAATAATAATAATAATAATAATAATAATAATAATAATAATAATAATAATAATAATAATAATAATAACAAAGCTTTTTCGTGATATCCGTTCTCTCCTCTGGATCTCTCGCCTTACCCCCTTCCCATTCTCAAATTAAATGAGCGTTATCCATCAAAAGAAGTTTTGTAGTTGTGTCATAGGCCTATGATTTTGGTATTAATAAGAAAATATTTTTTAAAAATATGTAGTTTTAATGTGGTTAAATGACTAAATGAGCATTACTTTATTAAAATTAATGTTTCTATTGACTTTTGCAGAATGTTTATACTATGTAGGCTGTATGTGTAGCGACATTATTCTTCACGTTGTTGGCAACACCGCCCCCTTCCACTCAATCTTTATCAGACTTCGTGAAGAACAAACGAGTCATTGAGTCATAACAACTGGTGAGCTAGGTTGTGTTCAGCGTCTCTGTGAAATACTTTGTGCTATATTGCAGGAAAGATTTCCCATCTAAAGCTGTTTAATAATAAAAGAAAAATATTTCTTTCATTTTAAGTAACCTTAATAAAAGAACTCCAAACGTTTTGAATTGTAAATAATCCTAATAAAAACAACTAGGCCTAATTAATCTTGAGTGCGATAAGGTTAAGTAATTAACCTGTCGCCAGATTACTGTTTATTTTAGGCTTATAAATATTTTTATAGCTTGTATTGTTTGATAACAATGGCCAGTTCAAGTTTCTCATGTATTATTTGTGGGGATGAATTGGAAGGAGATACCGTAATAGTTGAAAAGAGGCTGAAAACGATTATAGAAAGTAGCTTAAAGCTCAACGATTGGCTTCATGAAAAGTTGGAAGGAAAACAAAATATTACAGTTCATAAAAGATGCAGGCAAAATTATAGACATTCGAGTATTAACGCTGCTATTAGAAAATCAGAGAAATGCAAAAGTAATTCATCTTCAGTGGCATCTTCGGTTTTGAGGAGTTTGGAAGTGAAATTTGACTTTAGAAAAGATTGTTTTCTTTGTGCAGAACCGGCAGAAATTGACACAAAGGCACCTTCAAACCGAAGGAAACCTATTCACATTGTAACGACAATTGAAATAAGAGAAAACATGCTGAAAAAGTGTGAAGAAAGAAAGGATACCTGGGGACAGAAAGTAAAGGCCAGGCTTCTCAGTGTTAGCGACCTTATAGCTCCTGAAGCAAGGTATCAAAAATACTGTTACAGAGATTTTTGTAGAACTGCCAAACATGATCACGGGTCGTTTGGTAGGCCAAAATCAGAGTTGAACGAAGCATTTTCTAGATTATGTGAACATATAGAGAATAGTGACGAATGCCAGTACACAATAAAGGAACTACAGAACCTTTTAACGGAATTTTTCGGTCTCCAGGAAACGTACACAGATAAACACTTGAGAAACCTTCTTAAGGAACATTTAAAGAATCGTTTATTCGTGTCAAATATAAAAGGACAACAAAATGTTCTGTGTTTATCTGGTAAAGCTAACAAACTGATTGATCAATGGTACAGAGATAGAGACAGATCCTGCTACAGAGCGTATGAGAATAATGTTAGTAGCTGCAGCCATTATTAGAGAGGATATACAGAAAATGATGTACGATTTTCAGAAATATCCAAGTGTTGATGAGATCAGAAGTGGAGGGGAAAATCTTGTTCCAGAGACTCTTAAATGTTTTACTAATAGAGTAACAGAAAAGAAAGGAGCTCCAGATACGAAGAAAAATGAACGAAAATTTACGGTAATAAATCACACAATAATTTCTGCTGTGAGACCAAGATAGTTTTTATCTCCCATTCAAACAGGTTTGGGATTAACACTGTATAGGTTATATGGATCAAAACATCCTATTGATCTTCTAGCATCAATGGATGTTTGCGTCTCATACATTGAAATATCTGTACACATGAAGTCTCTCATAAATACTGGATCGCCTAAGGTAAATGATGGATTCATCCAATACGTATTTGACAATGCAGATGTTAACGTACGAACACTAGACGGATTAAACACATTCCACGGGATGGGAGGGATAAAATGCATAACGCCAAGTAAATGTGTTAAAACAGAAGTGGAGGTGAAGCTAACTCCGTTGGTAACATTTAATCCTGAAACTATTCGTATTCTTTCGTTTGCGAAAAAAAAAAGTCACCGTAGTGGGCTCTCCAATATTTTTGTGAAAGATTTTAATGACTTGAAAGTTACCAGAGGAATTGAATGCCGAACGGTACACCCCGCATTTCCAATGAATGTTTTGTGGATTGCAGGCGCAGATATGCAGCCTGGGTGGAATGGATTCATGACCTCCGTAATGAGTAGAAGAGAAGATTGTGAGGATACATATATATTAGGAATTCCCTTTATAAACATGGATCCTAGCAATCCATCAACAATTTTCTCTGCTCTCAGTTATGCTGCAGAACAATGTCAGAAGCAACGCCGTGCCTGTATTGTTACGTTCGATCAACCATTGTTTTTAAAGGCGGCTGAAATTGTAGCGTCAGCAAATCCCAACAGTGAAGTGTCAAAAATTATTCTGAGGCTAGGAGGATTCCATCTATTAATGTCTTTTATGGGTGCTATTGGAAAGATAATGGAGGGTAGTGGTTTGGAAGACCTATGCGCTACAGTTTACGGTAAACTGACTGTGAACCACATGTTGAATGGTCACGCATACGCAAGAGCTGTCCGAGCATATAGCCTTACTGCTTGTGTGATTGTTAAAGTGATGAAGAGCAGTTTTCCTGAAATAAATGGCTCTCTTGCATATTTGAAAAATATTTCTAAAGATCTTGAAAAGGGTTTTAATGAACCAGATGCTCTAGAAGAACCAGCTGTTAAAGAAGCTTTGAGCAAATTTAACGATTTCTTGCAGGAAATTATAACTTTAAGCATAACAATTAAGCTGTGGGTTAATCTCCTTAGGTGCATTGACCTTATAATGCTGTTTATCTTTGCAGAAAGATCAGGAAACTGGGATTTACATCTGAATACAACAATTCAAATGCTCCCATATTTTCATGCTGCCGGACATCTCCCCTATGCTAAATCCGCCCACTTGTATGCACAAGAGATGTGCAAACTTGAATCAAAACTCACAAATCAAGAACTAGTTCTTTTTAAGGAGAAAGGATTCTTCACTATTAGGCGGAAAGGCAAGTACTGGTCAGGAACGTGGTCTGATATGTGCATAGAACAAGATTTGATGCGACCCATGAAATCTGTTGGAGGACTGACACATGGCCGTAGCATTACTGACAATACTCTTTCAAAATGGGTACTTGGAACACCATTCTTTCTCAAAGTCCAGAGGCTGTAGAAGATTTTTTCGGAACAGCAATGCAGTTTAGCGAACAGCACGTTGAACTACGAGAATCCAGAAAGAAGAAAGACTTGTCAGACTTACAGAAGTTTACAGCTTGGTTACAAGAACACAATTCTTTCACAAAGTTGTCTGGTGAACTGGTCTCTTTGGCCACTGGGTTTGTTTGTGATGATTCAATAGACTGTGATCAAGCATACGATGTCGGTTTGTCTACCATAAACAAAATTAAAGGTAAAAATTTCCAAGAACTCAAACTGCACAGAAAAGATATGGTGAAGACACAGGCAGCACAGAAGTCAGCAAGAGTAAGATCAAAAGAGGTCAATATCAATTCTCAACAGCTTTTTAATCGGATATTGTGTGTCTGTGATAGCGCCAGCAAATTAAAGACATGTTTCGAATATGAATTGGCAGTACGCCCACCAGCTCTGTTTGACGAAGTTTCTCTTCGAAAAGGTACAAAATCATCCTTGATGAAAGTTTTTGAAGAAGGAATCATCGAAGAACTAGATGTAAAGGATGCAACATATATTGTAGACGGAGGGTTTCTTCTTCACCATCTGCCATGGCCAAAAAATTGTACCTTTGGAGCTGTCTTAGAGAACTATTGTACACATGTTCTTAATAAATATGGTCAAAAATCCATCGTTGTTTTTGATGGTTAACCTAGTAAGCCTACCACGAAAAATGAAGAACAAAACAGGAGAGCGGCGAAAAAATCTTCACAAGACATAATTTTTGTCAAAACACAGTCTATGCCACGGGAAAAGACGAGTTCTTAGGTAAAAGAAACAATAAGAAGAGATTATCGTTGGCTCTGGGATCTCAACTCGTGAAACGGGGATTGACTGTAAATACAGCAGAGGAAGACGCAGATGTTGACATTGTAATGACGGCCATTCAATAGTTGAAAACTGCTTCAAAAGTTATTGTCGTAGACAGATCTGATACTGACCTGGTAGTCTTACTGCTTTGTCTCCTGAGAAAGAAAGTGCTTCTGTTTACTTCTGTAAAGAGAAAGGTGGTGTGACTCCGAACACACGGTACTTCAGGATCGAAACATTGATTGAAAAATTTGGAGATTGCCGGCAACTACTTTTGTTCTGTCATGCGTTTACAGGATGTGACACGACATCATGTTTTTATGGTATGGGCAAATTAAAAGTAATAGATATGCTCAAATCACCGGAATTTCAAAACTGGGCCAGATTGTTTTTGGATATTTCAAAATCAAAAGGAGAAATATTATCTACAGATGAAAAATTAGTTTTGGCTTTGTATAGTTTGGGAAAATACTCAAATTTGAATGAAGCCCAATACCACAGATTTTTGTCTTTGACAAAGAAAAGTTCACTAAGATCTAACTTTGACCTGCCAAACTAACTCCAACTTCTGAAGCGTGTAATGAACATTCGCTCAGAGTATTTTTGCAAGTACAGAAATGGTTAGGAAATAAACTTCCTGACACAGAATGAGGTTGGATGATAGAATTAATTAAAGAAAACGGACGCTCCAAAAAGATATTGAAACCTATTCCCACATCCAAGCCATTTGCACCAGACGAGCTTCTGTACATAATATCATGTTCGTGTGAGCAAGGATGTGGCCAATACTGTAAATGCAAAATAACTAAAATAGATTGCTCTGCAATGTGTTAGCAGTGTAGTGGGCTGTCTTGCCTAAATTCACATTTCTATTCCGAGGAAGAACTTGCAGAATCATCATCCGAAAATTAAATAGTATACTGTATAGCTGCGGAAGATTAAGTTGAAAATACTGCAGTAAGCATAGGGGACATGTTCAAAATTAAGATGTAAACATAATAAAAAATGTTATAGATATAATTTCATATGCTAATTGACTGAGGAGATCCAAGGCAAAAAAATAGGGAAAGGAAGAGCAAACAAAATATTTCCATTTTTTATAGTTTATTTGTTTATCTAGAAATTATTAGATTTATAAAAAAATAGAAAATAAAATAATTTTATCACTTTTTAAGAATAAAACAGAATGTGAAAATTATCAGTGTGTTGAATAGTTTTGGAGATACCTTTTGTCAGAAACGCTTATTTTTAAATTTGGAATGGTAATGGGGATAGAGTAAGGGTTAAAGCTTCACAGCGGAGAGAGGACTAAACAAAAATGCTTTTCTAACAATGCAGTGGTTTATTATTTGAAAAACAAAAAGCTTTGTTATTATTATTATTATTATTTTCGAAATGAAACATAGTTACTGATAATTGAGGCGAAAATTTGAGCTCGCTACATGGCTAATTTTAAGAGTAACCCCCACAATATATACACCGTTGGAAAGATAATTTTATGCTCTTTAAGATTTATTTGAAACATTTTCCATATCACAACTTACTAAGGAAATATAAGAGGAAAAACAAAATGGCGCGGGCGATTTTTTTCATTTTTTACTCTTTAGGTTAAAATTGCCAAGGTTTGTGAAAAACTTTAAGGAATACGAAATTGTAGAGCACATTTCAGATTACGAGAAAAAAGGAGCATGTCAATATGTCCATTAGTTTTGAAGATATGGCCTTTTTTCTAAAACGCCCATTTTTTAACTTTGAGGGGGCGTGCAGGGGAAGCTCCAGGGGAGGGGCGGGGACTTTTGGGAAAATGTTCCCCTCATAGTGGTCTATCACTTGGGAGAAAATCAGCTTTACCCATTTTTTTTCCTTGCAAAAACCTTTATTGGCTGGGCTACTTGCCGTTATCCGTGACCTAAAAGGATGGGTGTTATCTCCTTGGGAAAAGGACAATATGCAATTTTAAAGAATTAAGACTGGTTAATTAAACAACCTTATGGAGTTAAAATATTATTACAGTTCTACCATTTTCTAATACTTTGATTTGTTGGCAAAAAACACTACAAATATATTCAGAATACAAGCATTTTGTAATAAAATGTTCTACCATTAAAATAGTATTTTATTGTAAAAGCCCTCCAAAATAGGCAAAATTGTTGAAAAGAACAAAAATCGAAAAGTGTAACGTAACAAAAGGGGGAGGGGATCGTCCTTGCGTTACGAAGCGTGACAAGGGGGAGGGAGCGAGGGGATAAAAATTAGTCAAAAATAGCGTTACGTAATATGTGTACCGCCCCTTATCACGTTATATGTTTATATAGTCGAACACAGGACCCCGTTGTCTTTCATAGGACATGACTACATTGATACTTTCCTTTTAAAATTCAGGATCAGTGCATTAACCTATTCTTAAATTTGTGAATTAGTAATTATATGTTTATATAGTCGAACACAGGACCCCGTTGTCTTTCATAGGACATGGCTACATTGATACTTCCCTTTTAAAATTCAGGATCAGTGCATTAACCTACTCTTAAATTTGTGAATTAGTAATATATATATATATATTGGTAAACGGTCTCTAGGATTTAAATATTTATATATAACAGGATTATAAACTTTGGCGAGAAAATTGAATTAGCATGAGGAAGAGATTTTTTAATTTTGTGCTTAATGTTTCATTAAGACGACGCTTTATTGTAACAGGATTATATGAATGAGTACATTGTGTTCTCTTAAATACGGTATAGGAACAATGGTTCTGGAGCCCTTCCTTCAATTTTGAAAATTGTCAAAACTAGAAATTGGTAAATGTTCTGTAGGACTAATGTATATACTTCTGTAAATTCGCATGGTTCTGCTTATTTTCTGCTATTGGTAAACATTTCCAAAAGATTCAAATTTTGAAAGGTTGTGAAACTTTTGTGAAATTTTCGAATTTGTTAATGAGTGCAAAATTTCCAAAGTTGAAAAAAAAACTTTAACAAAAATTTTCAAACATAAAAGTATTCCAGCAGTGACGAAAAGTATTTTAAACAAATCATTTCAAAAACTTCTAAAAATTCTCAGCTAGTCAAATTGTAGTAAGAATAGCTTTCCATTAATCACATTAAACTATGCGTTCTGACTACAGGTTAAAGTGTCAAATTGTTCTTGTTACATATCAAATGGTTATTATAATTACCTTTCAGGTTTCAAGACATATTTTTCCCACAATCACCTTAGACTATGAGTCATAACTACGATTCTATAATTCAACAAATTTTCAAACTAAAATTTTAAACCTGATTAAAAAATTAGTTAAAAGTTTTCTAAATATTTAGATAGTTTTAAATCCAATCAGATTGCAACAAAGATAGTTTTTCACTAATAACTTTAGACTGTGAATTGTGAAATGGTTGTTGTTACATATTAACCGGTTTTAATAATTACATATCTTGTTTCAAATCTTGAATTTTCCCACCAATGACCTACATGGTAGCTATGAGTCATAGGTACAATCCTAGAGTTCAAAAATTTTAAAACTGAAAGTTTAAATTGATCTAAAAAAATTAAGCAAAAATTTTGAAATCTTTTTAAAACTTTGAACAGCGATTAAAAAAAACAATAGAAAGTGATCAACCAATAACATTGCATGAAGATAACTTTCCACGAATGAACATATACTGTGAGTTGTAAATACAATACTAAGGTTTAAATAAATAACTTAAAAATTTTACACAATACTTTTCACATCTTTTCCGAAAATTTTAAACAAAGATTTGAAAGTGATCAGGTTCCAACAATATTAACTTCCTATTATTGTCTTTTAACTATGAGTCATAACTACAGTGCTGTGGTTCAAATATTTTCAAACTAAAATTTTATTAATCAAACAGTCACAGAAAATTTTTCGAACATTTTGAAGAACATTTCAAACACTTTTGTAAAAAATTTCAACAAAGGTTCGAAAGTGATCAGACAATTAAATTACATCAAGAATATCTTTTCACCAATGACCTTAGACTATGAGTTAGTAGATAAGATATGGTGATTCTGGGTCAAACACTAAAATCATCCCCTAAAAACCTAACATCAAGTAAATTAAGTAAAAAATTATTGTTCTAGTTTGTTATGTTAATATTCAAATATCCCCACACTCCATTGTATTTCTACAATATTTGGAAACCAAACTATAACCAGGAATAGTTGTTTATTCGTTTATCTCAAGCCAGTGTTCTGATAGACATAATCTAAAACACAAACAAACTATTTTCTGGGCGAAACAATATATTCACATTTAAAAAACTACATACGTGAGACAATTTCGCCAACTAACACTGGCTTCATGAGACACTATCTAAATAGTGTTAGTTGGCGAAACTGTAACACGTATGTAGTTTTATAAATGTGAATACATTGTTTTGCTCAGCAAGTAGTTTGTTTGTGTTTAATTATATACAAAGCAAAGCTTCTACTTATGGCAAATAATATATCTATAGCATATATCTCTAACATAATTTGTAGACCAATTTGTTTATTTCGAACTGATTGTATATTTTGATGAACTACCAATAATTCATTGAGCTCTTTATTCTTAATCGAAACCTAAAATCTATTCTACTCTGAATTATTTTGATCTCTAAGTCTCTGAATTGAACTCCGCATGGAGGATAATTCAAAGACCTTTACATATTTTCCTGTTTGTGCCACGAAGTAGGGATAGGAAAAATACCATTTGTACTAATCTCCTGTTTATTCAAAATAGCCTGGAGATATTTTGCAATAACGCTCTTACCTGTTCTATTTAAGTATTGTCTATGGCGTGTGAAATATTTTCTGTCTATTGATTCTGTCCGGAAAAAAAAATCAAATTGTTTACATATCTTTCCTATTTTGCTGTTTGTTTTTGTAATCGCTTGATTAACATAGGAATTTTGTAATAGATCATTTCTCTGTAGTAGACCAACAATAACGACTTCACTTGTTATATTTCGTTTCAGAGTGGAAACTAATGCTGAGACTACCTTATTTCCTTCATTATGGGCGACATCATTCGATCCATTTATAATAATTATACTATCAGAAGGACTCTTACATGGATTAATACCTTTCATTACTTCTAGCACCAGGTTTCACGTACCCAGTTACAGACAATGATGGGTTATTTTCTTGAATTAAATTTACCAGACCTCTACCATGGATATTGGCATAAACACTAATGTATTTCTTTCCTTCAGTCTTACCTTCTCAATTCTCATTATAGCACTTTTATTACCTAACACATCATCACTTTTAGTAAAGGAGCCATTTCTGTTACTGCGCACAGATTTACTTATCACCTCGATTGCTTTGTGAACAGATACTTTCTTTCCGGAACTTGAATCTAATCTGTTATGCACTCGAGCTACCTTTGTTTTCTTTGGTATGGTTTCATTATACTCTTCATCATTTAAAATCTGAAAACGATTTGAAGTACATACAGGTGAAGAATTAGCACTTAAACTGGAAGAAGTTGCTGTTCCTTTCACAACTGATGATCACACTGGTTTGCGGGATCCGACTATATCCACATTCCTCGTTAATATGTTACTTCCTGCATAACCTTTGTTCACTGTGCTAGTGCGTTCGTTTAGTCTATTGATGTCTTGAAGAAGAATGTTTATGATTTCTTCTTTCGAAGTTAATTCAGCAGTCAGCTTAATGCATGAAGAGCACACGTTGTCATGTCCACCTTCAACGTTACTGTATGATGAGTGGTGTGGAGAGTTTGTTTTGATTCAGACCTTGTTGTTATTCTGAATGATTTCTTATCTTGAAGTCACATGAGAAACACAATGACTGTACACCATTACTTTTTTTTCACCTTTATAATATGTTAGCCAAGCTTGTTGTAGATTGATGTATTCTGGAGATCTTCAGTTTCAAGATTTATAATGCTGCACTGATAAATATAAAAATAAATTTTAAATATTTTAACACTTCATTATAATCATCACATTGTTATACATAATATTCAGGACGGAATTCTTTCCATTTATTTTAGTATGTTGGATAAGTGGTTCGATTTATGCAATTTACTTTCTGTAAATTACATGTAGGGAACTTATGGGAAAATGTGTCCAAGAAGGTTATTCGCGCAAAATTTGAGTTCTTCTTTCTGAATAGTGGGGAATAGGATGTGCATTATTATATGCATAGCAGACAGTGGCGTATTTAGGGGGGTGGCTTCCGGGCTTAAGCCCCCCCCGAAATCTTACTTAGTATAGTAAAGTAAATGAAATATCTTGCAGAATTTTCACATTTCCAGGCAAAGCCCCCCCCGAAAGTTAGCAAAGCCCCTCCCGAAACAAAATCGTAAATACGCCACTGATAGCAGATATCCCATCCGCTTCATGCAGGCACGTCGGATCCAGAAATGAAAAATGTTAAGGAAGGATGAAACAAAAAGAAACGAGAAAAAGATGAATCAACGTAAAAGGTATAAAGCTACAGCGAGCGTTTGGTTACTCTTTCTTATGAGGAGCTCTGTGTGGAGGAAATGGGGGGGGGGGGGGTCAAATTGAAAATGGACATTATTGTAACGGAGCATTCCGAACTCCATCTATATCTCCATGCTAATCCTATGGACTACAAATGACGATCGATAAACCGGTTCAATAACATAGACTCTCAGGTAGAACTTAAGAAATGCCAAGAATTGCCAATAATATGAGTCATTTTGAATTTTGCGGCAATATTAATCCATTCTATAGGATGTCTTTACTCCCGAAAGAGATCTCGTTATCCTTGACGGCATTAAACGAAGATAAGAAAAAGAAGAAGAAGGAAGACAAGTAGAACCGAATTCGAATGACCCTGGAAAACTATATCTTTTTCAATACTTTTTATATTCTTTTACTCAAGATTTCTTCATAGTTTTTTTTTTATTAAAATACTTACAAATAAATCCACATTTTATTGTCCTAACAAACTAATATAAGTATGTTGCCAGTAAAATAGTTTAGATTGATCGATCACTTGGTGTGTAACCACAGTATTTTGTCACGGACCCCCCTCCTATTGCGAAATCCTGGCTAAGTGTATGTATTGCATGTTTATAGTGCAAGTGTATTTCTTAAACTACGCACTAAAAGAAAATGAATATCTTAAAATATATTTGTTTTGAAATCCGAATACGTGCACTTAAATTATTTTATTTATTAATTTCAATATTTCTGGCCTATTCATTTGGTCCCTTGTATTATTTTATTTATAATGAAGTTACAAATAAATTTTTCTAAAGCCAGATTATCATCCTGCTCTTGTGGCAAGAAGTTACATTCGGAGACCGAAAGTAACTTTACTCATGAATCAACCCAATAATCCTGATGTAAATGTTCACGCCTAGGACTAATATAAAAGTTGCCATACCAATCTCTGCTGACTTGACGATTGGAAAAGAGCTGATGCCTTCTCTTAGGAGACTTTTCATGTAGCTACTCGCTTGAGACCAATTTCATATCAATGACCCTTCGACCTCGATCTAAATTTCATTGAAGTGTGTAAAATCCTAGCCACCTGACATATAAAGTTATCTGCTTAAAGGTACTGTCTACCGAAAAGATTCATCATATACAACTTAACACATCAGAATACAATTATTGTTCACTTCATCATTTACATATAGAATATAGTTCATCTCTGTATAACACAGCATTCAACATTTGTCTACACACATAAACCTTGCAATTGTCCAATCCCAAGAGTGTTCATCATTGTATTCCAAACAGGAACTGTTACGATGCATTAAACCAAACCCCTTGGTATTTAAACCTGTTATCATGTTTCATTTACATTTAGTTTAAAATATAATATAAATGATACACAGAACAAGCAACTATTGAACTGTTGAGAAACACCGTACTTTGTTGTGGGTTTTCTCATTTTGGACGCGGACAAACATCGAATCTAGGGTGTCTACTTCAGCTGTTTTGTGTTTTATCGACTTAAAGATATTACGCTGTTCCCAATTATGTATTTATTTTTCATTCAGACATTGACGTTTACGGAAATATACTTCTGTTTAGAAGCAGCGATGTTACTCTTGAAATAATCAAATGGTAAACAGGGGCGGCTTTAGCATTTTAATTTTGGGTCGGCTCGCTCCCTCGCTTATGGATACATATACACACTTAATTGATTAATGACAGTAGGAAATTACTTTTATAGTAGTGGTTGATGCTTTTTGTTAAATAATTATCTACCATTAATATAAATAGTGGAAAATATATTTTCTCTTTATTATATCTTTTATCGGTTATATATTTTTCAAAATTTTGGGGTAGGCCCATGTCTACCCGGCCTACCCGCTAAAACCACCACTGGTGGTAAAATGAATGCCATCAGCGCATATCTTTTATCGTTCATCTAAAATTCTAATCCAGCTTTTTAAAGTAGTTGATGACTTCGGTTCTTTGGACGACCAACTGAGTGGGGAGAGAATACTTTGGTTATTGACGGGAGAAATCAAGAAGACTTTCTGGTGATGCAAAACTAGGGTGATTTGGAGAAAGATTATTTGTATCCTCATTGAAACTGACTGACGAACTCTTGGGAGGAGGATGGCAGAGTCAACCAACGTTGAAACAAACATTGTACAACTGACCTTCTATACAAAGGTTTGCGTACTTTCATTTTGACATCTTACTGCTCTATTTACAATGACGAGTACTTTCTTAATTTCTATTAGTTCTACATTAGTTTAATAGAGATATTAACCCCAAACTTCGTCAAAAGCACGTATCGTATTGCAATGTTACTTTTAATATAGGGAGTAAGTAAGACCAACATGGTTCATCGGTTGTCTAGAGGTAGGTCTTCATGTTTCCACTAAAGGAGACTAAATAATAACCATCCGTCAGTCTTCACACTCTCTTCCTCCGGGTTTTCCAGTACTCATTTGACAGAGACTGTTAGATTATTTGAGCCATTTGAACGAAACTATTGCTGAAAAATCCTGGACCACACCGGAGATCGTATCTGAGCGATACGGTGAATAGGTAAATGCTTTATCAGTTATGCTACGGAGATTCCAATATAATGAGAAGATATAATTCTTTTAAAACTTGCCAGTACATTTATTTTCAGTTGGAATACTAGGAAAGAAATCACTCGTTTGAGTTGTTGATCATTTCTTTATTGTAGAAAATGTAAAAACAAAATATACACTATTTACAATATATTCAACTTGATACAGGTAGCCACATATGCTTTCTTCTCCTCCTACTAACTCCTTTACATCTATGTCAATACAATAATAATAGTCATTTTAGACAAAGTCAATAATTTGCCAATAGAAACTTTAACAAATGGCACATATTCCTTGATGACTTATATTTGTTTGGCAAAATAATATCTGAAAAATATCCTTTTCTATTTAAAGTTATAGGAACTTATTTTAGAATGTTGTCACATACTGTCAAATGCCACTCAAAATAATTATAAAGTAAGATTTGAACTCTCCTGCTAAATATGAAGACGCTGGAGGAGAATACAACTATTTGTTTGAAGAAATAATACAAAGTCAAAGAATTACACAGAAAACATAAGTTGAGAAAAATAAGTACAATGATATGAAAGTGTTCAATGGCAAAAGGGATGGGATTTTTTTTCCTTGTGGTTAGCCGTGTATTATTGATGTAAAAAAAATCTACACTCTTCTCTTCATATGCAGAATTCATATTTTTGATAGAACGTTCTATCATGATTTGTGATTGTTTTAAATAGGATCAAACAGAATATAGAATATGTTTGAACATTTTGTTAGAAAAATATACTTTGATAACCAGAAGACGTGAGCACTCGAAATTAATCAGAAACGAATTTAACTTTAAAATATATATCCCACAAATTCGTATACCATACAAATCATATTAATTTACTTACTATGTTCAGCATGAACATTTTCATTTACAACCATACTTTTTAGAAAACAAAATATTCAATTCAATACAAATAAATTGCAAATTAATCCAGCAACAGTTTCAGCTGTTTCAGCTTAATACTCTGATAATTAACACAGTAAAGTATATTTCAAAATAAAAAATGTCTTTTACGCTTAATTTTGTATAGTTGAAATACTCATTGTTACTGAAAGTCTTAAAACCTTGATGCTACAGTTTCAAACTTATTTAGTTGTATCTTATAAAATAAAACTAGACGAAAAGTAATTAGAAAAGCATGTAAATTAATAAAGAAAAGACACAGTTTTAAAGTTACATCTTATTAATTGTTATGCTTCATTTGGAACACAACTGGTTGAACTGTACAGATACTAGCTTGATATTTATTTTATAAAATAGTAATCTAAATTGACTCCCAGCCTGCTATCACCTGAATGCGTCTACTTTTAATGTAAGTAGCTTCTTATTCGCGGTAATGCCTAATCCATATTACCTTCGTTGTGGCTCAGATCGATTCTCTTTTTTCAATTTATATTCTATTGTTAACGCTTTTAGGTTTGTTGATCAGTTATAAAGTTGTTCATTGTTTGTTGTATACAAACAATAATTGAGTTTGATGAAGTTTGCTTAGAGTTATTACAGTTATATTAATGAACCAGTTCAGCGTATTTAGTACACCTTTTGAAATCGGACGTATAAATAATGTGAAATAATCAAACGATTAAAATAAAATAAAATACAAGTTTTTATTCGATAAACACTGATATTACGTCAATAAATAAGACTTTTGACATTTCATCTGTGTTCATTTTACTTGAATGAACATTTCGAAGGAATCGCCTTTGTTATCAGATTTGTACTAACATAAAGAACTGTTGTACAATAGATTTTGGTATAACAATTTGTTGCATTGTTATAACAATTATAATATTTTGTTACCTTGTTATGATCATAATAATTGTAACAATTTCGTTACTCTGGTGGTAAATGAGCCAGATACCTTTGAAACGTGTTGTGGGGAACTTAGATTGCTTTTTTACTGAAGTAATCTGCATTTCCAGCAGTTTGATTTTTTTATTTATAAATGAAATACATTTGTTCTTCGTATATTTAAAACAATATCAATACACAAAGTTCTTTAAGTAAATCATTCGTCAATAGTATAAAAACCATAACGATTTACGTTATTTCTCGTTTAGTAAGACTATTTGTGGATGTTTAACAACAGAAGCTCCTTTTGAACATTAATTTTCATTAAATTATCACTGCAATCTATAACTTCAGTATTAACATCATTCTCCGAGTAATTTTTAAATCGATCAGTAACATTATAACTATAATTCATATTGTATCAGCAAGAGCTGAAAATAGACATCGATGACTTTTTTCACTATATATGAAACGTATTATCTTGTGTTTAGTTAACTGTAGAAGTGACATCATACACACATTTGCTTAAAATATTTGATTTCTTAGATCTTACCAGTTTACTTTACGTAATTAAAATTTTAATATTTCATTCGACAAACGAATTTTAAATATCTCGAACATTCGATTTCAACTATTTCAAAGAGAGTAATAGTAAAACAATTATTGCCAATAGCAATTATTGCTTGAGCTAATCAAGATAGAACATTTTTACTGTATACACGAAATAAAGATGTATTTATACAACTGTTACTTTATACATACATAAAAAATATTTTTGAAGAATTCTGAAGAGGTAGAAAATTAAATTTTTTTTAAAAAAAAAAAGAATTCTCTATTATTAAAAAATATTTCCAGTTACATAACAGAGTTACATATGGGATGTTGTATCAGGGCCGCACGCGAGGGAGCGGGCTCACTTTTTCGAGCTGTAGAATGTAGTGTTAAATTACACCAAATTTCTAGTAGATCATAAAGCATGAAAGTCTTGCACATCGACTAGCACTCCTTGTCCGAGGACAGAACTCAGGACATCTTTTTCCGTTCTTAAGTATTTTCTTTAAAGTAGTTATAAAAGTATATTTCAAACTTCAGTGTTCTTTTTTTTTAAGTATATTTATAACACGGCTTTTGCCCACAGAAACAAAATCTGTTTTATACATATTTCTGCTGCTCGTGGCACTTCTCTCTCGAAACATGGTGTGGCTATAATACTGTGTCTGATATTAAGTTGTTCCAATCTACATATTACTTGAAAAAACTACCTATCTATCTACATCTATAAATGTATAAAAAATACTTATCTTGAAGACTACAGAACGCGAAAATAAGTTTTGACAGAAAATGCATATTTATGATAACACAGGAAATAGCTGTTCTTCGTATAGTTGTTCAGAAAGACAAATTATACAGGAAAGTATTTTTTGTATATAATTTACGGAAACATATACCAAATAATTCTAGTTTGCAGTTAAAGAATTATTTTAAGCGCGTAATGAAAGAAGCTAAGTGAAAATTGGTTTTGTTTCCTTGATTATTTTAAATAAAAGATCAACATATGACAAAATAATAATATTTCAACTGTCAGTTTCTTATTTTCGCTGTTCTTCCGAATTCAAACTGAAACTAAGTAACTTTTACTTTTCGAATACGATTATCCAATTATTGATGAATTGACGAAGCTTAAAATAAACTTTTAATAAGTTCTTTGTGGTAGAAAAATTCAGAGAGTCTGTTACTACAATTTAAATATATCAATGAATTTTAATAAATATATATTTTAGAATGATTAATGATCTCTTTGAGATTTTACAGAATTCAAAACTGAAAAAATCAGCAATAATTCCCATAGATTTAAATTGAAATCTAGATAATATTCACAGGCTGATTTCAGATAAAATTGATATTCTTTAAACAATTAATGATCTACGCTCTTTTATTGTTTTAATAATAATAACATTCGTAGCAGAATGTAAATTAGACTTGTTTCGTATGGATAAGTTATGAAAATGTAAATGAATATTTAATAATGATGTATTTTTAGTTCGAACATGAGTACGAAACAAACTAATTGCATTTCTTCATTAAGAAATTAGCAATTGAAAAATGACATCGTAGACGTTACTATCATAACTAACACAAACTTCACATTTTCTCTCAAGTTCATATGCAAATACGAATGTGCACATACTTTTGGCTCAATCTATTTAGATATATACATTGTGCGTGAAACATTAAATTTAGCATATATTGTTTATAACACTCTTCATAAAATTGAAAATATTTTTTGATATGCCAATTAGTGTAGTATATTTTATGATATGATATGAACACACAAAATTTCACTACATTATTTGAGCACTGACATTTCCGTTCGACGCTAAAAACTAATACACTTATATATTCTGTGACAATATTAAATGCACATTTTCACTTCCACTTGTTTCAAACATGTGTAGTTTTATCATTGACTATCTTTTCATAAATTAAAACGACGATAACACAATGTTTCAGTCTCTAAAAAGAAATTGCTTCCGACAACAATGACACAGTTGTGTTACTGAAAACGATAACAACGGTACAGCTTCCTTTTCTTTTCTTTTCTTTTCTTTTATTGCTACTTTTAAGCATGTAAATGCACTATAACGGAAACACGAAGTGTACGACCAAGAAAAGGAACATATGAATCGCTTCTAATGTGATAACAACACATTTAGATGTCTCCCAGTAATGGAACGGTGGGATTCTTAACTATGTACATTTTTTATAAACTTATTAACCTCTCTTGAGCTCCAAATATATATATATATTTATAATACATTCTAATTATGTACAGTTTTCCTCATGTTCCCCGATTAGGCAATCGTGACCTCCGTGTCACTCTCAATTGTGTTGGTGGGCCTTTTCTTTTTGAACTTTTCAATTTCTAGCACAATACGTGGGCATCCTCCCCATCACAGGGAAGCCTAGAGAAGCCTTCAGAACCATCATGTCCATCTGCTTGTGCTCATTACCTCCAGTTCTCGTGTGAGTCGATGCTGGTTTGAATGATTATCTTCTCTCTGACGTGGGAGCCGTTCTCGTCGCTCCACACGTCTTTCTCCTCTTCGATTTCCTCCTTCTTCTCCTCTTCAATTTCCTCCCTTTCCTCTTCGATTTTCTCCTCTTCCTCGTGTTCGTCCTCCTTCTTCTCTTCCTCCTGTTCCTTGTCATTCACCTGCTCCCTCGGGTGCTGTTTGTGTTTGCGGGCAGCGTGCTTTTCGCAGGGGGCTCTATGACGCTGGTGTCGGATGTGCAATGGGTGTTGGTGTTGATAGACTACCTTATTATGGGGCTTCATCTCACCTGTAGATTCAGCCGCGTCGTACTCAGCTTCTTCTCCCGGTTCCAAGGAAGACGCAGGATTTTGGGGCAGGGTATTGGCCAAAGAGACCACCGAGGGCAACGCCTCACCCTCCGGTAGCTCAATGGTGCACAGGTCAATCATTGGATACAGGTACGAGTCCAAATCAAAAGTTCCGTTGTTATCGACCTCTCGGGCATAGTTGAAAAGAAAGCTTGGTAAGGGTCTTGCGGTTGCTATTGGAAGAGAGAAAATACCAGGCAATTAGACAAACAATAGTGAAGTGTATATAATACGGAATATATAATTGTATATTGTTCACACTAGCTTTGAATGCCTATTATTGAAAATAAATAAAATATGTGCAAAGCACTAACAATTTCGGCAATTCATCATTGCCCTTATCAGGCACACTGTCAATTGAGATAAAGTGTCTGATTAAGGCAATGCTAAGTTACCAAAACACAAGTTATTATTGATACATAGTTACTACTTAGGCAGTTTTTATCTCTTCTAAAGAATATAAATAATAGAAATAAGAACAAAATACTAAACATGAAAAGGTTGTTAAAATCTTTATAGAAGAAGAGACAAAGTAGCGGAGACCACTATATTCGCCCGTTTTTACTGATTCATCTCTACCGATCGCACCAATTAATTCCACGCTATTATATTTCATTATGTTCACAATATACACCTTTAAAAACATATCTTGTTCTTTAAATTGTGAAAAAATATCAAGTTATTTTCAATTTGTAGTGAGAAGTACGGAGAAAGAGAGTTTGTTAGGAACAACAAAGTTTGTATCTGAATATCTGTATATTGGACAATAACAAGTTAAAGGAATTTTACTTATTTTTTAAAATTTATATTACGTAATATGAATTGTTTCTAAACAAAGCATAGGTTTAAAATATTTGTGAATGACAGAAGTTGAAACCTGAACAAATGTGGAATTGGAAAAGTTGAAAATAACTGTTTAAAGTCATGGCAATAATATTTTACATTTAAATTTTTGGGCGCGGAAACATTTTAGATCACAAAAATGATATGTAAATCAAGAAGCTATGACTTTTGAATTGAAATTGTAGTTTACAGAAAAGGTTTCATTTGCTGAAGGGGACAAAATGTTTCAAATAATTAGCAGTACTAGAGCTATTAGACATTTCACATTACAATCTGGCCTTATAATTGAGTGAGTGAAAGATACTCTTTGTTTTAAAGAGAGACAAAGTGTTGTTTTTGATACAATACACACCATTCTCATACAAAACAGTGAAAAGAAAACATGTCACTCAGTACTACATGCAAAGAAACACACTCAAATAAACACAATGAGACGAAGGCATATGCAATTTCGATTTACAAATTAAAAATTGAAACACATTATCCATATTTCATTAGTCATGTTAAATAGATGAGTTAATTGTTTATGCAGAAGTGGAAAGAAGGAAGCATATTCTGCTCACCTTAACATTGGATCTAACTGAGAATAAATAAACAAAAACGTCTGATCAAAGCATTAGCTGATTGTTAATAATAACATCAGTTAAAATTTCGGTAACTTATCAGGGACATTATCAGTGGTAAATTGCCACTGACAAAGGCAGAGATAAGGCGTCGAAACTAACTGCAACACTAGCTATTACAATATTAGTTGCAATTACATAACTCCCTAATGGGTGTACATAATGAGTTCCATAAACCTTTACGTAGCTTGAATTTTACGTAAGTCGACTTTGTAAATGGCTTAAGTGTAACTTCATAAGAAAATGCAATAGTTATTATTATTACAATGTACAGTACAGAATATGTACATATATATTTTTCATATATACTTTATTCTCCGTGTACATATTGCTGTATGATGTTTCATTTATAAAACATCATGGAGCAATATTTGCCCGGATATAAACTATAAAAGTATGAAAAATATAGAAAAGAATAAAAAGAATTGAAATAACACTTTAAAAAAAAGAGGATATTTTATGACAATGAATTAGGTTCTCTAGGAAGATAATTCGTGTTAGTCTAGTTAATATTGTTTCATTCCATATTGCAATGGATGTCAAAGACGCAAAAGTAGCTGTATGGCCTAATAGTTGAAATTTTAGAGATTTATGAAGTAACTGCGAATTGACATAACTTGCATATTACATGATTCGTGAGATTACTGTATAGAGTTAGTTCTTTTGCCAGTTTTTGTTATTTACATGTATTTATTCTCAGCAAGATAACATAAAATGAAATTAAAAATAATAAAAAGGTATTTCCACGCTATATCTAGTTTTTAAAAACCAACTTCTTGGAATAATGTTTGAGAAGTAAATTAATAATGTAAGAGGTAAATGGTTTATTTAGAATCGAGTCCACTCTGAGTTTATTACTCACATGCCTCTTTCGAGCAATTCATGTCATTGAAGTACTTGGTTGGATTCTGCATAGATCCCTCCTCATTCTCTACTTCCACTGCGAGGCCAAAGTTCTTCCCAAGTTCTTTCCATGCACGGGCTGCGGGACGGACGTTGAACTCCACCCATTCGTCTCCCTCCAGAGACAACATCTTCGAGTCCAGCAGCTTTCGTTTCACTGTTACAAAAAACAACAGCTGTTAGTTTCCTTTGAGCAGCTACGAATAACTTTCACACCATTATATGTAATTCACCGAGTGACGACTCGTGAGGAAAGTCACGTAAGTAAATATAACAATTGTATTACCACATACTAAAGTAAGAAACCTTATATAATATATTATTCTTGTATACAGGAATTAGGTAAGTTTTCTTCTCTGAGCTTCAAGCGACAAAGTTGTAATTTTTACCGGTAAGACTTCCTTCACGAGTCGCCACTTAATTTATTATATGTAAAAAGAGAGGTATCTGTGATAAGATAGGAGAATAGATGAGAATACAAACTATTTATTGTCATTAAACAACAAAAGTTTGTAATAGACAACATTAACAGTTAACTTAACGCGTGTGTTGATGTTAATATCTACTTAATTTATGGTAATTTATTTTATTTTATTTATTCATTTACTCTCCATAACTAAGGTATTGGTATTTGGCGTCTAAAAACTACGCACTGACTGCGAGCAGTTCTTCCAGGTTTAGAGAAGGTTCCGAAAATTCAACTCGGAGAGAATCGTAGAGCATCTGAAGGAGGCTGCGTTTTACCTCTCATTCATTGGCCGTTGGCTCTTAAAACTCTACTTCCTCCGAGAGCTTAAAGTTCTACTTCCGGTCTGATCATTGATATGTCCAGAGTTACCTCAGAAGAAGAAGTTTTAGTTCAAAGAACGGTTTTTCTAAAAATATCATTAAGGGAGCATCTCAGCATTCTCATTCCCAAAACAGATATTTAATTAGTCAATCAACACTGACAAGTTCTGAAGACAGAAAATGAGTCTTGCTTTACTTTAAACTTAAGCATCATTTGAAGTATCATAACAAACAGTAAGGGTATCATACATTCTAAGAGTGTACATTGGTCGACTTTTAACTGAGGGACTCATTTGAAGTCTCCAGTTAAGTATTCAACATAAAATAGGTATTTCTGCAGTGATTTCCTGACCCTGTTTTTCAAAGTCTTAATACTGAATTTCTTATATTAGTATGGTAGTTTGTTGTACACTTTTGTCCCCTTGAATAAAATTATGAGATTAGATTTTGTAATCGAAAGCTCGCAAGGTTAATATGTAGAAACTCTGGTTTCTCACTATTAGTGTTTTCAAACTATGCATATTACTTAACCACGTTGAAAAATTTCACCTTTAAATTTAAAGAGGAATCCATGTATAGGACTATTAGAAAGTTATTCTCCCTTAATAATGAATATGTAAATATAATATTTACCTCTGTGTCTCTTGAGGGATTTTGTGTACCAATAAACAGAGACTCTTATTTGTCTTTCATCTTCCAGGTTGTTTAACTGCAGTGTGCCATCCTCAGCTGGAGTGCATGGTTCTGGCATTGATGATGATGACGATTGATCTGTCTATAGAAGACAATTAAACAATGTATATAAATATCCGATGCCTATAGAATACAGTAGAACAGAATATTTTTATTTTCGTTAAGTCTATAATTAAGCAATAGACAACCTCATTTGAAAGATACAAACATGATTTATGAATCACTATATACTACATTATCATACTTTATACATACATCATAACAACAAAATTTACATTCTGGCATCACCGATCAGTACATAAGTTTCGAGATTCAATAAAGTCATTAATGTTGTAACAAGGCATTGCCATTACACCATTATATATTTTAGTTTGAAATTTATCCATAGACAAAAGGTGCATGTAGATTGGTAATATGTTCATAAATCTTATACCTACACTTACATAGATTTTCTTTAATTTTAGATAGTCTAGAATATGGTCTATTAATTTATTAACACGATCTAGTATTATATGCATGTATATTTTGTCTATAAGCCATTCATATAAATCAATACAGGGTATTTCAAAACAATACTGACATCGTTTGGGAGGTGATTCCTGACACCAAAATAAGACAAAAAGTATAGAACAACCTGGGTACACAAATGTTTTCTTTCGGAGTTATAGGCTGCCGGAAACATGAAAAACTGAATTTTAAGGGTACATAGCTCCAAAACTATGGGACTTACCGTAGTCGATTTAAGACTTCACTTAGGAACTAATATGTGCCCTATCCAAAAATCCATCTTTCAAAATCTTAAGGTACTGACGCAATAATTTTTATAGAGGCAGTTTGGCTACGGGCATATAATTTGAAGTACTCATCAACTACCTCTATAGAAATTGTTGCGGAAGTACCGCAGGATTCTGAAACACGGATATTTGGATAGGGGCCATACCAGTTCCTAAGTGAAGTCTTGACCCGACTACGGTAGGTCCCATAGTATTGGAGCTATGAACCTTTAAAGTTCATTTTTTTCATGTTTTTGGTAGTCTATAGCTCCGAAATGAAGCACTTGAGCACCCAAGTTGGTCTATACTTTTTGTCTTGTCTTCTTGTCTTGGTGTCAGGAATCACCTCCCAAACGTTGTCGGTGTTGTTTTGAAACACCCTGTATAATTAACCACAGTCTTAATTTTTAACTTAGCAAAGACTAGCTTATATTGATTATTACTAAACACACCACAAATTATTCTAAAAGCCTTTTTAAAGTGATTAATATGTTTGCTGTTACTCCAAAATATTAAATCATACACTAATATACTTCGAAAAAAATAAAAATTAGCAGTTCCTAAATAATTATTTGGTACTGTGACTTTTAAGCGTAATAATCATATTTCTGTGATAATTTGCTACATACATATTTTATATGAGGCTTCCAAGCAGTGGCAGCTCGTGAAGCTTAAAACAGATAAGGCACATCAAAAATATCTACATTTAAGGATAATGATAGAAGTTATTTAAACATAGGTTATTTGATGGGTTTCGTATATCATTACTAGTCTTAAATTTTTGGCCGTAACAAATTCCTCTACAACATGCTTAATGAAGCTCTACAATGCCAGCATTTAGCTTCCGTTTCTCATGAAATTCAGCAACACTAAGCGTAGGAAAGGACAGTTATTATTAACACCATCACACTTCCTGAGAATGTTCACAACATATTATAATCACCAGTGGTGCCCCCCCCCTTATGTCCATGACGCACCCCTCTAATTGTCTATCCATAGGTGTTCTTCCATGAAAAAAATATCTTTTCGATTAATTTTTACACCCCCTCAAGCATATTTATATAGATTTTTAACACCCCCCAAATATTTCAATGACGCAATTTGCGTCATAGCCCCCTCTTCCTTGTGGGCACCCCTGTAATCACGAAAAAAATTCTAAAATGGGCGTTGCACTAGATATAATTTTGCGACTGTACAATAATTCTAATTCAGGTTGCAATTTTGCACCATTAATTCTCGTGAACATTTCCCAAGTTGTCAGAAACTTGCCCTTGTAAACGAAAAATAGCTTTGATCTATGAGGCACACAAATCACCTGAAAACTGAAACCTGTCATTAACACTATAATCAAAGCTACTTTTAATACTCTAATCACACATATGCTAATCGTATCACTAAAGTTCTACAGTTGCCAATCTATTGCTGTTACTATTCTCATGTTCAATGTCTTTTCATCAAAGACTCATTTAAGGAAAGTTATTTTCATACAATTTGCGAACAGCACTACTAAAATAATTGGCGGATCCCCGGATATTAATAGCAGTGATGTCCTTCTTTTGAATAGAATCAAAGAGGATACAAACATGCAACATGATATTGTGACAAACCCAGCCAATAAATAAACTGAGGATCTTGCAATGTTTGTACAAATCCTGTTACTTCAATACAATATTTTTTGTCACTTGGTTCGGTATCTTTTATGTTACTCAAAATATTTAAACAAATGATCTTTTTGCTCAAAAACAGACTTAACTGTACGAAGTCGGATGTCTGTTGAACAATATCTAACACATTTAGTGAAATAATCTGCTCTTTACGGAGATTTGATATATATATATATATATATATATATATATATATATATACCGTATCTTGTTAATCCTGAATATATATAGTGGGGTGCAGTCTTCATCAAAAATAAGAATCCCAATCTAAATTACAATTATTGTTTCACACAGCAAGGAAACTTTATTCTTCAAGTCGTGACATAAGTTTCTCTGATGTGCGTAACAATAAATGTAATTTAGATTGGGATCCTTATTTTCGATGAAGACTGCACTCCACCTTCTGTTCGCTCTTACTGATGCTCTATCGCATATTTGACATACGAATCTCTCTGGGAATTTTTCTATTCTCATTTATTTGATTGGTCTAAAATTGTTGTTGCTAAGCCACCAACAATCCAGTCGGAAACTTCAAAATAACCACAGAATCTTTCAAATACTTACTTGTCGGCTTGATCGCTAAGTTTTGAATTAATTATCTGCTTCATCGTCTTACTTATTTTGGATACAATATGTTTTATACAATAAGACAAAGTCCCATCCAGAAGTTAATTTTAAATAGTTTTATTGTATCTTTATTGGTGCTTGAACTTTCCAAATCGTCTTTCAAAACAATTGGCTCGTCTTTTGGTGCGTGGAGTCCTACGTTCGTTTCCAGGTCACACCAACTGGGCTTTATAGTGACCGAACACCGTGTGCGTTGGTTTTCTCGGGATTCTCTCGTTTCCTCCAACTTCCTTCATTCTACCATTTCATTCATTTTCATAATTACCGTCTTCTTAAGCCTACATGGCATATAAGTAGAATGAAAAAACTTACACATTTCGATTTTTTCTTACACGTTTCAACGACGTCTAGTCATCATCTTCGGTGCGTAGTCATCAACAGTACGTTAGCGGTATTATTTGAGCGGTAAGCGGTATTATTTGAGGAGATTAAATTATTATGTTTGTGTAGAGAATCCCGCCTCTTCCCAAGCGGAATCTGAATTGACACTGCTGTCATTAACCCTTCAAGTGAGTTCTTTGAAAGCAAATTCAAGATTGTATTTACTGCCAAAGAAGTACAATGCGGGTTTCTCTAGGGTAGGAAAGTTATCAGTAATGTGGATCCAGGAATTAACATGTAATTCATTAATAGATACGTACCGAGGAAGAAGACAAGAAGTCGCTGAAACATATAAGTAAATTTTAATTTTACCGGTGGGAAAGTAAGTTCAAAATTAATATTATATTATTATTACTAAAAGTGCCAATACTCTAAATGTGAACCTTACATTTAGACAATTTATGGGCTTTTTTGCCGCCATTTATGTACTATGAACATCATAGCTTTAAAATTATGTAGGCGCATGAGAGGATGATTCAAATTAACAAAAAAATGGTTACTTACCAATATATTGTAAAGTAGGAAAACTAAATATTTTCCAAACGTATCGGAACAAGCTAGTTCCATCTTCAATGGTAAGGTAACATCAATAGAAACAGATAAGAGAAATATGTTATGGGAACAGGAATACATACCACCAAATGAATGTAACGTAAAAAATGGATCTAAAAAGAACGAGGAGAGCACAGTCGAAGAAAAAGAGAAAGTTTATCCTTGCTACCTTGCTACTGAAGGCGAAACTAGCTTGTTGTTCCGATACGTTTGGAGAATATTTAGTTTTCCTACTTTAGGATATATTGGTAAGTAACCAATTTTTTGTTAATCATAGCTTTAACCTAGCAATATAACCCGTAAGATCAAATATCTCGGATATACGTGCTATTTCAACAAGCTTACATGCTTCATTTACACGTTTTTAGGTAACAAATGTAGAAACCTTGTTCGATAAGCTATCCTGATGGAGGCAGTGAAGATGTTTTCAAAGCAATTCCGAAGGAATACTTACTTGACGTATCCGGTAGAGCCGAAGCTTAGCATTCACAATGTTGACGCTCCCGCCGTTTCCTGGCGATGGATAACTGATGTTGAAAAGCAAATGCAGGACGTCCGCATTGTTCCACATCTCTTCATCAGTGTTCCGCGGGATATCGCCTGAAAAAACAATCGATTTGGCTTTAGTGGAAACGAAGAATATTACCTAATAGCGACAGGTTCTGCTTTTACCTCAAAAACACCGGCTATGCTTTCGTAACCTAACCTAAAGTAATGCTATGTCTTCGTTGGAAAACAAACTCTTATTAAACGAACTAAATTCTTCTGTAGTCGTACTGGAAGTTAAGCTTTAATTTCTGTTAATAACATACAGTAAGCCCAAGATTTGACAGACCACGTAATCAACGGACTGGGGATTTAACGGATATAGTTTGACTAACGTAGTAAATGTACTTAAGAGAAAAACGAGGATAGGAAACATCATCTCATACGTAAAGAAATCTTCAGATCTGATATGTTAGCTTCATAAGAATATTTTAGGCAGTTTAGATCTTTGATTATTGAAACAACATTCAACGAGAAAGCAACTGAAGCATGAGGCTTGCTTTTTACCCTTCTAGTATGAAATAAGAAGACTTTTGCTGCGAATATGATACATATATTTAATGTTTTACATTTACATCATACAGAAAAAAGTGTAATAATCCGTTTTGAATATAACACAATTTGCAACTTAACAAACTTCTGATTTTAGGAACACCTTCGCCTATTAGTCCATTATATCGTGGGTTTACTGTATTTTAAAGATAGATTTTAGTTTTAGTTGTCTATATGCTCAAAATCAGAACAACAAACATTAGTTTATAAGAGTAATTTTTACAAGATTTTTGTTATCAGATTTGCTATATTCGCAATTTTTAATTTTCTTCTGTTGAAGGAGTTCTGAGACTCTTTCTTTGATTTGTTTGTTTTTCATTTTGTTCTTTCTATATATATTTTTTCCGATATTATTAATTTCCTTTATAATAGTAAATGTAAGTGGGAAAATAGAATCATCTCTTCACAGACTAAATAAACCAGCAGGTCATCTGTAATTGTCGGAAGTCATGGACTGTGTACCATTTTTACTAGTGCGCCAATATTTCAAGTAGATAAACAAATGTAATTGGTTGAGAGGGAGAGAAATCTCAGCGTAAGTGACGTGTGGTTAATCATCCATTTGATGAGAAGTCACCTGTTCTAAACCATTGGCAGCCATCCAAAGGCGAAGGGAAAACACTGCCTATTCCTGGCTGGGAGCTGCCAGATTGTCTGGCAAATCTACCGTTGCTAATTCTGGAGCCCAGCTCCACTTTGTAAACAGCTACGCAAACCAAGGTCATCTCGTACGAAAGCGAAATTTGCTACATAAGTAAAGGGAAAATCACCAAACTGGAGCTGAAATACTTCCTTGTATAGCGCAAAAGTAACAAGTTTGGTTCCGTGTATCGTACACGGAACAATTCTGTGCCGGACTAATATTATGTATGGATGGATTTTATTTTTCCTTACGTTATTTTGGTTAATATTTTAAATTTGTCATTTTTTAAGTTAGTACGTATGGCCGAACCATAACTGAATAAATACAAAAATTAAAGCTGAAGAATTAAAATGGCTTTATTGAACAGGGTGAGATTCAGTTAAGACTGTGTTCTAGAACCTAATCCTTGTCATTAAGACATAACAAAGAGTAAATACAATAAAGAAGATATATGATAATCATATTAACAATGAAAGAGTAACAGGATACATATATAAGCAAATATATCATCATCATCACGGATATTCTGCCTCATTGGCAGGACACTTGGTGCAACTGAGAATCTTCAATGCTCCATGGTGTTCAGTTAACTTCTTTGTCTTCACGTAAGATTTCTCTGTTTTGATATTGTCCATCAACTATTCTAACACCTTATTGATTTTCTCAACAAGCGCCATTCATTCTTGTCGCCGTTACAATATTATTAGTGTTCATCTTGGGTAAAATGTGTTCCTTTCTTTTTAGATTAAAAACAAATCGAACACATGAATTATACATTTTTTGTACGGTTTTCGAATTGTAATAGAGAAAGTATAAGAGAGTGCGACCAAATGAAACTGGGTGTTCTGACAAGTTATTGAGAGTCAAATGTTTCAAGGAATCACTTTTATCAATTAGAACTGAAATATTTTATTTTCTTTGCCAAAGCAGAAATGACTTCGGAGACTAACAAACTTCAAAAAGAATAAAAATCCAGATAGCAGTAAAGGGGTGATTAAAAAAAAGAAAGAAAAAAAAAGAAACGACAATGATTTCCAAATACAAATTAATAAAACCAAGTATATTAGGAAAACTAATCTAAATAAATTTGGATTTAGGGCAACTAAACAAAAGATGGGACATCTAATAACACACACACACACACACAAAATAGAAGTTCTGTGTACAGAACCACAGCGTATGGATTCGATGTACTTTGTTACACACAATCCAAATTTCGAAACCCCAAGACGAAACGATTTTTTTTTTTTTTTAATGGGTGAAAACCTTTAGCAATTTTGAATAGGAAGGGAGAACACACGTTTTTCCTCCATAAAACAAAATTGACTCAGTCAATCGTCCTGGCGTTTCGAAATTTGAATTCTGTCTAACAAAATACATCCAATCCATATCTTGGGGTCCACTGCACAAACTTTTATTTGTGTGTGTGCCAGGGGGGGCAGGAGGGGGCAATTGCCCCCCCCCTAAGAGTTTGAGGGATACATATACTTTAATGGATTGTCTACTAAGATACTGCTACAAAATGTGGAACTCTTATATCGGTGATGCTTTTGCCCCCTCAACCAAAGTCTGAAATGACGCCCTTGGTGTGTGTGTGTGTGGCTGTGCAATTCTTGTACAACTTTATCAACGAAAAGAAGGAGTAACAAACAGTTAATGGTATTATTGACATGTTAACTTCTACAATTTAATTGTCAACAAGAGGAGTCAATACATGTGTTGAAGCAGTTCTGTACGAATTATGCTGTTTTTCTTGTAGTTAAACTGTTTTATCTATTCACTTCAAATTTCAACAATTATATAATTACTTATCGAGTGTATACAATACATTGTAATGCCTGAAATTGTTCATCTAGTAATGTCCTCGTCAATTTTTAACGAAGAACATTACTAGGTGAGTAATCTGAGGTATTCAACCTTCTCTGAGGTATTCAAATTTTCTTTTTTCTTTCTTTTTCTTTTTTCTTTTGCTCTGAGGAAGGACCATGGCTTGATAACAGTGAAATATAGTCATGGCGCATAGATACATAAGGCTACAAAGTCCGTTCCCTTGTTTTAACCAGAGGTCTATTTGTCAGTAGAGACATAGTTCCCTATGGCCCCATCGTCATCCATTTCCCGTACGCCCTGGATTTCTTCACGGAATACTAAAGTCTGGGTTCTTGTTAAAGTCTGGGTATAGTTCAACTCTCAGAGTAATGATGAAATTCTGCTTGAAAATAGCTGGCCAATTTGCCTTCCTTCGTAGTAACAAATGGTCTGGTCGTTCTGTCAGTCTCTACTGCATTTGTGTGGATGTTAAAAAACTGTTTAGAAGTGACATGAAGTATTTGAACAGGGTTCCCAAGAAATTATTATTGTTTTCAAGTTTTTTAATTTTTTCAAGGGGGTAAAAAGTTTATATGAGTAAAAAACCCATAAAAGACGTTTTTACCTCTCTAATCATATTTAATCATGAAAGTCTTAAATACTTTTTTTCAGTTCTTTGTTCATTAGAAGCTAATGTTGCAATTCTCCAGTGACACATGCATCGAATCACCAAAGTATTGAAGTATTGAAGTCAAAGTATTGAAGTCAAAATTAATCTTTATTTCTTCTAATTGCAAAAGATTTTCGAATACTCTTTAGAAAAGTATTGGCTTCTCAAGCATTAAATATATTAGTGAATTCAGTTCTTTTATTCATTATTGTTGTTGGAAGTTAAAGTGCACTTATTCCCTCTAACACTATTGTTTGACACTAATGTTTAGTTTGTCAATTATATTATCATCATAGACAGGGTTACCAAATTTCATGCAGCTAGCAAGAGGACATAACATGGTTGAAACTCACCTCTGTATCTCTTACAATCTTTCTTATATCAGGGTATAACGTCGGTTATTGCTGTAACCTTCGTCAGCATTTATTCTTTTTTTTTTTTTTTTTTAAAAAAAAAGGGTTGATTCATTACATATTGAAAATTTTTGGAAAGAAGGATCATCTGAACCTCTTTATAACTTTTCCCGTTTCTCCCATATTATTATTATTATTATTATTATTATTATTATTATTATTATTATTATTATTATTATTATTATTATTATTATTATTATTATTATTATTATTATTATTATGTGTTTATGTGTGTTTCTTTTTATGAAAACTGTTTTTTTTATAATTCCTTCTATCTGAATACAAAAAAGAAGATTCCGTAAAACAGACGTCCACCTTTTCCTGCATTCAGCTAGGAGCAACCACAAAAAATAAAAACCTCCTTTAACAAAAATTCTACCATAAAAAAAAAAACTAATAATGATTCTGTCCAGCTGATTCAGGAGATTACTGGTAATAAAGGAGCTTGTTCTAATTGTTTTTCTTTAATAAACATGGACATATTATTATATTTTAAAAAGCCATTTTCCAACAATAAAAAGAAGATGACATATCCAGAAAATAGGGTTTTTCGTAATCCTGGCCAATGGTATTTTGTTGTTCCTGACAGGTCACTTGCTGCAACTCAAAAGCTTTCATGTACCACGGTTTTCAACTGACTGCAGGTCTTCGCGTTCAAATTTTCTGTTATCGACTCTGGCTATTTTACTCTCTCGCTCTCTTTCCTGTCATCATACCTTCAAGCACGTCCCTCATGATATAGTTCCTTTTTAACCAATGTCCTAGCCAATTTCTCCACCTCTTTCGAATTACATCTAAAATTGTCTTTCACTTCCCTATTATTTCTAGCACTCCCTGAATTGTTTTCTGTTCAACCCACTTAATTCTGTCCATTCTTCTCCATACCTCATCTCGAAAGCGTCTAATCTTTTCTCATGGCTTTGTGTAATGTCCAAGTTTCTGTCCCATAAAGCATGATATTTTACATGAAATATTTTATAAGTCCATTTCTTAACTGTTTATTCAAGCACCAATATAACAGACGTTTCTTCTTCTCAAATGCCTCTTTAGCATTTAATCGTTAGTTGATCGAGGAAAGAAACAATTTCATTCAATAATTCAGCAATATCTATCTCCATTTTCTTTTGCTGAAGATTGGAGTCAATAGTCAAGTTGTATTGTGGACTCTACCTGAAGGCGAATGTGATGAGTCGAAGAAGCGAGACACTTCCCAGAAGATAACAAGAGCATCCGGTGTTTCGTACTTTTTCATTGCATTCCATGTGAAGGATCCTTGCAACACGACAGCTGTTTGGAGACGTCTTTCATGGCGATAGATGTCCAACAACTACTTCCACAGCTGTGCGTGTTAATTGTTTAACATGAAGACTTTGAGACATTTGTTCGCAATCAATGTCCGGCCTACGCACATCAGCACAAAAAGTACGATTAAAAAAAAAAAAAAAAGTTTCGTGCGAAGGACCAGACACGCACTGTGGGAAAAAATAGTTAGTGAAGTCGCTGAGCTTCTAGGATAAACGTTACTGTTTCACACCAACAAACGATGCGAAACGCATGAACTAAACAGCATCTGCCTTCATCATGAAAGCAGTGTTGCCAAAGACATCGAAAGAAACGGAATACTGGAAGAAATTGATGTAAAACAGAGAAATTCACGAGAAACTATTTCTTTCTCTGCTTTATTCTGGAACTTTGTTTGGGGGTCGATGTTATTTCATTGAAGAGCCATTTTCTCTATACTCACACTCTAGTCTCACGACTGTGAGCTGATTGAGATTGTTTCTGATCATCGCCCAAACGCTACCGTCTTCAGTTTCAACCTGTAGTTGACTTTGGACATGCACATTCGAATCACGTTTTTTTATCACGACGTACAAATTTCACTCAGGTAAATGTATGTAAAAATAAATGAGAATAAAATACAAAAATGTTGCCAGCAAGTTTCCTTTCCGGGGAGCATAATTTTCTTTTACATAATATACTGTATTTTTTCAGCAATATTTCAATTACAATTACCAGCACAACTACATACCTTTCCCTACACTTTATTTTGCCAACCCCTAGTCTAGAGGCTAGCGACTGTTTTTTGATGCTCGAAGTCCCGAGTTCGATCCTAGTGAGACAGCAAGTTAATACACTTTCTCTAATTCACATTTTTTGTTCTAACTAGCAAATAGTGAAAAGTGTTGCGAAAGATTTACGAACTCCAAACCCTCAACTCGGGAACCAAAGGCCTGCACACCATCATAATGCGTATGGTTACTAACCTTTTCAAGGTCTACCACTGTGCCAAGTTTAATAAAGATAAATCATCCTTATGATTGACTTTAAAAAACAAAATCAAACTAAGCGCAGAAAAGAAGACAATCATGGGGAAGAAAAATGAATTTTCATGGTTTAATTTCCCAGGTTTATTCTCTTTAGGCTAAAGGGGACGGAGAATTGACGAAAGTGAATTATTGTGAAATTAAATTTTTGCGCTCTCTCACCGGGAATCGAATTCCGTACTATATGCACTAATGGAACATGCACTAGTCACTTGGCCAATGGAGAGGGCTATGAGAATAAATACATTGTTTGAAGTTTGTGAAAAATCTCCAACGGAGGAAGTACCTATGTATCGTCTCTCTCCTTATTCACAGGACGCTTTACTAAACTACTGTCATCTTTCAACAAGCTTCAGTTATCAACCAATATATTTTAAGCTTAACCTGACACATTTAGATCTGGTCTGTTCTATACAAATAAAACATAGAGCTGGTTGCAGTCGTTGTTCTTATGGCCATGATCGGCGTCATCAACTCAAGCTCGATAGTGCGTCACAGCGCCTGATAGGACTGCAACACATTGGACGGTGAACAGTATTTGGGAAGTATATTGTCAAGGAGAAACAGCACGAATCCTCAGCAGAGATAATCCTCTGTTGTACAAAGCTTAATTTTTAAACTCGGATATACGTATATATTCAAAAGGTTTTGAAAAAGTTCCTTATTTTTTCCACGAGAATAGCAGAATGGTTCATTGAATATGTTTTGACTAATTCCTCTTTAAGTCTAACTTGAATATTCATACACATAGCCAGCAGCTTAGTAGTTCTGCCTAGTTTAATAATTTATAACGAACAGAAAATGTTTAGAGGCTGAAGGGGATGGATGATAGTACAGTGAAACTTCTACATAACGGACATCGATGGGAAATAAATATTGTTCGTAAATAAAAGGTGTTCTATAAAGGAAGGTTACACACAAATTTAAATTACTCACAACTCACGCAGTAATTATATGCACCATACAGTAAATGCATAAGTTTTACAGTAGATATAGACTTCTATAGGGAGACAAAAATAATCGAAAACGACCGATATTAATATCGAATCCTTAGTTTTGAGGGGCGCTAAGTTAATTGGTGGCAGTCTTAATGTCATTTAACCCTTTCACTGTGGAAGGCGACGGAAAAAAAATTCCCTAACCTGCGAATGTCGATTATAGTCGACGTGTTAAAATTTGTCTGTATCTTGGTTTTGTCGATTGTAGTCGCCAAAGGTTTTCTGTGTGATTTCTATTGTTTATCGAAAACAATAGAACACAAAAAAATGAACGGTACAACTTTGCGACTACTCTCGACAAAGCCAAGATACGGACAAACAAATTTTAACACGTCGACTATAGTCGACATTCGCATGTTAAGGAAATTTTGTTTCTGTCGACAAAAGTCGACTTCCTCTGTGAAAGGGTTAAGCTCAAGTTAGTCTCCAGTGACGTCAAGACCCCCTTACCTGTCTTAGGGCAAATAGGAGGAGCAGATAAAAACTTTAAAATTATGAATTGGACACTATGATTAGCGGATCGCTTGGGTAAAGAGTGACAATTGCGAAGTCGTTTAGCCCTAAATCCGTTATTACCTAGGGTGGTGAAAAGGCGTTGGCATGTAAAAATAATTGGAAATGATCAATATTAGTGTCGAATCCATAGTTCTCGATGTCGCTGAGATTAATAATTACATTATCAATAGCGTTAAGGTCCAAGTTCATCTCCAACGGTATGGGGATCAGAAAAGGTGAAAAATAAAACGTCCCAAATGACTGAGATTAATGTCGAATCCGTAGTTTAAATTCGTCAAGGTATTAGATTACAATCGCGATGACATTTCAGATAGTTCGAAAAAATATAAGAGGACTTATCTGTTATTTTTCAGGGATATGTTGTTAAATTCTGATGGACTTTCAGCGATGTTCTGTAAAGAATTTTATGACCTAACAACGTTGTATCTAGTTGAAAATACGTGGATATTAGAATTTAAATTTCCTTTAATTGAATCCATGTACTAAGTGCATAGCCTATGCACTATGCACTAGCCCAGAGGTTCAATGCCGCGTTCACAAAAGCTCTCCACTGACTTCTATTCTTAGTCAACTGGATCCGGTTTTTACTTTGTATCCCTATTTCTGCGAGATCCATCTTAATATTATCCTCTCATCTGTGCTTAGATCTTCCTAATGGTCGTTTTCCGATTGGTCTTCCAGTTAAAAATTTAAAAGTGTTCCTACTTTCTTCCATTCTGGCTACACGACATCCCCACCGAAGCCTCCTAGACTTGATGACCCTAACAATGTTTGGTAAACCGCATAAATTATGTAGTTCCTCGTTATGAAGTTTCCGCCATTCCCCATTCCCGTTCCTCTTGGGTCCGAATATTCGTCTCAGGATCTTGTTCTCAAATACTTTCAGTCTATGTTCTTCCCTCAGAGTAAGTGACCATGTTTCGCAGCCATACAGAACAGCAGCATGATTATCGTTTTATATGTTTTAACTTCAAATTCCTCGACAGAATTCGCGACGACAAGAGATTTTGAACCGAATAGTAACACGAATTCCCTGCTTTTAGTCTACATTTAATTTCTTCGTGAATATGATTTTCGCCCGTTAATATTGATTTGAAAGTATCCACTTTAGCAAAAGTATTATTCGATATTTTAACACATCCATAATTTGCCATATTACGATCCCAACGAACTTCCATGTATTTAGTTTTCTCTGTATTTACTTCTAAACCCATGTCCCTGCAAGCGTTTAATAAGACCTCTGGATTTCTTTCTATTGTTCTCCTATCGTCCCTTATTAAATTTACGTCATCAGCATACGATATAACCTGGTGAATACCATTCAACTCTAGGCCATGCTTGCTATCTTTGATTTTCCTTATAGCGTATTCCAGAACAAAGTTGAATAATAATGGCGACAATGCATCTCCTTGTTTCAGGCCATTTTCTACATGAAAGCTCGTGGACAAAAATTTTCCTATCCGGACTTTACTTTGGGATTCATTTAAACACATCTTAATTAATCTAATTAGCTTTTCCGGTATTCCAAATTCTGTAAGAATGTTGTACAATGCTTCTCTCCTAACCGATTCGTAAGCCTTTTTAAAAATCAATAACTAATTGATGTACCGGGGTATTGTATTCCCACTTCTTTTCAAATATTTGTAAAATGGTAGATATTTGATCGATAATTGATCGATTTCGTCTAAATCCGCACTGAAAATCTCCAATAATTTCATCTGTGTGTGGGGTCAGTCTTGCTAAGAGAATGTTTGAAAGGATTTTACAGGATGTTGACAGAAGAGAAAGATAATTATTATAGTCAATTTTGTCGCCTTTCATGTGAATTGGAACAATGTCTTCTTTCCACTCTTGTGGCAATTCTTCCTTGTTCCAGATAAGGAGAATGAGTTTGTGTATCTTGTTCCACAATTTTTCGCCTCCAGCTAAAATTAACTCAGCCGGAATTTCGTCTACCTAGGGGATTTGTGTTTCCTTAATTTCTTTATAGCGATTTCTATTTCTATTCTGTTAGGTTCTGGAATATACGTTTCTGCGGTGTGTATTTTCCTTTCTCGAACACTTTTTCCTTATCTATAAACTAGTTACATCCTAGACTTCGGCCAGCTATATTTTTTATATTTATATTTATTTTATTATTTTCTTTGCCCACCAAGTAATTTGCGGTTACTCAAATATTAATAATAAAATGTAAATATGGTTCCGGCCCTTGTCTTAATAATAAACAACAAAATATGTTGATTTTCTGCATTTGAATTAATTAATTAATCCATTTTAAAATAATTAATTTGAAACAAATTATTTAAGTTCTAAAATTAAATTCTCACAATATATTACGGTAGAAATACTCAAATTCAGAATTAATGCTCAAATCTAAATGTGATTTTACGCTATTGAGTATTACTGAAATTGAAACAATGAGCTTTTAAGTTGCAATTAAATCGTGACGTGCAGCCAATTTGCAGTTTTAAATATGCAAATTTCTTGCACATTAGTGACATCTATTGGCGACATCTATTAGGGTGACGCACTGACTTGTTGGTCTTTTATAAATAGGACGTGTTGACACATAGTGTATAATGAGCGGTACTTACAAGATGGAAAGAAGCTCTGCACTTTCTCTGTGTAGGACTCGACGGGCATCACTTGAGGCACTTTGGTGAGACGCAAGATGTCTTCGATTACCTCTCGTTGTCCTTCAGGAAGAGATGCGTTCACTGTCGGAGTTTTATCCACGAGACCAAGGTACGTCAGGATTTGCTTTTGCACAGATTCAATACGATGCGCTCTGGCCCTACAAATAACATAAAGACATACATCAAAACCTTTTCCTCAATTAAATAAGTACATGCACATCTAAGTCTAAATATATCATGTATAGTTATAATAATACTTTTGAGAAGGTGGACAAGTTTAAATAAAAGTAACAAATAGAAGGAAACATACACACTGTTGATCACAGGCCTCATTACATGTATTAGTCCGCGCAAAATTTGCGGTTGCAACCTAACGTGCTTTTTTTTTTTATTTCTTTAAAAAAAAATGTAACTGTGATTCTGTGAAAAAAGTTTCGGAGGACAAGTAGTCGCGAAACGCAAAATTTGTGTTGCTGATCTCATGTCACAAATTAACAAACTGAGCTCCTTCGTGGCTAAGCGGTTAGCGTACGCGCCTTTGGCGTGGGAGATCCGGGTTCGATTCCCGGTGGGAGCTCATGTGGTTCGGATTCCACGTTAATCAGTAGGTCCACGTCTCATATAGCCTCGCTGCTGAAAGGGACGCTAAACTAAAATCAACTCAACTCAAATTAACAAACTCAATAAGAGAGTTATTATTATTGTTTATTTAAAGTGAAGTCCATGTTTGTTTGTTCGTGTTCGTATTTTTCTCACGAGAACTCAGCATGTCTTCTTTCCTACAAGTTAACTACGCGTCACCATTTTTTAAATATATTTTTTTAAAGGTTAGGTTAGGATTTAGATTTCTGGGCTTTCGGCATCTAAGGCCATTTAGCCCTTCACGTTTTGAGGGATGACGTCCCTCGGCGAGCACACAGTCCGGGGAAAGGGAAGGAAGAAAGGATTGGGGAAGGAAGGAAGCGGCCTGGGACCTATAAGTTAGGTACCACCCCGGCATTTGCCTGGTGTGAATGAGGAAAACCCAGGAAAACCTCATTCAGGGTGGCTGGCCTGAAAAAGCGTTTCACACTTTTTCGACCGAGTGCCCCCACCGGGAATCGAACCCGGGACCTTTTTTTTTTTTAAGAATACTGCAATGTTGACAAGGTGCTGTGACCAAATCAATAGACATTGCAAACTAAAGTGGATAAATGCTGAAGAAAGATGGTTCTGGAAAAAGTTGGAAGATCTTCATCCAGCATACAATATCGGAAACATTTTCTTCTGACCTGGGCATCAGGCGCCAAAGTAACACGGTTGATCATGTATCTTGATACGCCCTTGTAACTTTTATACTTACGAACAAAACACGGTGAAATTTTGTACCTTGAAAATATCGGCAGGGGACATTGTTTACGTACTCTGTGATACAACAAAGTTAACAGTGTTGCCAACCCAGTGTTACGTTGTATTCTTTCAAACGGCACTACGTCAGGTTATTACACACTTCAAATCTACATATAAAAGGAAAACACAATACTACACTAGTTATGCAATATTGCAAACTCAGGACGCTACAGTATCACAAACATCGAAAAATAACAAAATTTTGGGGAGTTCTACAACAGTAATAATGCAAGTGAGACGGACAAGGTAATGCATATTCAAAGTATTATAATTGCGAATACTACGATCATCATATGACGCATTTCGAAGAAGTAGAAACAAAATTATAAGCAACTGAAAAATTAACTTTCTTCAAAAAACTTTATTTCGAAAAAAATATTAGGTAAGTATCCCATCGAATTACGCATGTGATTTTTCAATAGACATAGATCATAATGCAATTTAATATCTCAAACCATTGTGAGATATAAAAAAGTAAAATTTGATACATTGCTTAAAATGGTGTATTTATGGAAACTTTCTAAGACAATTTTAGATTTACTTTGCTTTTATAACATTACAACAATATTATTTGGCAGATGTAACTGTAATAAGTTCTGGAAATTAAGCAGTGTTGCACAATTGTTACAAGTTTTTATCATAACTCCAGAATAATTTGAGATATCAAATCATTGCAAACGCCATTGTGATTTCCATATGTATTGAAATCATTTATTCAGTTGGACGAGGTATTTATCTAAGCAGTTTTTTCCAAATAAAGGCTGTTGAAAAAGAAAAGGTCAAATTTTCAATCGCTTGTAACTTTGTTCCTATTCATTGGATATCCATCATATCATGGTTATAGAATTAGACGTTAAAGAACTTTGAATGCGCGTTGCTACCTCTATCTCATTTGCATTATTGCTGCTGTAGAGGCCACCAAAATGTGGGTGTTAGTGATATTGTAGTGTCCTTAGTTTGCAACACTACATGGCAAGTGCGGTATTGTGTGTTTTCTTCTTAATGTAGATTCGAAATATTTAATAACCTGAAATATGTAATAGTGGCGTTTGAAAATATACAACTTTAGGTGGGGTTGACAACACTGTTAATCTTGTGCTATCTAGAGTATACGAAATAATGTCCCCCTGCCGATATTTACATGGTACAATATGTACTTTAATATCCTTCAGACGTAAAATTTGTTTTACGTGCCTCCATCAATCGTCCATCCCTCTGGTGGTCCCTCTCCCCAAATGCCCCTTCTGGATCCGCCAGTGAATGGAACACTAAGACAGAGCTTTCAAACCGGGATTATACTAGTCAAAACGAGAGGTATGGCAACCCTCATTCTTACGTAGAAGGGACTGTTAGCACATTTCCCCTCCGTCTCTATTAGTTGTATAGGAAGCGTCCCCATATTTTGTTTTGCAAAGATGACAACCCTAGGACACACAGATATTCAAAAATCACTTTTTCGGCATGTAGAGAACATGAAACGTGTGATTCCGTTGAAATCTCAAATTTGATTCTTTTGTGATAGCCATACTTCGTTCTCTTCTATCGCCGCTCGAAGGCAAAAAAGAAACCTCGTTGCTTTCTATCTTTTTCAATAGAACACTACTTCATGGATTACTGATAATCCGTTCCATAAATCACACTACAGTAGAATGTTGGAAAGGAAATCACATAGGAACGTTGTGAAAGAAGAAATATGTTTTCAACTACAGACTGCATCCAACAAAATGTCGAAATGATTGCACATATCATCAACGGTATTCATGATTTTTTAAGTTAATTATAGGAAGATATATTGTTGAGATCAAGCCTAATTCATTCACAGCAAGATATCATACATATTGGTCACTGACACCTTTTAAGTAATATCATAAATATGATAGCCACTGATACACAAGATTCGGATCATTACCCAATAAATTTAACTTGAAGCGAACGGCCGCACTGAAGAGAAAAATTGTTTATAGGATATTGTTTGTGTAGAGTAGGAATGTCCATTGATAGCTGGTACCGGTATAAATAAAGCGTAAGAAAGAAGGCGGCAATTGAAAGCGTGACGATGTCCCCGAAGAACTCTTGTCTCAGACAGAGATCAACTCCATAATTCGTGATGTCCAAGAGTCTGGAAGTGTTAAGTACGTGCGACCTACGCAAAGTTTGTCACATAAACTTCCCCTTGAAACACCTGTGCAGAGGATTTCAAAACGTTAGTGGACAAGTTTCTTCAATGAAAATCTTTTTACGTCATACGAGTGAATGGAGACGCAGGTGCTACAGACGGACGTGACGAGAATGGCTTCCTATAGAACGCTAGTGTGACTACTTGCTTAATGAATAAGAAAGTGTCACTGTCTGGTCCAAACCAGTTGCTCTCCGACCAAGGAGCTCGTACCTTCATTCAACAAATGCGCCACCAAACAACTATTTACAATGTTGGAAGAAGATGCGGAGAATAGGTTTTTTATGGAAAGCATTTGAACCCTTTCTCCCACTAGGATACGCAGCGGGGATGAATTTGGACTTTAAATAATATATGGATTGTCACTATTCATCTCAGCAGCCCCAAAACTATAGATTGGACATTAAGATTTGTCGCTTTTGATTATTTTTGCCCTACCCCTCACCCCTTCCTGGAAAGTGCTAAAAATATAAGTAGGCAAGGGTCCACTCATGCACCAAAAATCATCAAAATCGGTGGAGCAGTGTAGGAGGAGATAACTGTGAAGTATCATTACATACATTTATATAGATATAGTTTGTTAATTGATTGTGCTGTCACTTTCGAAATGTTGTGATTCCTTTTTAAAATCTTCGAAACGCTAAGATCAGGCTACATTTGACCCATATCTAATTTGACGTAATAAACGAAATTGTTTTTCGGAATAAAAACCACTCCTCCACAACTCAAACTTTTGGACAGCACAATGCTCGTCACGTGCCATTACGATTGTGTTTTTGCCTTTCAACTTCCGTTGAGTCAACAGAGAACAACCACATGAGATGGCGAAACACAAATTAATCAGTCAAATCTGTTCACCGAAACTGCGTTGAATGCAATCGAAACACCCGCCAAGGTAATAACTGATGTTATTCGATTTCTGCGGAAGGGTATAAACAGCCGCCATTGATCGTCGAATGTTTAATGATTAAGCTGTTGACTTTATAAGTGACTGATTGATGTGTGCTACAGGAAGTTTAAACAAATACTTAAGAGTAGGCAAGAGTGGTACACTATCCTTGATGAAAGCGTGACATGTAACTCATAAAATGGTTCCTCAATTGTCTGACGTTGGAATTCCAGGGAACTCAGCAGCAACATACTGTATAACAGGAGACGTAGTTTCACTTGCTGGGCGCTTCGACTGGACTTGATCGATTGCACGGCAGAGATTGTCTCTTGGTACAGATGAAGTGCGACCTGTAATGAACACATTTCGTTGATCCGCGTTTCGCCATCTCACGTGCTCTTTGATAGCTTTACGGAGGTTGAAGAAACCCACCCTCGCATTTTGCTGATAACGCCAGCGTAAAACAACCTCATTTCTCCAGTACTTACGTAGGTTAATTGTCGATATGATTGGGAATTGCAAGAATTAAGTTGAAAAATGCGTTTGCTCAACGTTGTTGGTCAGGCAAAAATTTCTCGTACTTCATCCAACCTTTTACAAATACAATAAATGAGAGGTCACAGCAACAACTGAGTTGGTTAGAAAATGTGCGTCAATCACACGGCTCGACTAACGTTGCCACTTGGCTTGTTTACCGATTCTTATTATTCCATTCGGGTTGTTACGAGAGATAGTCACGGGTCAAAAGCAATCGCTGATCTGAGGGGTTAATATATTTTAGTTGTGAAGATTACCGGTATATGGGACGAAAGGACCGTAAACAGTAAACTAAGAATCCAAAAACTGCTGTAGTTGTAAATTTTAGTTCTGCCTCGATACTTTATTGAAGGGTTGTCAGTTTATTCAGATCTTTTTAAAAAGGAAGATTTTTTTTTTGTTTTTCAGACAGAAAAAAGGGATTTTTTAAAACTGATATATGATATTCACAAAATTGCATACTACAAACATGATTTCACATAGTGAAGTAGAATGATCTTAATTTGGAACAGGTTATTTTTTGTTATTTTCGACACGATCAATCAAAAATGCAATATGATTGAGACGACGTTGGCAGACGAAGGCTAAGATGCTGAAATCAAGTTGAAGATGATTTGAGTTCTGGTTAGACAGCAGCTTCCATTTTTTTTTTCTGAATGCTAAGTCACGTGGTTGAGTTGAGTTGAGTTGTTAACAGTGTGTGACAAAATATTTCTTGGTTCCTCGTATGTTTTTGTTCTCTGTCTATTGTCATTAAATGCATTCTTCGAATCCATTTGAGCGGCAGTTTTATTTCATTTTTATTATGGTCCTTTCTTTACCCTTACCGCTATTATTATTTGCTAAATATACAGCACTATTGTCTAGTCATCTAAAAATCACTGAAAGAGACTTTTATTCTCTAAAACTGGTTTTTCAATATTTTTGAGTTCTTACCACGCTAACTGCGTAATTTAAAATCCTAAAATCCACATCTTAAAAATTAAGTTTTTCTTTTTCATGCTAATGTAGGGTTGCCATTTATACCGGAAAATCAGGGACTTTAATAAGTAAAATATTAAACTTCAGTTTTTTATTATTATTATTATTATAATTGCATATGGTACTCTACTTACTATAGTTTGAGTATCAACACTCAGGGCCGGGTCCAGAATTTTCTGACAGGGAGAGCGCCAATAACTACATTTGAAATTTTTAATGCCTTTAGGCATATGTTGTGTGAATGAGAAATTGTCCTGGAAATGCTGAGTGTCTGGTCTCGGAAATCAAACCCACGACTTTCTGAAGAAAAACCCAGCGCTTTATCAACTGAGCCACGGCCACTTTGAGTCTATATAATTTTCAGTTGCTTTACATCAGGAATTTCTTTAATTATGGACACTTAGAATATGATGAATACGTACATCTTACAGAATTCTTATGAAAGTGTTGCTATTTTCACTACTAGCTTCTCACTTTAGACAGAATATATTCATAACGAAGGGGGGAGGTACACGTGCAACGGTGCATCTCCCTAAATCTGGCCCTGAGAACACAGATACGTGCTCCCTACAATTTGTGTGATTTTTTTAAAAAAAATAAAATTTTGTCTTTTCAAAGTTTGAAGTATATGTCTGGTGAGACATGGGATAAAAATGTAATTTTTTTTTACAGAACATATACACTAGAAAACTATAGTAAATATTCAAGTTTGGTATTTTACTATCAAGAAAATTATGAATTGTAAAAAATTGAACAATTAACGTAAATTTGCCAAATTAAAAATAAAGACCTTGACTTGTACAATAGATATTTTAATTGCTATTTCTGTTATATAACAGGAATCTTGAAATAGAACGAAATACATCACTCATCAGAAAAAAAAAAGAAATAATAATAATAATATGTTAACAGATTAACCTTAGCAATTAGTTCAGAAACAGTTGAGTGTAGGGCAAACACGAGTTTTCTGTGCAATTTTTGAAAATCCATAACTTTATTAACAGTGAAATATCAAAATTCAAGCTTTTATTATAGTTTTATCTTATATAGATGTACGTATACCATATTCTGCAAAATAATAATAATAATAATAATAATAATAATAATAATAATAATAATAATAATAATAATAATAATAATAATAATAATAATAATGCCCACTAGAGGTATCATAATTCAAAATTGCCAAAAATCCCCAACTTTCACATTTTTTTAAAGGGATGAAAATTCGGAATCATTTATCAGAGAAACGAGGTCTCTTACGGACCTTCATATGTACCATAACTCTGGACCCTTGTAGTAATTTCAATCAAACTTGGTACATATTTGACTTACAATCCAAAAGAGGCTAAGACATGTGTAGCACTCCTAGGGAGGTACAAACGGGTGACATTAAAAATTATCGATAGCGACCGATACTAATCTTGCATGAATACATTTCAGAGTCGTTGGCATGAATAGTGACATATCTGATGCCGTTTAACTCCAAGTTTAACCCCCATCGGCATGGGGCTGAGGAGAGGTGAAAATAACGTGTTCAAAATCGACGTTGTCTGTTGCTTGTTATCGTATCACCAGAAAATGGCTGACACGTTTGATATGAATTTTGGAACACAAGTAGTACTAACTAAAGCTGAATTTTTTGATTAAAGGCTGTAACATAAGTGGATAGGAGATCAAACATTCATGCTAAAGTAAATTATTTTGTGGATTTTTATCATTACACTTCTGTTGAAATGCGTATCCAAAGGAGGGGGGGGGATATTCAAATACTCTTCATAAATCTACTCTTCCATTGCGAGGAAAGGCATTTCAGATCGTCTATCTATAAAAATAAAAATAAAAATAAAAATAAAAATAAAAATGACTGTGCTTGTGCCTTTATAACTCTTGAATCAGCCGACCGATCTCAATCAAACTTTCAACATAGATTAGGTTCAGACTTGGGATGGTTTTTATCATTCGATTTTGACGGCAGGGGAAGATATATGAAAATGACCGATATTAGTGTCGAATCCATATTTCTCGGGGAATCCACTTCTGATCCCGTTTAAATCCCAAATTCAGCCCCGCAACTTGAGGAGGGGAGACGGGGAGATGTATAAAAATGATCGAAAATGACCGATATCAGAGAGCGCATTGGAAATAATAAAAAGTGACCGACTAACAGAACATATTAGTTTTTTTTTCTTATTTCATTCCAGCGAAGCAGGCAATTGATGCTAGTTGCTTATAAATGGAAGTATAGAGTAACACTGAAATTGTGTATTCAATGTATGAATTATTGGCTGGATCAGGTGGAAAATCTCGCTATAAAGAACCGCTGAGGAATGTGTTTATATGGACCTATTGCAGGTATGGTAATTTCATTTTCAAATACATGTCACCCCATTGTAAAATATCCATTTGCATGCTGACTGAACGTTCTGTAAAATTCCCACCAGAGAGTAATTCGTTGAGGACAGGCAAAAAGAATAATTTCAAGTTTCTACTGAAACTGCTCTCTTTCTGATGGCTACTGGCTTAACACAAAGACATTTTGTTGAGATAGGACTTCCTAGTTACAGTGTCACATATTTATTTTCAGGGCATTTTTCATACTAAATAATGTATGAACTGAGTGCAGTTCCTGACCGCTATAAAGAGGTTACAAAGCGAAGGGGAATGACGGGTCTCCTCTCAGAAAAGTTTCGCTGTATTAAAAAGCAAATGGACGAAGGATGTGTTTTACTGTTGCTAAATCATATCGAATTCTTTCACCCTAAAGCTAAGGCAATATAAGAAACGTTGAATTTTTCAAAGTTGCTCCGTGTGAGAAAATCCGTGTCATTTGTGATCTCCTATAGCGTAGACACCTTTACATAGAGAGGAGCCGGTGACCTGGCAACCACATGGAGAACGATCTCGCATCAGCAGCTTTAAAGATGTTCCCACGATGTAGACTATGTTGTGTCTGACGGTGTGAGTTCATCTTATTCATTGGGAGGTGGGGGCATCCAGTCTTTCCCAGACTGATTACAAAGACAATCTTTCGATTGGAATAATGCTGTGGGTTTGGATTGATTTCTGCTCATTTCAATTCCTATTTGACTCTGGCATTCTGCGAGTCAACAATTGTCGGAGACGAATAGAACAAGAAAAGCTCACTCAGTCATTGGACTTCCAAATTAGGTTTTACACAATGGCGTACGTAAAGAAAGTTTTGGGATTTCATCCCGTCTTGGCATGATATTGTGGGAATAGAAGAAAAATAGTATATAAGAGATGTTTACAAAAAAAAAAAAAAAAATGCTTGTCTTGAAAGAATATGACATTGCGTGCTTGAACACTTACTTGATGAAATTCTGCGTACGTCACTGGTTGTACATAAGTGCGGGAAGTCTCATAGAATAATTGCGTTGTTGTTGTTGGATTCAAGTTTAGCATCCGTTCAGCACCGAGGCTATATGAAACATGGAGCGACAGTTTAAAGTGGAATCCGAACCATCGCAATGTTTTCAAAGCACTCCCGCCGGGAATCGAAACCATGACTTCTGGTACCACACTAGCCACTAGATCGGTAAAGAGGACAACAGTTATACCCGTCCGTCCTTCTGTCGAGTATCAGAGCAAAAACACTAGAAACTTTTTTTTTCTTTTTACTTAATTCTATGTCCCAAGAATGGGTTTCACTGTTCCATTATCCTTCTACTAAAATCGGAAGCATTTTGCGGCTCTAACCAATTTATAGCCGGACTCCGTTCATCCACCATTACATCCACCTCATGATAAGCTGTCCATGTTAACTATATTTTTGACAGTTTTACTTCAACCAGGGACTGTTCTGCACTACATTTTTCTTTTTGTGTATAAATGTACCTTTGCGGTCAGCAGCTTAGTAGATGACATCACGAAACGCTCTCCGACCGGTTGATTGATTGATTGATTTTGAGTTTTACGTCCCGTTCAGCAGCGAGGCTATATGAGACGTGGACCTACTAATTAACGTGGAATCCGAACCACATGAGCTCCCGCTGGGAATCGAAAAGCCAAAGGCGCGTACGCTAACCGCTTAGCCACGGAGGAGTTCGCTCTCCGACCGGTGTTGAGTGTGGAATAAGAAGTCGTTTCAATATAAAAAGGTTTCTTTATTTTAGAGTAATAATGAAATGCACCAAACCAAGCAAAACGTAAAACGTTAAATAATAATTTATAAAATAGAATTATTCCAAATGTTGATTTTTTTTCGGTCCCTCTTAGTTCTGATGATTGCTTTATTTGCGTAGTCGGAAATATAGCGTGAGCGGAAAGGGTATAAATTGGTTACCATTTGTTCCCTTAACATTACAGAAGGTAATAGATAATGATATACGCCTAACGAAGAGTTGATACACTAATAATGTTTCATAAAATATATTTTAAAAATATGTTATTATGGATTTCTAAAACATGTTTAAATGTTTGGTTGTAATAAGGCGTTCACTAGGATAATTATAACAAATGATTTCGTTGATCCATTAATTGATTTACACTACGATGACATAATTAGCAAAAATAGACTCTCGTCAAACTGGTATAATTTGGCATCCGACTTTGTTATATTCATTGTTACGTTGTTACAGATGCCACTGAGGAAGAAGTCTTAAGTTTCTCAAAATAACCAGATTTTTATTTGTTTAGCCTTTTTCATATTACCTTTGAGCATTTAACACGAACCAGGATTAGGAGCCTCGAATATCATATTTCTTTGATGACTCAATTTCTTGTAGAAGGATTAATCTTTTCTTTAAAAAAAAAAAAAAAAAAAAAAAACGGTAAAAGTGCAGACAACAAAGGTATTTTGATACTATAGAACGTAAATGCGAGGGATGAACAAAATCAGCTTTGTGTAAAAACTAGAAACTGGTCTCTAGAAAACCGAAAAATTGACATTTCGGTTTTCTTTAAAAACCGGTTTGGATTTTCGCCGAAAAGGGTATTCTTTCAAAGAAATTAACTAAGAGGCAAGACATTTTTATTTTTATTAAAAAAAATGAACCGGGTTTAAAACCGAAGCTGGTTTGATAAAGAACCGAACAGGTTTTAACCGAATATGTTTTTAATATGAAATCGAACCGGTTTCTAAAAACAGCTTATTGTTTTGAAAAACCGGTTTCGGCTTTTGTGCTCACCACTGGTAACTACAAAAACGAAACGGTAGAGAAAGAACATTTTGCACTCCTTTGCGCCGGGTGACAATTTCATTAAAACATGGCATCTGATGACATTTCCATCCACTGTTAGCATTAACGAACAATGCACACAGTTTAAAGATACGCCTGCTCTACTGCACTGATTTGATAATCTCTCAAAGGGTATCGAACTTAAGACTTCGTGCAAGAAAGGCATCTGTATTGGCCAGCAAATTAGCAAGGAAGGATGGTATAATGTTGAGAATTATTCTCTTTCACGACACAAACAAACAAATGAAATAGGACTGGACGTGTGAAATCGTACCATTAACCCTTGGATGCATAAGCAGGGCCTCCGAGGCCCTATGTAGTTTTGTTTCCTTAGCCTTTGAAATATTTTATTGTGTAAAAGGCTGTGGCTTCGCGTAATCTTCGGATTGAGCATGTACATTGTGTATTGTCTTTCTGTACCCATTAGCTGTCAACGCTTTTTAGTAATTTCCATTTTCTCATTTATACCCTATCAATGCATATGCAGGGCCTGCCAGGCCCTTGACCAGATTGCGTTCGCATTGCATTATTTTCAAACTTTTTGACGTAAAATATAACTTTCTATAATATTTTCAGACCTCGCATTGAATAACTGGGTGCTTTTATACATTTTAAGATTGTCAATAGATGGCACTACGCACGTTGATAGTGATTTTCTTGTAGATTTTTCCCCCCAAAGCATTTTACATTGTAAATTCGCAAAGAAATAAAATGTGTTTCGTAAATTGTATGCAACTTATATCAATTTTGGAGAACGTAATAGATATTGATGTAATTATGAGTTTTGTTGTTTTATTTGGCACTTATAAACAATCGAAGTTTTCGCTATTTTAGGAATGTATTTGTGTTGCCGCTGGTTAGCAGGACTATTATATAACCTACACGACAAAGGTCTTCCGGATAGTATTCTGCATTTACTCCGTTCTTACCTCTTTGGCAGGAAATTTTATGTGTCTATTGATGGTGTCAAATCCTCATCCAGACCAATTAAAGCAGGTGTTCCACAGGGCGCTGTACTTTCACCACTTTTATATAATCTGTATACAGCCGATCTTCCAACCCTACCGCATTGCTTCTTAGCAACGTATGCCGACGATACCGCCTTTTTCACAACAAGCAGTTCACTTATACAGTGTTACATCTATATGCCACGTCAACTGAACAGTTTTCAGGAATGGGCCAGACGTTGGAGGATTAAAGTAAATACCGACAAAAGTTGTACTGTTATACACAGTAGAAGACGTATACGCACCCGTCGAAATCTAATATATGAGAACGCATACATTCCTCACGCCATAAATGCTAAATATTTGGGAGTGATATTAGACCGTGGGTTAACATTCGCTGCGCACATCAAGGACATAAAGCAAAGAGCATTACGCAAAATCACAGCATTATATCCAATTTTTCGCTGCAGTTCAATTTCTCATGAGGCCCGAGTGCACATATTCAAGATGATAATCCTGTCCATACCTACTTATGCATGCCCTGCCTGGCAACATGCATCATCCAGTCACCTTCAGATACTCGAAAGTGTGCAAACTAGAACCGGTCGTATCATCACTGGTCACGACAGATATACTCGCAACCGCCAAATTCTGGAAGATCTAGAGCTTCCCCATGTTAGAGAAATTTTACGCCATCTCCACCATAAGTTCTGGCGTACCTTACCCAGGCATATTAACCCAGCTATTGCTAATATCGGCACCGAATGCGCTCTCCGGAACGTCCATCGCATGCCACGCATATAATGACTCTATAAAGCTCGCCTAAAGTCACCATCAGCCACTCTGCGACAGTTGTAGATGTAGCCTACCATACCTACCAACTCAATAATAATACCAAGTTTTTCACCTGTACCTCAGTATTTTGATCTCTTTCATTCTACTCATAGAGTCAGGGGCTTTGGCCCGATACTCTGCATACAACTTCAACATTACCGTGACCGTGCCGCTATCTCAGCGTTGTACCCCATCTTCCACTGTAGCTCCCTTTCTCATGAGGTCCGAGTTCACATCTTCAAAATGATAATCCTCTCTACCATCTCTTATGCATGCCCTGCCTGGCAACATGCTTCCCATAGTCACGTACAAACTCTCGAAAGTGTGCAAACTCGAGCTGGTCGTATAATCACTGGTCACGACAGATATACACGAAACAGCCAGATCTTGGAAGACTTAGAGCTACCCACTGTCAGAGACGTTCTACGGCATCTCCACAATAAGTTCTGGCGTACTTTACCCAGACATATAAATCCAGCTATAGCTAATATCGGCACCGAATGCGCACTGCGGAACGTCCATCGAACACCACGCATTTAAAATCTCTCCAGAACTGGTAAAGAAGTCATAATCAGCTACTCTGCGACAGTTGCAGATGTAGTCTCTCATACATATCAAAACAATAGTAACATCCAACAAACCACCAGCACATCTAGATATTTTCTTTATAACATATTACTCATGGAGTCAGGGGCTCCGGCCCGATACTGTATACATAACCACAAAATTACCGTGACCGTGCCGTTAAAAAAATGCCGTTAACTTAGTAAACTGGCTCTGTGGTAAAGCGTCAGCTTTCTAAGTAGCAGATCTGCGTTCGATTCCCAGACGAACCTTGTTCTCTGGCCACAGAGAAGGTGTTGCCTTCTACGGCCCGCCCATCCGTTGGATGGGAATGAAACTGTCAAAAAAAAAAGTTGCCGTTGTAAGTTGAAGATCCGTGTGTTTCGTATTTCATTTGGTGTTACTATGGCCTCTACTCAGAAAAGGAAAGCATCAGACGAAGACTTCAGCAGTTTTGTGTGTATGTGTCTTGACGAAGAGACAGTGATATCCGATAGTAGTGCGACCGACTCTGAAGTTGAGGATTGTTCTAGTACTGCTCGGCCTATTAGTGCTCGAGAGGAAAGTGATCAGGACTATTCTTCATCAGGTTCAGAGTATTGTAGTGACAGTGAGTGCATACAACAAACACAGAAAGATGATACCTTCATTAGCGTAAATGGAACAGTATGGAAGAAGAACGCTCCGTCTACTTCACGTACCCGAGCTCATAATATTGTAAAGTGTACCCCCGGTGTTTCAAGGGAAGTGAAAACATCGTGTCGCAAAGACGCATGGGATTGTTTCATAACCCATTCAATAATAGAAGAAATTATACATTGCACTAATTTGGAAGGGAGAAGATTAGCAACGGAAAAGGGGAAGCAGTGGAAGAACGTTTCTGTTGAAGAAATGAATGCGTTTTTCGGTATTCTGTTACAAGCAGGAGTTGAAAAGAGTTGGGATGTGCCTATTCGTGAGCTATTCCTGGACGAGAGGTCTAATCCTCTTTACAAAGCAACAATGTCTGTCAACCGGTTTGAAGATATCCGTAAAGCACTAAGATTTGACGAAAAGCGTACACGAAATGTTCGTCTGCAAACGGACAAGCTTGCACCAATTAGTTATGTGTGGAATCTCTTTCTTGATAATTGCAGAAATGTAATTATTCCCAGTGAGGTTGTAACGATTGATGAACAATTAGTGCCATTTCGCGGAAAGTGTAGTTTCATCCAATATATGCCGAAAAAACCTTCCAAATATGGCATAAAGATCTTTTGGTTGTGCGATGCCAAATCATCATACACTGTTGATGGGTGTGTATATACAGGCAGGAAACCAAATGAGCCAGTTCAAAGAAATTTGGGAGCAAATATTGTCAAAGAACTCACTCAAACCGTTAAAAATTCTTCAAGAAACGTAACAATGGATATTTACTTTACGAGTGTTAGTCTTGCAGAGGATATGCTTCAGCAAGGAATCACAATAGTGGGAACAATAAGACAAAACAAACCTGATATCCCGAAGGAGCTGAAAGCATCCCCCTCAAGAGAAGTAAGATCTTCAATTTTCGCCTTCAAAAATGACGTCACTCTTGTAAGTTACGTACCCAAAAGGAACAGATCAGTAATTATGCTTAGTACAATGCATCATGGCAAATCCATTGTTGAAGACCATCCGAAGAAGAAACCGGAAATAATAAGTTTCTATAACTCAACAAAGGGAGGTGTCGACGGAATGGACCAGAAAGTTCGTTGCTATACTTCCAAAAGACAAAGTCGAAAGTGGCCTTTTGTATTATGGACGAATATGATGGATGTTGCAGCTTTGAACAGTTATGTTGTCTTCTCCACTCAACATCCAGGCTATTTTCCGAACAGAATGGACAAATGTCGTCTTTTTCTTAGAGAACTCGCAGAAGAATTAGTGAAACCTCAGATGATCATGAGACTTCCAATACATAATCTCCCAAAGTCAGTTCAAGATGCCTTGAAGAGATGTGGAGTTTCCGTGCCAACCGAAGAAGAAGTCAGAGCTCAAGAACCAAAAAGGAAGAGATGCGGATTCTGTCCTTACGATCTTCACAGAAAAAGCACCTTGACATGCTCCAAGTGTGGAAAAAACGTTTGTAAGCAACACAGTAAGTTAGTTTGTAACTCATGCTTCTCATAAGTGCCCAGTTTTTCTTGAACTATTGAACTTTGAAAACTGGACGGCACATGCTTAGAAAAGTTTATGTATTGTGATATAGAAACTAAAGTTACTTAAGTCATTGTAGTAATAATACAAATGTCATAAAAGGCTTATAATCCCAATAATAATCAAATCACTATAGCTCTTGGTATACATGCTGCGTAGTTAGAGTTCAAAAGCTATATATATACATATATATATATATATATATATATATTATAGACTATAGTTCTAATAAAATACATTATTACAAACGCCATAGCATGTTATTTAGGTGAAATGATTTAAAAGCGTATTTTTTCCATTGAAAAATCTACAGGGCCTCGGAGGCCCTGCATATGCATTTATGTATAATTTTCATACCATGAATCTAAGGGTTAAAGATGCAGGTAATTTGAAATGACAGTGGCCTCAGAGAAGTGTTTGTCTATGTCTCGTCGTTGTCTGTGAGCAGAGGAGCACCGTTATGTTCTAATCAATGTTGAGCAAATGTTCTTTGTGTTTCCCTCCCCCTTCTCGTCGCGTGTTGACATCCTGCTCCATTGAAAGTGGAAGGCGCGAGCGCTCCAATGACCCGAGACACTCCAAATTAACACGACGATCTCCCCCTTCTCCCTTTGGGTGGCTGGAAGGAGCTTTCACCCTCCACACGGTGTCTAGTCGTCTGTCTGCAGGGTTGCCACCTCTTTCACGCTGTCTGCGACAAACATCCCTCCCTCCTGAGATAACATCTTACATCGACAGCATCTCAATTTTGTGCTTGTGAAAACATCATTTTAAGATATCTCGGATTGATTTAAATTCCTTCGCGTGAATTATTTAAAAGATAACCGCAGCACGTCTTCACATCTTTCAAAATAGTAGAAAATATACATTACACATTCAGTAAATTCATATAGAGTATAATAATAAAAATAAAACTTTCCGAAAGTATGCTATATGTAATTTTCTTTTCGAATTTTGTATTTCCCATTGTTGATTATCATTTTAGATTATTAATAGCATCCTCAGACCACAAACGGTCGTTTTGCAAATGGCACTTCCTTGGACTCAGACTCACTACCAGGCCCGTTACATAAGGGATCAAAGTGGCAATTGCCATCTTGAGTTTAAAGGATATATACACGTTAACCAATACTATAGTAATATACTTATTAAAAAACATGAAACTACTTCTGAAGAATCTTGCCTCCCTCCCACTTTTCCTAAGCAAAACTTGAAATGAGGTACTGCTCACTATCCTCAATGAAGCTCACGTTAGCTCAGCCTCACTACAGTCAATAAAGTTCGAACTCACATTCATTTAGGACTCAACGAAGTTTGCACTGACTCGCTGTCAAGCTTCTGAGTTGTAAATAGGCATATTTCTGAGTGGGTTGTAGCCGTCTGTTTCAGTCTACAAATAGATTAATAGTTGAAAGAATCTTAATTATTTCGAAAGATGATACTAAATTATTTCCGAATTTACATAATCTGTTCCCCCAAAATTATTCAAAATTCCAAATGTAGCAATTTTTCTCCAAAAGATGACATATTAACACTCGTGAGATTTAAAAGTATTGTTTTTAATAGTGATCGATACTCTTACTAATAGAAGTAATCTACCCACTGTCGCTCATTTTTGGTGAGTGTTCATCTGTTATTTAATTAATTCTGATAATTAAGAAAAAAGCAGGGGCACAATTATGCTGAATATTTTCATAGGGTGTCCCAGTATTTTAGTCTTAAAATCTAGGAATAATATACCAAATGCCTTTGTTATTATTAGCCTACAACACCTTTTAGTTTAGGTTGAATGATTATGAAACGTGAGCGCGGATCACAGAAACAAGGTGGGTCAATGAAAACTTGACCTATGACCCACTGACCCACCACAGACGATGACCCGTTCTGATCCACGACACACCATGACTCACTGACCCACCACCCAGCAAAACCCACCGTCATCAACTCTGACCGATGATCCACGCCCTCCTCCCCGCTAGCTAAAGAGTTTATACTTGTGATAAAACAAGGTCTATAAACATTGTTATAGGAAACATCCTTGTGCTTTATGCAACCCACTTAACTTGGGCGTCGAATGGGTTGCATAGTCAATAGGCGTTTACCGTACAGGTAGAAATATCGTGTATTTTATTATCTAGACATTGTTCTACAACTGCTAACTGCTACACTATGATTGTGAGTAAGGTGGTTCAGTGATACAGCTCTTATCTTGAGTTCGTTCACAGACTATGTTAATGGAAGGCGAATATAGTCTAAAAGTATCGTGTTCATGAATTTTCTCGGCTTCTCCAGTTTCCTCCTACATTTCCATTCCAGCAATTCTTTCAGAAACATTAACTTATTTATTTGATCATCTGCTTCCTTTAGCTTAAAAGGTTAAATTTTGTAACGGTAAATTTAAGATTTAATATTATTTCATTCTTTCTATATCTCTGGTTGAAACAAAAACAAAACATTTCTTACATGAGTGGAAATGAAGCGTAAAATGTTTTACACAGCCTACACATTAAGAGATATGTTGAATTGGTTTTGTAAGTTGATATTCCACTGCTGGGTCTTCCTGTTCTCATCGGTTGGATCAGAGACCTTTTTTTAAAATGTCTTCTGACCTTTGGCCTCTGATTCCTCGAAATGCTTCACAAAACAAGAAGCAAGCGTAACTATTGACTTAAGCAGGATTGGAATGGAATTTAAATAAATTTCCTTCCTTGTCAATAATAATTGACTCTTCCCACTGCGTATGTATTTGTTAAAAATAAATTAAAATGATAATAATAAAAAAAAGTAATAGAAAATAATAGTAGGAGAGCGTATTTGGTAACCTGATGCCTCTCGACCTTTGATAATCCATGACCTTTCCAAGTTTCTCAACAATTTTCCTTTTTTCTGTCAATTAAACTACGCAATAGGCCCAATCAAAGAGACGTGTTTTCTCTTATCTCAAGCGACAAATTGCGAGTAGCTGCCAGCAAATTCCGAAAGCTTTCCAACTCTTGTTATTAGCTAATTCGGAAGAACATACTTCAAAGGCTAAACGAACACAAGCGATGCAGTGTGGCTACCGGGCTCTTTCAATACAGAGTAAGCAAAATACTTTACTCACATGTTCCTCCAAATCATAACAAGAGCTTACTGAGGGATGATGGTATCTCTAACGAGAAGGGTCCTATGTTGGACTCCAAACCATATAAAATTGTGGAGTTCTTTCGATTTTTCCTATTATCTTCATTGCGTAAATCTTTTTTGTATCATTCAGCTGTGTTTATTACCCTTCACATATGGCCTACAGGGAGTAATTGTACAACTTTCAAATAAGGGTTTAATTTTGTTTCGCGTTTACTCAAAGATCCTCTGCCAAAGTGATGTTCCAAGCTTCTTCCTTGGAAGCCTTATTTTACCATTTTTTAAAAATTATTTATTCTTAAGAGCCACGAATAGACAGGCATTCGGTGAAATATCTACGTACGAACTGCACGGCCTGGGTTAGACTTTCGGAGGCGCAGAAATTATCTTTTTGCTCTACCCTCGTTTCAATCTGATCCAAAGGTTCGCCTTCCTCTGTACAATAAATATCTGGAAAATAATTGGAAGCACGAACTGGAAACATGAAGCTGACCGCATCATTTGATGAAGGTGTCGAAGTCTTGAAAGTGTGTAATCTTACGTCCACTGGACCTTGAGCTTCGTACGTCCCAAAGTCATCACTTGAGTCTCTATTCGCCCAATTCTCCCCTCCCATGAGTTTGAGTGATATACACACATTTTAATCAACAGAATGAAAAACTTGAAAATTTACTTACACCAGGAGGCATTGCTCCCCTCAAGGAAAACTTGAAATGGTTCCAGACCATTTGAGTTTGGAAAGTAGTAAGAATGGGAAGAGTGGGGTTGTCCACGAAACGAGACAAAGCTCTTCCAACAGAAGAACAAAAACATTTTTTTTCCGAGACGAGACATCATTTGGAGACGGATTACCCTGTCTCGTAGGCAACCCCCTATAAAAAAATGAAAAAAATCGAAAAACAAAATCGGTTGAGATCAGTATTTGAAGGTACCATCCATCATTCACCTAATTGAACTGAAGGTAAAATCCGGAATGCCTATCAAGCTGCCCTACCTTGAGATTCGAACCATTGACTTTCCGATTGCAGAGTACAAGGTCTATATTAAAAGTATTGAAACGAACTTGTTCTGACGAGACTGCTCGTCGCACCGCACTCGCTCCAGGAGGGTTTCGAAGGAGGGGAAATAAGCTTGAAAACGCACAGAAACTCAGTCGTCTACAGCTTACGTGCGGCTCGCATCTTGGTTTAAGTGGACCCCTCTCTATAGGCTCGATCGAAGCGCTTCGCTATTAAATTCTGTGTGGGATTCGAAACATCGGAAATGAAGACGTTGTTCAAGATCAGCAAATGTTCGAGAGTGAAACCCTATCAAAAACTGCTCTTTTGAAATGGAAGTTCTTCCAAGATGGTCGAGAGAGTGCAAGACGAACCTCGCGCAGAACTGTCGTCCACGAGCAGGATCGAGGATAACGTGCAACGTGTTCGTGATGTGTTGAACTCAGACCGGTGGCTAAGTGTTCGAGGGATCGCAAACCGAGTAGAAATTGATAAAACAACTGTACACATAATCATTACCGAAGATTAGCATATGAGAAAAATCTGTGTTAAGCTCGTCCCGAAAGTTTTTAAACACGACCAAGGGCAAAACCATGTGCTTGTTTCCAAAGATCTGTTGCAGCGCGTTCAAACAGACCCTGACCTTTTTATTAATTTGATAACCGTTGATGAAACTTAGTGCTTGAGTACGGCCCAAACAAAACGCAAAAGTGCCGAATGGCGCACAGCGGTATCCCCTCGCTAAAAAATGGCTTGAATCAGTAGATCGAGCCCCAAGACAATGCTCATTGTCTTCTTCGACGCAAAGGGCGTCGTCCGCCACGAATTTGTATCTGAGAGATAAACTGTCATGGCTGCTTTGTACGTGGAAGTGCTGAAAAATTGAAGGTTAAGAATCAACCTAGTGAGTGAGAGTCGTTGCCACCAATTGGAAACTGCATAATGACAATGCCACCAAGTCATACTTGCTTCGTAGTCAACAACTATCTGGCCCATAACGGTTTCGCAACTCTTTCCCAGCCCTCTACATTTCCGATCTGGCCCCGGCGGACTTTTTCCTGTTACTCCGAGTGAATACAGTCCTGAAAGAATACAGCCATGAGACAGTAGCAGAGATCAAAGCGACTTCGACGCGTTACTTGAAAAACATTGCAGAAAAAGAACTTCCAGGGTGCCTTCCAAGCGTGGAAAACTCAGGCTCCGCGAATCGATGGGATAGCACTAGATATAGATATGATTTCCTGAGCGATAAAGATTTACACTGTTTAGGGTTGGCAACGCTGTTTGTCCACTAATAGCGATGACCGTGTTTGAATTCTCTCGTTTTCTCGTCTAAATGAAAGAGAAAGATTCCTTGGCTCAGGTTGGAAGTCCCACAATACGAGAATAGAAAGATATCCCATCCACACTTTAGTATCTTTAGAATACGTTGTTCCTTTCTATTAACTTCTGCTTTATAAGTAGTACAAAAGTCAAACAACAAGTGACTTTCTAGAATTCCCATTGTACAGTGTTTACGAGATACTGATCATTGTTAAAAAGGTCATTGTGCTAAGCTGAGGCCAATAAGAGGTCAGAAGATAATTTCCCTCTAACCCTTAATTTCTCTGAAATTTCTTCACATATCTTCCAAATGAAGATCATATGCACCACTTTATGTGGGGAAGGGTGTATATTCTACAAAGAACTTGTAACTCTAGAACCCCTCCCCCAGCAACAAATTCCTTTTTCTTATGACTTTTGCTTTCCAGCAACGATAGGGGGAAGAAAGCCATGGTAATAGTGAAGAAAAAATGAAATTGGGGATTTCGACGGAATTACATGTTTCATTGTTTGTAGATGCCGAAAAGGTGATTTTAGGCTGGCTGCCTATCTGTTCGCCTGGAGTCCATATCTTTCAACCTATCCAAACAAAAGTTTTAACTGAAAGAGTTTATAAAATCCTGAAGTTATTACCTGTTTTTTAAACTTTTCTCACTATGTCCAAAATAAGAATAGTTTATTAGAAGGTGAAAATAAAAAAAAAAAAAAAAAAAAATGTAAATATCTCAAAAATTAACAATATTGACAGACGAAAAACATATTCACGAAGGAATTAAATGTAGGCTAAAAGCAGGGAACTCGTGTCATTATTCAGTTCAAAATCTTTTGTCGCCGCGTATTCTGTCAAGGAATTTGAAGCTTAAAATATATAAAACGATAATTATGCCTATTGTTCTGTATGGTTGCGAAACATGGTCGCTTACTTTAAGGGAAGGAGGTAGACTGAAAGTATTTGAGAACAAGATCCTGAAACGAATATTCAGGACCCAAGAGAAACAGGAATGAGGAATAGCGGAAACTTCACAACGAAGAACTACATAATTTATAAAGTTTACCAAACATTGTTTGGGTCATTAAGTCTAGGAGGCTTCGGTGGGGATGTCGTGTAGCCAGAATGGAAGAAAGTACGCACATTTTCAAATTTTTAACTGGAAGACCAATCGAAAAACGACCATTAGGAAGACCTAAGCACAGATGAGAGGATAATATTAAGATGAATCTCGCAGAGATAGGAATAGAAAGTAGAAACTGAATCCAGTTGGCTAAGGATAGAAGTCAATGGAGAACTTTTGCGAACGCAGAATTGAACCTCCGGGTTCCATAGGCCATAGAGTTAGTTAGTTTAAATAGCTCAAAAACGAATGTTTCTATCAGTATTTCATAAATCAATATTCTATTAGGAATTTTATAATATGGTATAAATATTTTTTCTGGGGGAAAACCTTAAAAGGAATGCTTTATTCTTGGGATAAGTTTTTTTCCAACAATTTTCTCTTTTTAAAAACCTACGAAATTTCTTCATATTTCATTAACAACCCTAAAATGTGGTATAATTCATACAATTCATTTCTTCTTTCTTGTAAAAATAAAAAAAAGAAAAAGAAAAAAGAAAGAAAGAAAAGAAAAAAGAAAAGAAAAAAGAAAAGAAAAAATCACATACAGTAGTATAGTCTTGGGGGTGTTTTTATTTTCTTTCTCCTAAAAACAACTCAAGAGTTTTGGTTTCTATTTCATAAATAAATAGTCCGGTAATAAGAAGCGATTTAATTTCAGAAATGGGAGGCCGTTCTTTATTACATATTAATTAAAATGACTGTTGAATGAAACATTGCCGAATTAATGGAAGTCTCGTTAAAGTATTGATATTATGCTTTCACCCTAATTACCTAAATAATAAGGGAGGGGGCTACTCAGATGTACGTGGACAGGTTATTTCCCTTTTTGTATGTATGTACGCAAAACTTGAATTAAGAATCTTGACTGACGGAAAAGATTGAGAACAGGGGCCTCATTTCAGACTTCGCTTGAGGGGGGCAAGACCACCAGCGACATAAGACTTTAACGTTTTGTACCAGTATATTAATAGACAATCGATTAAAGTATGTGTATTTCTTAAACTCTTAAGAGGGGCAATTGCCCCCACCTGCCCCCTAAATGACGCCCCTGATCGAGAAATGAATGAAAATGTGAAGTTTTACATCCCAGTGTTAATATGTCGTGTACGTTAGAGGATATATTGGTTCGTTGGTTTTACTTTAGAGTCGCTTTTTATCATCAAGGCTATGTGAGACACGAACCTACAGTTTAAGGAGAAATCTGAACGACTGTAATGCGATCTAATTTCAACTTTTCCCATCGAGAATCGAACCCAGGACCCCGTGTACCAAAGGTATGCGCGCTAACCACTAGACCACCAAGGATGGTATTACAGACTAAAAAGAACGAACGATTAATGAATGTGAATGTATGTGAAGTGGTTGGTAGAAATCTAATGTGGGAGGAAACTGGAGAACCCCGAGAGAACCTACGGGTGGTTCTGCATTACAAACTCAGATGGCCTGAGATCGAGCCAGAAGTGAGCGATTCTTCCTCCGGATCTACCATGCATCCAACTTTTGAAAGTACGGCTTTTCATACCTGGGGTGTCTATCACGCCCCATGATCCGTGGCACGCCCCTCCTGATAGAGTCCATGTTAATTTTACTTGCAATTGATTTATTATTATTATTATTGATTATTCAATGCCATACTCAAAAATTTAAGTACTCCATCTCATAACAATTCCGGGTGTTTTAAAAAATGGTGCCACAGACTAAAGAGCATTATTCTACAAGTAAAAATAGAGCGAAATATATATATATATATATAATTGTATATTTTTGGGGTCCTCGTCTGGAGACTCGAATCGCACTATGTGGCAACGTCGCAGATAAAGAACTTCAGAGAAGATAAATAAATCCATCAAATATTTGCATCGATTCTTTCCAGATGACAGTTTAAGAGTCGACAGACGTTGACGCTAGCGCCACTTATTAGCGTAACACTTAATGTAACTGCTTAATGGATACGAGGAGTAATGCTAATGGTTCCAAATTAATCTGCGACGTTGCCATATTGTAAAATTTCGATTCCCAATAGCGGCTGAAGGAGACCCCACATGGTTTTTTCATTATATATCATTTTCGCTTTATTTTGATCTGAATAATAGCGCTCTGTTGTCAGCGGGCTCCATTTTTAGAACACCTGATATATATTACATTATACCTTGCTTAGATGCGGTTTAAACTTGGAAACACTCTTGTGTACGCCATTGTTTCTACTATTACCTTCATGATGAATAGTGTCATAGATCTTAAAATAAGAATGTTAACCACTTGACTGGTATCCCACTGCCAACACATCTTTATTTCACATTCTCTAATATAAAATTATTCCTCCCCCCCCCCAGAAAAAAAGAAGAAATGCTGTAACCTTATTTGAGTGTTTCTCCCTAATTAAAAATCCTTGGTAAACCATTAAATCCTTATTTGTTTTTAGTTTAATGTTTTGATGAGGATTAATTTTAACTGTATTTGTATATTTTGAATACTTCTAAGATTTTGATTTAATTCTCTAAACATTGAAATAGTAAATATAATTTTTAGAAAACGACACAAAACATACGCACTTTCTTTTAGAAAGTAGATATGAATCATAACCATTGGAAACAAAATCGTTTCCACATTTGAAGTTTCCCAACAAGTTTCAGCGCACAAAGGAATTAACTCCATTTTTTTGTGATTTGGGAGTACGTATTTCATCTTTAAGATCTCTATCTGAAGCTCCTAGCCCTTATAATGTATATATATATTAAAGTATGTAAACAGTGTTGACTTTTGCATGTACTTAGTGTTGCGTCCGTTTTTCCCACAACTTCAATAATTGGACTTCCCTCTCTTATGCTCTGAACGAGCCACATCAAAGTTTTATTTATTTTATTTAAAACACAAAGCAAATGCAAGAGGAGTAAATTTCTCTTTATTTGACAGCACTTGTAATCACTTATCACCTACTACGTCAATCACAATCGAAAATTAATGTCGTTTGGAGATCAGCTTCTGAAGATCTACTATCAAAAAAATGAAATGGAATACAGATATGAACTCGTAGGCAAAGACGATGCAACGAGAACAAAATGGTCACTCAAGAAACAAAGTCAATACATGTGCAATGAGAGAAAAATAAAAAATGTATTTAAAAAAAACTGTAGAAAAGATCAGGTGCCATTGTGATGAGGAACATTCGAGTGCATGCAGGGTGCACGCATAGAAAATATTCACTCGTCAGCAATATTTTGATGAAGGTTTTCTAGTGTGAGGACATGCAGTAAGACGGGATGTTTAATTACAGAGTTGCCATGCAGCAGCACAAGCTGGTCATTTCTTTAGTAAAGATGTATTTCTATTTTAATTTGGATACATCATCAAAGAGAGAGAGAGAGAGAGAGAGAGAGAGAGAGAACATTCCGTGCAGAGCACATGCTCGGACATTGCGAGATGATAAATCGAAGTCCGGAGGCTACTTCATGCCACAAAGTTTTAGATTTGTCTTACCTTTCAGATTTGTCTTTGAATAACTCTTGGCTGGAATAACGGAAGAAAGATGTGAGTAGTCACATTCCACGTATTTACAACATAAAACATATTCATATCTAGTCAAGAGGGCATTTGGATTCTCATGGTTCACAAAAACGTTGCCAATGGCGTAAACAATTCGCTGTTTGTTCCATGAAGAATAACTGTTTACTACTATTCACAACAAAAACACTATAGGCTACTTAAAAAAAAAAAAAAAAAAACTTCTGAATCCAAAGAAAGAGAAGAACCACATAGACCTCGAGAGAATCCAAGTGCACTCTTAACCTATACATTATCACATATATAATAATATTTAAAACAATTATAATTTCATCTATTTCATTTTTAAGTACCAAAGGACGAAGGCGATTCAGAATTCTGAGAAGGAAACAAGTGTAACCTTACAATATATAGCGAGTAGCATAAAATATACAATAGAAGTCTGCTAATCCGATCCGAAATTCGAAGTGCATAAATAAAATCAAACGCATATTGAGTTTATTCTGAGAATAGAATTATACCGGATAGGCTAACGGAGACTGTGATGATGAGAATGAATAAAATGATGGAATGAAGAAAGTGGGAGGAAATGGAAGAACCACGAGAAAAGCCACGCACATGGTGTTTGTCCACCACAAAGCTCACGGGGATTGAACCAAGGATCTCGTGCACCAAAGGTGAACGCTCTACTACCGAGCCACAGCAGCCCGCTATTATTAGTGTACAGAACATTGTTTAGAAGTGAAAGTCTTGAAAGGGGAAAACATTTTAAGAGAGGTTAAATTAAAATTGGTCTCATCCTACATATTGAAGAACCTAACATCGTTCTATGAAGTACAATGAGCATATAACTACATGTCTTTCAGAAACTATATCATTCTTCTGAAATCGAACTTCTGTACCCTCAGCTCCTTCCTCTCTTCTGAACCGGGTTTGAATCTGGTAGCAGCCATCTTGCTTGAAGTTACTCGAGAGTTATTCCTCAGTTCTACAAAGCGAATAGCGGATGGCACCTTTAAATATAGGGCATATTCCCCTTCGTTTCCCATTGTTGCTGTGCTTATTGTTAAATTTGACTCACAATCTGTTAAATAAATGCTGCTGATATCAGCATTCACTTGGGATGGTTCTCACAAGAAGCCTTCATTCATACGAGTGTCTATGACTTACTTATGTTATTGTGTACTCTCCGTAGGTGAGCATTGAACTCAGTACAGTGGTGCAGATACCCTTTTATTGTAGCATCACTGCTGACGAAATACCATAATTACAAATTAACCATCAAAAGTATTATTATGTGTCCCAGGAATTGAACTAGAGAGCTTTGACTTGTTTGTGAGACAGGACGATCGCCGACCGTCATGTTGAGTTGCGTCATCCTCTGAAAACCCAAATTCTCGCAGTTGTGGATGTGGGAAGAGAGAATCGTGCAATGGAAAGAATATTTCTATTCGCGTGTTTCCCTTCGAGATGCAACCGTAAATAACCCAGAGAACTTGTGGACAAGGAAACCAGGGCGTCTCATTTTAAGCCCTCAAACGATCACGCATTCACAATGTTTCAGCTATTTTTAGAACTGCTCTTGAGCACACATTGGCGCTTCTGCATCTATTTGTAATGAAAGAGGAGGGGAGGGTAAGAAGGATGTCATCTAACAACAGGAATTACAAACTTGTATGACACTCATCTTGTACTCTCACAACAAATAGATTGGAAAGTACAATTTAATTCTCTGAACTGAATGGAAATGGTTTTGTGACAGCATATGTTTAAAAAGCATAGAAATTACTGAACAAACATTCATAATTATCAATGTTTTTCCTTGTACTTCCGTGAATGAATTGTTATTCCCTGACATAATTGATCATCAAAATGATAGTTGAATTCAAAAGGTGAACCTTGGTTCAATCCTCTCTGGAGTAGATGCAAGACTCTACTGACCGCGAGCCCAACGAGGTTACTAAACGCAACCTTCATTGTGAGGATTCCGAATCAGAGCTCCGCGAGTGTAAGCCTCTGATAAAGTGATCCTTCTCGAAGATACTGGCCCTCAGCCTTTACCAACCCAATTGAGGATTGTGAGAGGGGAGCTGACTGAACGCCGCTCCTGCAAAACGGCCATCTCTTCGTATTAGCCGGCATCGCGTCCGTGGGTTTTCCTCGCTTCTTTCGTTATCATTCATCTGTCATCTGTTGTCTCCGACCACAAGAAAAAGAACTTCCCTATTTCATTTCGTAAATGCATTAGATATATGATGCAACAAAATTGAATGAATTTTCATTTTTGGTTATTGTTTTTAGTACTGAAATATTTATCGTCATGATGGTAACGATGCAAATCCTTTGGGCACCATGTGATTTTAAAGCCCATTCATGAATGCTTGGTAAGCGGAGAAAAGGAACTGAAAATTTTTCACAATTTCACTCGACTATTCTACGCACGTATATATTTAATCTACAATTTCAGTATACATAGCAAATAGGATGAAAAAATAGTCATATTTCTTCAACAATATTCCGTATTGGCCCCAAACAAAAGAAGAAAACAAAATACAATACTCTAATATAAATCCCTTCCTTAACATTCGAAGGATTCCTTAAAACTGGAAGAAAGACAGATTCATACTGATTTTATTTCACAATGTGCCATGTATTTCCTTGGTTGGCATTTAGCACCCTTTTCCCTTTCCAACACTGAGACTAGCACAGTAATGCGTTTAATGCTTCTCACCGGATATCAAACCCATGATCCAATGCATCAAAGGCGCGCACTAGCCGTTAGATCAATGATGTTCGATTTATAATGTCCTGCGGACGAGGAGAAAATAAGAAACATACTTCAGGCAATTTTCCTCCCCTTCCACTGAGACAATGGTTTGTTGAATGTTCGTAACTCAGATTTTTCCCCCTGAATCTTTGTTCTACCCTTTTCTCTTACTTCATGTGTCTAGACTAATTGGGGTTTGAGCTACGAACATATGAAAGAAACTGTATGAAATCTGCCTTTATGTAAATAAAAGAAAGAAAGAAAGAAAGAAAGAAAGAAAGAAAGAAAGAAAGAAATCGGCCCAGTACCAACGGTATTACATTAGAGGATGGGTTTGGAAACCAACTGGATTCAGGATATTATAATGGCCAACAACTCCTCCTATTACAAATAAACTTAAAAATCACATATATATTTCAGTTTTCTTCGCGGGCCGACCACTTTTAGTTATCACTACACTAGATCACTAAATCACTGCACTAGAAGACATCTAGCATTTGGAAAACTATCTGCGTTTCACGGTTAAAAAAAATTAAAATAAAAAAAATAAAAAAATAAATAAATCTGGTAATTCGTGTGAGAAGAAGAATTAAAGATTAGAAATCAACATAGTTTTAAATAGGATTGCTGCGGAAGATAAGACGAGAACATGGCTCATCCAATAGAAACAGCTGATACGAGACAGCCTCAACTATACGCCAATACGGATTATCAAATAAAAAATCGATAAACTGGTACAGAAGCAAGCAACTATACGAAATATGTAATACGGTTAATTAAGAGTAGATAGCTACAGGTAACCAAAGGGCTGAGATTTCATTGTGACCAGCTTCAGTCTCTGAAACTTTTAGGTGTTTGTCATGTACGTGTGACTATGAGGTGAACCCTCGCGCACCTCTCTGCTAAGACCAGAGCTTGTTTGCTAATTGCATAAAATCGTAAGAATAAAATGGCGACTGCAGTACATGGTACAATTTTAGTTGCTGAAGGTCACTTGTCGATCTAGGCGAGAAGCCTCCATGGTGAATGAAATCCTTGGTCTACTTCTCCAACATTTTTTATCTACTTCGATGAAAAATGTATTTATAAAGGCAGTGAAGATTATCAAAAAATTATGGGGATTCGCGACCCAAAAAATATAAAAGTTTTTTTTTTTCGGGCCAGCCATTCTGAGTGAGATTTTCCTGTGTTTTCCTCATTCACACCAGGCAAATGCCGCGATGGTACACAACATAATGGTTCCGGATCGTTTCCTTCCTTCCCTTTCATCCGATAGTGTGATCACCGAGGGACGTCATTCCTCATACGTGACGGGCTAAATGTCCTTAGATGCCGAAAGCCCAGAAATCTAAATCCTAATCCTAATCCTGACGAAACATTTAGAAAGTTAGTCAGACAAAACATTTCTCATAGGTCAGAAGTCCGGCTACAATGTATCAATCATAATTGTCGGGCACTCGAATTGATTCTCTATACGAAAGATCTTGTGGTTGGTTATATGGTGTGGCAGAACCGGATTCGATTCTCGGTGAGAATTCATGTGGTTCGGATCCCGTTAAGCTGTAGATCGAGGTCTCATATAGCCGCGCTGCTGAAAATGAGGCTAAACTTCAAACAACGAAAGACTTTTTAGGGGAGGCACGGTGGCTCAGTGAAAGACTTCTCATCTCTGGTGCGAGAGGACTATGGTTTGATTCCAGGCCATATGACTTTGTGGCAGATAACATAGTGCTCGTGAATTTCCACGGGGATCTCCCGTTTTCTCTTTCACTTTGTAATTCTACTAATTCTTTCATAATCGTTAACTTGGGGAACTTCCAATAACCGTAAGTCTCCTTTGGCCTAAAGAGCATAAATATGCAATGTTGAAGTAGAAATTTTATTTCGTGAAAACTCTTGAAAGCTATTCCTCATTTAATGGCACTCACTGAACTACTTTCGAAATCGCGTTATTTCAAAGAAAAAAAATCTGGGAACCTCAATGTCTGAAGCAAAGGAGACGCACGATCGCTGGCTGTAACGATGACAAGACGAGAATCGAGACTGTCTCGTCTCAGAAAGTGGATATGTTTATGTTGTCACGCAAATTTGAGAAAGTTAATTAAACTACTGCCAGTGGCGGATCTAGACGGTAAAAGCTGGGGGGAAGGGGCAGCCAGAACCCAGACTAGGATAGATGTATCATGAGTTTACAACTTTTCATGTTCTGTAGAAACTTCCAACTTAACTGTCTCCTATTGAATATTACGGCTAGGTTAGACGTTGACACTATGGGCTTCAAGTATTGTTTTACACGTTGCGTAACACAAAAACTGCAACAGAAGCTATCTCTAATGTTTCAAAAATTTTCCAATAAAGAATAAAAGGCAACGCTTCCTACAAAGTTTCAAAAATCTACAAATAATAGTTTCAATTTTATTTATCACTCAAAATCTGGGTGGGTCTAGCCCCCCACGGTAGATCCTCCTCTGACTACTGTCAACAACAAATGGCTAAAATTGAACAACTAAGATTGTAGAATTGGGCAAAATCATAGCTAATAGCTAAACTATAATATTACTAGCTAACTCGCATCTAAAAATAACAACATTGGGAACACTACTGTACTACATGCAGGCCGATTTTTCTCTTTCAAATGGGCCTGTGTCGGCGAAGTCAGAAAATGGAATTGGAGAAAGGTACGAGTGTGAGAGATAAGGAACATGTAAATGAAGTGTGGAGTGATGACACACTGTTCTCATCTATCCCATGGTTCCGCTGACCAAGCATTTGGAATGACCGACGACTTCCTGCTGAGCAAGATGCTGCCTCGAAGAAATCTGCATCCGCAGGAACTGATGAGTCCATGTCTACTAGGAACACCACAATGCGTAAAATACAACTTCTTTCCATAATCACAATGAAATTTGAAAACATTCCGTAAGCAATGGAAAAAAAGATTATATGATGTTGTGTTCTAATAAGCGAATCCATTGTCAATCTTACTGATAACTTACGAAGAACCCTCGAGTGCTGTGCTTGGTATGTCTACCGCTTGATCCGCATTCGATTCCCGGTGTGAGTGGCATTTATTCTTTCGTTTATGTACGTCCAATAGGGCTCAGGAGTTCATTCTGCCTGTTAAAATAGCGAGGCCTTGAGGATAAAGGATGCTAATTACATCTCTAAGTCATGACGTCATAGAGCATGAGTGACTGAAGGGGGACAATTATTTTATCCTCCGTGGGTTGGATCTTCGAAATACATGTGAAAAATATTCATTTTGCTTACTCACAAAGTTAATAAAGTCACGGAACGTGCATAAATTATTATCGATTTACATGAAGTAGTATCAAGATGTGTGTTGCCTCGCCTTGGAAGAAAGTCCTGCGGGTTTGGTTGAATTTTATTGTCAGCACCGAGGCTATGAGACATGGACCTATTTCTTTATGTGGGCTCCGAACCACACGAGTCCCTACGCAATCGAACCCTGATCTGTCGCTCCGAAGGTACGTTTGCCATATAGCTATGACTTCTAGAGGGAGTTCGGAAAATCGTACTGGCGTGTCTGATGCAAAGCATTATCTTCACCGCAACAGTGTTCTGTTTCCAATGAATTTTAGGTTTTTAATAATAATGAAGATTGGTTATTTTTGAAACTTTTCTCATATAATCGCATTGTAGGGCTACTCAATAAAAGAAAAAAAGAAAGAAAGAAAAAGAAACAGGTGCTGCGGTGGCTCAGTGGTAGAGCGTTCACCTCTGGTGCATGGGATCTTTGGTTCGAATCCAGCCCGCGCTAAGTAAACTTTGTGGTGGGTAAAAACCGTGTGCCTGGGTTCTCCCGTTTGCTCCCACTTTATTCAATGCATTTCTTATCATCACCGTCTCGTTTAGCCCACACAAAATAAGCGCGGGATGTAAAACTAAAAGATTTGATTTCATTTTCAAAAAAAAAAAAAAAAAAGAAAAAGAAAGAAAAAGAAAAAGAAAAAAAGAAAAAAGAAAAAAAGAAAGAAAGAAGCGAGACAGGATTCTTGTGACTGGACAGAGCTTTTCCAACAGAAACTTTCCGCAGACGAGACAGACTTAATTCTTGTAGTTATACCCATAAAACGAGAATTTTTTTTTTAAATTCGAGACGAGAAAGAAAAAATTACAATTCTCGTCTCATTTTCAAGACAAATTCAAATTTCATTTGTCTCATGGACAACACTAGTTCACCCGAGTGTTAAATCTCAAACAGTGACTTATTTGGTTCACACTATAAAAGACTATGATTGTTAATACAATGAGAGACAAGTTATCAACGTTTAAAGTTGCGCAAGACATTATACAGAATACTCTAATTATAAAAATGGTTTCATCTTGCAATTTAATTCGTTACAATTTGATGTTATTTCGTGTTTAATTTATTATTATCTGAATACACAATACATTCTAAATATTGTTAATTCGGGAGACACGACGGCTTAGTGCTAGGACACTTCCCTCTGGTGCATGGGGTCCTTGGTTCGATACCCGAGTAAATAAGTTTTTGGTGGATTACATCGTGTCCGTGGGTTTACTCGGGATACTCCCGTTTCTTCCTACCTTTTCATTCCACCGATTCTTCCATTATCATTGAGTTGCTTTAATCATCCGTCTCCCTTAGCCTAATGGACATATAAGTGGGACGTTAAACTGAAAAATTTCATTTCGTTGCATTTGACATTCTTAACTCCTTTTTTTTTTTAAACAGATTAGGTAAGAATTAACAAAGGTCCGAAGTTAAAACCTCGTCACATGTCATTACGCTATTAATGGTTTAGGTTGAAATTGTTTATATTTTAGTACTTAAAGAATAGAAAGATTAAACTATTTATATGATATTTAGTTTTTTTTCTTATTAATAAAATTGTCAATGTTGAAAACTAAAGCAGCCTATTTTCTTACATGAATTAATTTTTAATAAATTGTTGTTCTAATATTTGATTCATTGTAAACTACTATTTCTGTTACATTACTTCTGCTTCTGCAGTATTTTCGGAGTAATTACAGTATATTTACTCCGAAAATTTTCTTTCTTAAAATCCGTTACTAGTCGTTCTATGCTGTGATCGATTTTTATGTTCGTTCGTATAGACTGTGGATCATTGATTAAGAAGCCCTTCTTTAATTAGTGCTAATTATTAACAATTATCCATATCTAGCAGCTAATACAAGGAAAAACATATAGTCACCCCGAAGATTCAGAATTCAGTTTAACGTCCCACGGTTATATCCTTTAGGCTAAGGGAGACTATGATTAAAGCAAGTGAATGATGATGGAAGAATTGGTGGAATGAGAAAGTGGAAGGAAACGAGATTACCCCAACAAAACCTACCACACACTTACTTATCCGGGAATCGAATCAGGAATCTCAAGCACCAAAGGTAAACACTCAACCACTGAGACATCGCGCCCCCTAAATGTCAGATCTCAAAGCGATCTGAGTTTTAGCTTGTAAGTCTTGCACGAAAGAAGATTAATATGTTGACAGATGAAAATGGAACGAAATGAATTTTTTAGTCGGATGATTAATAGAAATAAACGATGACGAAACAATTCATCAAATGAAAATGTGAAAGGAAATGGGGCAACACAAACTCATATGGACAAGGGTGCCGCCCCCACAAAGCTCATGTTCCCCCCCATTTTATTTATGAATATACAATATTTGGAATAACTTGAATCCAATTTATCTTAAAATCCTCATATATGCCTTCTGCATCTGAATGCCCCCCCCCCCAAATTTACAGAGAAATCGGTGCCCTTGCATATAGACTGGAATAAAATGAAGAACTCTTCCCATCAGATCTAAGAGATGTTATCACTGAGCCACAAATTCACTTTATGGTTCCAGAATAAACACACTGTCACTTTCGTTGGAAGTTATTTGATACATATCATTTCGCATTCTATTCACCTTTAGTGTCGATCCAGCATTCTGAGATAATTAGCAAGAGGTAGTGAACGCCACTTCACAAAGCCAGACTTAACGGTAATGGGAATCGATGCACTAACCACGAGTCATCCAACTTAACGTCGGCCTGTAAGGGCTTTTTTTTTCTTTATTTTGAATTGTAACCCATCTTCATTGATGGACAATCATTGTGTAAGTGGGCTTTGTGGTAGACAAACAGGATATTCCTGGGTTTTCTCAGAGTTATTCCGTTTCCTCCCACTATTCTATCATTTCATCCAATTTCATCAACGTCTCCCTTAACCTCGGCTAATAATCGTGGGACTGGAAATTTTATTTCCGATTTGCTGTTGAGTATTGACCTCTCAGCTACCAATCTCGCCCTTGCAAAACCTACTTGTTGACTCTAGTCTTAAAGTGATATTGGACATCCCTCCCTCTTCAATACCTGGGGGAGCCTAATCACTGTTCCAAGCGTTTTCTTTGCTTATTTGTTGAAGTTTAGCACCCCATTTCAACCCCAAAGCCTTATGAGGCGTGATCCCATGCTTTGTGCCCTCACAGGAAATAGAACTCGGAAGCACAAGTACAGAAAAAAAAAAAAAAAAAAACATGTTAACCACTTTAAAACGAAGATTTACGGAACAGTTACGAACTGCAAAGAGAATTTTCCTATAAAGTAGTGCTAATAATGAGGGGCTACATATGTACGTCTTTCAAAAGTAAAAACCTTCCATTTGACGCCCCTAACCTAAAGGAGACAGATAATTAATAAAATTGAATGATTACGAAACTATTGGTGGAATGGGAATGTGGGAGAAAACGAGAGTAGCCGAGAAAACCCATCGTCATGACTTTTTCCACCTGAAACTCACATGGCTTCCGGTCGAACCAGGGACCCCTCACATCAGAGGCGAAGTCTCTATCACTGAGATGCAGATACATAAATTTTTCTCGCGACCCAAAGGTTGAGAAACCCTGGCCTAGACAACAGTATATGGTGTTGCACACAATACTAGATTTGGGGTTACCTCGTCTCGAAAAGTTGAAGTGAAAATGCATTCTCGTTTCGAAAAATATACTGGTTTCAGTTGGAAAAGCTCTGTCTCATCTCGTGAGCAACACTAACAGCATACCATTGATTAGAATTTTCTGCAAGCTGTTTCTCAGTCACCTCTCAGTTTACTGTACTGAAACAAAGAAAAAAAAACTTGATCTTTGCATAATATTCTGCCTCCATAGTTTTCCCAACATTTCAAGATTTCAAGAGACACGGCGTTTCGAACTCCTATTTAAAAAAAAAAAAAAAAAAAAAACTTTCTTTCTCAAATGCCCGACTTATTTACAAGGCTATGCAGTAATTATGAAGGTGGTTCAGTGATAGAGTGTTCACCTCTGAGGCTGGGAGTCCCTACTTTGCTCCCAGGCCATGTGAATTTGTGGTAGACAACATCGTGTCCTTGAATTTTGTTGAGGTTCTCCCCTTTCCTCCTACATTTTCATTGCACCATAATCATCAAATTCCATTAATGATTCGTCTCCTTTACTCTAGAGGGCGTAATTGTGGGACGTAAAACTGAAAGATTTCTTTTCATTTGAGTAATTACAAAGAATGCTTCAAGTGTTCAGTTGCCTCTCATATCTAGACACGCTACAGTCCTTGATCCTAGTATAGTCGCTAGTGAGCACCAGGCAGACGCATTACGTTGTTTCAAATCCTGTTTTCACAATACATCTCTCCCATATACTCTCAGCAAATCAATCACTCAGAGCGCTATGAAACGCATTACATCATCTGCAATGGTTGAGAAAAGTAGCAGAATGACTCAGCACCGAGTAATAGAACTGTAACCTCTCAATTACATCCCTATTATGCTTTACGTACAACTAATTTTATGTCAACTAGGGGACACCTTTGCTTAGTGCTAGTAGGCTATAAGAGACTTCTCGTTCTAATCCACACTGAATCCATTGGTGATTGGCTGGTTTTAAGTTCAGCGTCCTTTTTGAGCAATGAGGCTGTACAAGACATGGAGCTACAGCTGAATATGTGATCCTAACTACATAAGTTCCAACCGGGGAATCGAACCCAGGCCTCCCATGGTGAAGGTGCATATGCTAATCACGAATCACGAGGGAGTTCATATGTCACTCTATCATTGATAACATCTGTCACTTCCTTCACTTTCTCATTCCACCGATTACTGTTGTGGTTATCTGTTTCTCTTAGCTATGGGTGGTTAAAGATTTCATGTAATTTTGTAGAAAACAGGAGCCTTTGGGTTAGACCCATAGCCACAACACTAAGACAGGGGAAATGGAGCGAACTATTCGAGAGTAACTTGAGATTACGGTAAACTCAGTCAACTCATAACCTTCAGTGATTATTTTTTAAAACGTACATTGATACAGGGTTACCATATTCTGAAATGCCAAAATGTACACATTTCCTCAATTTAGAACACACTTTTTTAAAATAGAAAATTTAGTCCGGGGAGGATAGCAAAATTAAAATGTGAGGGAGCTGTACTGGGACACTATTTGCAAAGAACGTATCACCATTTATTTCTTCTCTATTGGTAAGAAGGGCGGTTGAACAACTCCGGGAGAATTTAGCTCTCCAGAAGCATGTCTGGAAGAAAAAGTGATTTAGAATCTATTGTGCTGCTTACTTGGCTGATATGATGAAAGCATATAATAAACAATATTGCAATATGACAATATGTTCAAAAAGCACTCGCATAGGAAAGTTCGGTAGAATAAACAGGAAGCATAAGGCGACGCCCTACGAGAACGATTGTTATACCAAGATAGCCAACACCTACATTTCGCATTGAACAGTCTTAATATATTACACTGCATTTGGAAGACTATAATCTACACTCGAGCTTAGAAAATGTGGACAAATTAGGAAATTTCGGAAAATGTGAGGGTACGGAAAATTGTACTTTTAAAATGCGGACATATCCGCGTAAATGCTGACGTATGGTCACCCTAGATTTACGTAGACAAATACAGAAAATTTTAGGAAGGTTGAGTCCCCTTGGCCACCCTATCTTCGTGTGTTTTTTTGAAATTTACTCTAATAGTTAAAACTAGCATTGCATCATCGATAAACTATGAAATAAGATGATATTTGTCACAGCAATCGCACTCACTTCTGAGTGAAACACAATATCACTAGCTAAAATAAAATCCTATTTTCTAATAACATTATAAAAGCATACTTAATTAATGAAAATAAACGTTGAAAATGATAAGAGCAATCGATAGTAAATTTCTAAGTGAGAGTCGTCACTGCAATGTAAATGTAATCACAGATTTGTCTACTTAAAATATGTATAGCCTATAAAAGCAAATGCTGTGTGGGCCACGAAGGGCAAAGTCTATCTGTCATCTGCAGCCTTAAACCTTTGCACTGCTCTGAAAAAAGGAAACGAATACATCCCTGGCTTTGTGTAAGGCACACTTCATCCATCTGATTGTTGAAAAAGAAGAAACAATCAAGGGAGCCGGCGTTGCAAATTGAACCCAAGCCATCCTGAAAAGAACACAGCTAACGAGGTAGGGTGGTCCATTCGCTACACATTACATCAAACATACTTTTAATCGTTTTTTTTTTATAACATATAATGCAAACTTCATGGGGGGGGGGAGAGGAGGATGAGAGAAAAGACATAGATTTAGAACAAACGGAATCACATGTGTATAATAATAAAAACAGTATATGTTTGGACATATTACTGATGAGTTTATTTTTGGTGTTCCCTCCCCCCTCCAACCAATTGAGACAATCAAAGAGGTACTACCGATTGAATACGCCCCTGGTTGATGTGATTTTCACTTGTACAGTAACACATAAATTTCTTAAAACTATTGCAGATAGTAAAAAGAATTCCATACTTCAAAAAGGGTTATCTGATATGGGAAATGTACGTTATGTAGTGTGGGTCCAGTACTGTGCTTACTTTCAAACATGCTTCAGTAATTACCGAAAGTTTGGCATCCCCTATCCTCATCCTCCCTTTCCAATGTGGGGTCTGGAAGAGTAGAAATTACGACACTATACTCACATTCAGGCCTAGTCCCCCCCCCTTTCAATAGGTTCAAAAACTCAAGAAGATTGTTTTTATTCGTTTTTAAAGCAACTCTTTACAAAATTCGGGGGTCTACGGTGACTTAGTGGCAGATGGATCCCTAGTTCGATCCCAGATCAGCTCACTGTCTTTGGCAACTTGTCCTAGGGATTTTCTCGGAGTTCTCCCGTTTTCTACCACATTTTCATTCCATTATTCTTTCATAATTATTCATTTCAATAATCATCCGTCTTTTTTTAACTTGCAAACCAGAACCATGTGACAAATCACATTTTGAAACTTTATTGCTATCTTACACTAAAGAGAAATTTAGAAAATTTCCAAATTATAAAGTATTATATGCGTTCTGACAAATAATAAAAATTTTTCCCCGTCCTTTAGAGAGCAGATATTTGGATATGCCGTATATTCTCGTGTTTCCTTTTGTCTCATAAACACTTCGAGTTAAACTTGAGAAAACTATTTTTCACGAATAAATAAGTAAATAAAATGAATTGTCATTGCAAGCACTTACCTTTCCCTGTTGTTGTGGTGCATGGTCTGATAGGAAAGATCGTTGATAGACGTGTCACTCACTTTCATGCTGTTGAGGCTGGCGTTGATAGAGCTGAGAGAGAGATTTAATTCCTGCAGATCAGTTTCGTTGGTGTTGATGGCGTTTTGGACGTAATTGTGTGGCCAGGGCTCGTCTTCGTCCGGCTCCTCTTCCGTCGAGTTGTCGTGGATGGGCCACGCGAGGGCCGCCGCTGAGAAGCTCAGGAGGATGGGAAGAAACAACATCGCTCGCGGGTCTACTGTGACTGGTACAGTTTCTCTCCAACCACTACGTTTACTTCCAATTTATAGCCGCGCGCTCGGCTAAGGGGAGGGGCCACACCTGCGCCGCGACGGGGCAGAGGGTGCGACACGACTACTCGCAGTCTGGCCTTCAATTGGGACTCCCGTGATTGATGCACACACACAAATGCACGTGTACAGCATCTCCCGTGGTGTGGAGAAATCATAGCTAAGTAAGGTGACTCCGATTCGATTCTCGGAGAAGGCCACCCTTAGATTCTGCGAAATTTTCTCCTCTATTCCTAAAGGAAATAAAACCATTGGGTTTAGGAATCAGATATGTATTGCTTTAAAACAATGTTCCAGGACAGAGAAGGGGTTGAATTCTTACTTTGTAGATGGATTTCCAATACCTTCAGACACGGCATGAGGCTCATCTCGACTTATGGAGATGTAGAAAATGAAAACTGTGAGAGATAAGGTTTCTCCTCTCGATTTTCGAATAATTCTTCCTTGTTTCGTCTGGATTTTCAGAAAGGTTTATCTCGTCTCGTTCGGATGTTAGTAGTTTCATTTCGCTTTTCAGCAGTCAGGTTATTTGAGACGGGAATCTAAATACTATTAACGTGAAACTATTAAAGACTAGCCTCAGCAATAGAGCGCTTACCTCTGGTTCGTTGGGTCTCTGGTTCAATCCCCAGCTAAGTAAGTTTTGTGGTAGACAACATCGTGTACGTGGGGTTTCTCAAGCTAATGCCGTTTCCTCCCACATTCTCATTCCGCCAACGTTTAAATGATGATTCATTTGCCTTAATCATCGTCTCTCTTAGCCTAAAAGGGCATAATCGTGGGACGTTAAACTGAAAGATTTCATTTCATTTTCATTTAATTAAAGACTAATGCTCTTAATATTTTGTTTCCCAAATAGGAAGATGTTTCTATTAGATTGGTAAAACAGCCCGCTTTGTTCGTTCGTTAAATAAGCATTTGTATGTTTAACTCACAATGGACAAATTCAAGATAAGTAGCGTGTAACGAAAAAAAAAAATGTTTATCCAAAATTAAGGCAGATTCCAAGCAATAGCTTTCATTGGGCATAGTTTTCACGAAAATGAAGAGAGACGAGTTTGTTTTGTAAATTTAAAATTAATACTTGAGGACAATCACGCCTCATATTAAACTGAAGCTGACGCTTTTGATCATGACAACGCGTAGACTCCACAATATAAATAACTTGTTAAAGTATAGGTCTAATATTACGCAAAGGTAACATGAATTTCAAACGAAAGACAGGGTCTAACATTTAGCTGAATGAAATTATATGCTTGACAGGAAATTCTCATGCGTAGTTTTTGAGGAAATGGAGGAAGCACAAAGTTTTCTGTTGCTAGAACGTATGTCTTTCTTCCCAATGTTACTTAATAGTTTCTATTATCTTCAACGCATTGTTTTATTTATTTATTTACTGTATACGTTAAAAAATACATTTCTAACTATCCTTTGTTATTTGCTTTCTCCGAACGGCGACCCCTAATAATGCGCCTCTGCTACTTAGAAATACAGTAATTGTATCATAGAAAGTTAAATCATACCTCATTGCTTTGACAGAAGTCACTGGGTCACTACCTCTCAATACAGTCTTCAGTTGAACTTTCTATGGTTGTAGTCTTAGGCTAAAGAAAACGATGATAACAGAAGACAATGATAAGAAAGTAACAGAAGGCTCCGTTCATGCTCTTCAAACCTCACTGGTTTCGGAGAGCACCGTTCTTCCACTGAGCCATTTTGGCTCCTTTAAGTCGATTTATGGTCAGTTCCTCGAGACTGTACCTGTATCCTGTATATATTCTGCATCTCATCTAAAAACTGGGGATCTGCTTCTCTGTTATAAAGATCGTGCATATAATAATACTTAACTGGATATGAACCAAGAAACTTGAAAGTTCAATGCCCCAGAAGTGAAAGCCAAGTCAATGCAATTAGGATCATTACCTAAGATTTCGCTGTACAGTACTCTCTGACGGTTTGAAATACATGAAGTATCCTTCTCCAGACAAGTTCTCTGCTTCCTGCGAAAGACTTGTTGCGTTTACCTCAGACACTGGAAGGAAGAGATGTCCGTATCAAATGAATGTATATACTGAAAAGGACCTAAGAGACAAACGTAAAATTACTTATATTCACCATATGATCATACAGCAAACGCCATCTTTGAGACTTGCTATGAACTAAAATTGGTAATTAATTCCCGTTGGCACATACACCCATAGTCTAACAAAAGTATACCGGTATGTATCAAAAATTGGCACCTACCTCTTTTAGAACTAAATACATTCAAATATAGAAGTAGAGGTAGAAAAAAGTAGAATTGGTGACTGCTTTCTAGTACGTGACCTTCGTGGGTAAGCGGTTAGCGCAAGCGCCTTTGGCGTGGGAGACCCAGGTTCTATTCCCGGTGGGAGCTCGTGTGGTTCGGATTACACGTTAGACCTAATCAGTAGGTCCATATGTCATATAGTTTTGCTACTGAAAGGGACGTTAAACTCAACATCAACTCAACTCCACTACGTACTTCCCGTTACAGTGAAACTTCCCTTAACTGAGAACCGTCAGCAACACATACTTCCATACATTCCATAAAAACGATTGAAGTGTGGATCTGAGAGTGGCCTTAAAAGGGGGAATTCTATATGTATTATGAGATAGAACTCTCCCTTTTAAGGCCACTCTCAGATCCACACTTCAATCGTTTTTCCCCCGTACGTTTTATTAACTTCTCCATTCCGGAGAGGAATTATTTTAATTTCGTTCGTACGTAGTATAGAAAATACTTCCTTCAATTTGAAAATAAATTTGTGATACACTACAGACGATGCACAGATGATTCCTTCCTCACAAAAATATTTCTCATAAGTCAATGACTTGGTGAACCACCAGGCACAACAATTGCGAGGTAAACTTAATTTTTTTTCTTTCTTTGACCACAAAAAGTTGCTTTCTGGTAAATATTCCACAAACTTTTTAATGAGTAAAAACAATTGTAAAAATTGAGAACTGGTTGTATGACTAAGAATTCTATATGAAACTTCTCTTTCCTAATGAATTCACTGCACTTTGCCTTAGGGCTTTCGTTTTTCCCTGAAAGGAACAAAAGTCTATAGTTTTATTATAACATTTTAACGAGAAATATTTTCGTTGTCATCCTGTTTTGAAAATTACCCCAATAATTTAAATACTGACTACGATATTTACTTTATAATTAAAACAGATATTTATTATAAATTGTATACAATCATTGCATGAGGCATGAGTAATCTAAGTTTGTTTAAACTCTCTGTAACGGACATCATTCAATAATTATGTGTCCCATCGATGTCCGTTATTAAGAGGTTTTACTGTATTAGTAAAGACAAAGCTAAGAGAGGAAATAAAAGCGTGGATAGGAATGTCCAAAGAACTATTAGGAGGAAGGAAAAGTCTATATCACTGGTGTCCAATTATAATGAGCCTGAGGGCCATAACCTTCTTTACTATAATAGTAAAGTGGAGGGCCGCAGCTAATAATAATAATAATAATAATAATAATAATAATAATAATAATAATAATAATAATAATAATAATAATTATTATTATTATTATTATTATTATTATTATTATTATTATTATTATTATTATTATTATTATTATTATTATTACGCCAGAAAAAATATTTAAAAATGTATTTGAAATCTTATATACATATTCAACGTGACAAATGAAAGTGACTAACAATGTTAACAAGGGCTGGGATATCTACATCCATTCCTGTGTTGTTTGTGAGCCGCAGAAGATGTGAAAGAGAAGAATCTCCAAGGCAGCTTCTGAAGCGATTCTTCACAATTTTCATGGTGGAAAATGCACTTTCACACAAATAAGTACTATTAAACGCTGACCTCTTTTCCGACCAAATTCGAAGATTTAAGAGAAGGTGTTGCCGCGCCATTTTGTTATATAGAATCGCTAAATAAATGCCTTATTTCGAAAGGAGAGTGGAAACATTAAAAGAATGAATAAATATAAATGAAAATAGTATCAGTAATAACAATCGTAAATCTTGAGAGCTTTGTGGGCTGCAGAAAATGGTTTGGAGGGCCGCAAGCGGCCCGCGGGCCTCTATTTGGACAGCACTGGTCTATATTGTGGCTGTTTGAAGGAGGGTATTACATTCTACGGAGCAGAAACATCAACACAAGGGAAAACGAGGAATGTTGAGACAGTTTGATAAAAGAAATTAAGTGACGAAGCGCGACCAGTGCGGTGGAAGGTTCTCTTTGCACAGAAGAAGAGCGTTCTGCAGTATTGGCAATCACAGTAAAAATTTCGTACACGTAAGGAAAACTTGAGGGTCAAAACAAGGAAAAGATTTGTAGTATGGTTAGACCTAGATTATAGCTGCGATTCTCAAACGATGTACTGCAACAATAGGTGTTTGTGTATCTCAAAACTTTTGAGCTAATGTGACGATGAAGGTAAAGAATCTAAATATAAATAAAATAAAGAGTTTGCGTATATGTCTGTGTGCGGCCTGGGGACCAGACGAGTGGACCGAGAGTTACCAAATTTTGGTCACGGATACCTTGGTCCAGGCCTCAGACCAAGACGAAGAGTTTTTTTTTTTTTAATTCGAACCCGGGTGTTTTAGGGGGGCGTTTACCGGAACATGTAAAAGTAGTAGAAAATGGCCGATATTAGTGTCGAATTCATAATTTTCGCGGTCGCTGAGATCAATGGTGAAACTCCGATCGCATTAACTTTCAAATTCATCCCATTCAGCTGCGGATCGGGAGTCACAGAGAGGAATACCGAGACATGTAAAAATAATCCAAAATGACCGATATCAGTGTCAAATACATAGTTTTTGCGGTCGCTGAGCTCAATGGTGACACTTCCATTAGCGACGACTTTCAAATTCAGCTACCATTGTATGCGTGCCAGGAGTCACCTATGAGTGAGGGTTACCGAGACATGTGAAAATAATCCAAAATGACCGATATTAGTATCAAATCCGTAGTTTTCACGGTCGCTGAGATGAATGGTGAAACTCCGATTGCATTAACTTTCAAATACAGCCTCCATAGGCTGGGAGACAGAGGCTTCTTTTTTTCAAAATTCGAACCAGGGGGTCTCAGGGAGCGTTTACTGGGACATGTGAAAGTAGTAGAAAATGGCCGACATTTTGTTCCTATCGTTGTTCAGTTTGTTTACGTAGACATTTTATCTGGCCCATGCGAAGAATGGATATTTCAGCTAGTACATACAGGTAATATAATTAAATATAAGAAAAGTATTCCAGAGGCCTAAAAATCAAATGTATTTTCTAGAGCTATTCAAGAATGAGCACTAGCAATTAGCGAGAAATTTGAAACTTCATGGAAGACAGTCCGCAACAGTGTTGCCAACTCGTACGATACTACACTCAATAAAGGAGTCTGTCTCACACTTTAAAAAAAAAAAAAAAAAAAAGGCGTAAAACCACTGAGATTAGAGAAGCATTTTACATATCTTCAATATGTGGTTAGTACAACTTGATGCATAGATTGATGTAGTTGTTTTCCTAATATTCAAATTGAGATCTCTTTATCCAAGGTTGTGCTATAATTTGTTTCACATAACCTGATAGGAAAAAGAAGTAGTTTTTCCTCCCACCACGCTCAAGTAGAGGTGAATGTTGGTGTTCCGTCTTCCACTCGGGATTGATAGCCAAAAGGAACAGCAGAGCTTTCTCAACATCAGGTGCGAGCGAATTGACGTACGAATTTAGAGTTTACACGATTCTCTTTATTAGAAAAGCTTCCCTCCCTGTGAAAATCAACGACTTGCTTTCCCTTCTGCAGCGGTAAGTGGTGGGAGGTAGGGGAGTTTACTATCAGGTTGCCTGAAACAGACTTTAGTATCTACCGCTCCGTCAGTAGAGTTGTCTATGAGGCAAGAAACATGACAATTCTGACGTTTTTGAGATTAAAATGGAAGCGAGAAGGCAAATTGGTTAAATCTCGTGGGGAGCACTAGTTGACTCAAGTCTCGGGTATCAAACACTGTTTCAGTGTCACATGATTCATGCATAAAAGTATGAATTGATAAAGTGATCACACGAATATATTGAAGACTATTTATCATCGTTTAGAAACGAGCAAGTCACTGCAATGTTGTTGTACCACAGTGTTTGTGGACGTTCCGTGATGGGGAAGGATCCTGATAACTACTTAGTTGAAATTAAGAAAGAAATCAGGACATGCATTTACAAAACGAGACCACAGAAGTTTCAGACGGGACGAGACGATAAATAATTCTTTGCGAGTCGAGACAAGACGAAAGCTCTATACAAATTTAAGAGACGAGACGAGAAAATCTTATTCCTTGACTCGTCTCGTCTCTTGGACAACACTACCCGTTAGTAAAACTCAAAAGAATAGGAAACATATATGAAAATGTACTAAAATGAAAATCCAAAGAATAACAATATTTTTAAATAACTTTTAAAAAGTACTATACATTTTAGAGTACAAGAGATACAAGTTTCTCTCTCTCCCTCCCTTTCCCTCCCTCTCCCTCACTCTCTCTCTCCCTCACACACACACACAGAAGAGAGGCAGATTTGCAATCATTTTATGTCACTCACTTTCTTCAATACTGTATTAATATTATATAAATAAAATTCAATCTTCTATGTATATCAAAAGCTAATGAAAGTAAGCACATTTTGTTGTCAGAATTTAGTATTTACATTATCTATGCCTTTAAGGCAATCTAATGAACAACGACACTATAAGAATTTCATTCTCCGATCGTTTTGAGTAATCTTTCCAAATTGGTTCTTTCAAATTTTGTATTTTACTCTTTTCGGTTCATTATTTTATTTTATTTTATTTTATTTTATTTTTAACACCAGTGCACGATTTCCGTGCCATAGAGGCATTCTTTTAAATCACAAGTTTCTTCTGCACTAACATGCATGCACTTTTCGGTAACAAAATTTTACAAATAACACAAAGTTCAAGATTATTGAGGACTCTGGTTTTATTTTCCGTCCATTTGTTGCTGTCAATGAACTATAGTCTATATATACAGGGTGTTTCAAAATAACACCTGCAATGTTTGGGAGGCGATTCCTGACACCAATAAGACAAAAAGTATAGACCAACCTGGGTGCACAAATGCTTCCTTTCGGAGTTATAGGCTGCCAAAAACATGAAAAAATGAACTTTAAAGGTCCATAGCTCCAAAATTATGGGACTTACTGCAGTCTGGTCAAGACTTCACTTAGAAACTAGCATGTGCCCTATCCAAATATCTAAGTTTCAGAATATTTGGTGTTTCCGCATCAATTTTTATAGAGGTAGTTGGTGAGTACTTCAAATTAGATTCCCGTAGCCAAACTATCTCTATAAAAATGTTGAATGAGTAAAGTAGGAATCTAAAACATGTATTTTTGGATAGAGCACATATTAGTTCCTAAGTAAAGTATTGATCTGCCTGAGGTAGGTCCCATAGTTTAGGAGCTATGGACCTTTAGAGTTCATTTTTTCTTGTTTTTGACAGCCCATAACTACGAAAGGAAGCATTTGTGCATCCAGGTTGGTCTATACCTTTTGTCTTTTTTTGGTGTTAGGAATCACCTCCGAAACGTTGTCGGAGGTGTTGTTTCGAAACATCCTATATATATGAGATTTTCCTATTGAGTTGGCATCACTGCTACGACCACATTTGGCCCAGGTATAACTAACTATATGGTCGCCACCGCAGCGAATTGTCGCGGAAAAATAAACGCATGCTCCAGACTTCTTGAAAGTCTTAGAGAAATAAAGATATAACTCAAATCTTTCAGTTATGAATTCCCAAACGAACTAAGCTTTTACTAAGAGTTCTAATGATATGATAAGCATACCCATAAGCACACTTCATATCATCTTTAATAATACTACCCAGGTATCGAAAACTAGTAACCTGTTCTATTTTGTTCCCTCCTACTACTATATTTGACGCCCTTCGTTCCAATCACCTGGCTTTTTGTAAAACATTTATTTTCATCCCATATTGTTCACAGCCCTTTCTCACGTTTTCTAACATCTTATTGATTCTGTAATAAGTGCTGTATGATCTTAAACACCTAACATACACCCATAGCCATATACACCTAACCATTCTACCTCCTACTGAAATACCGTCTTCACTATGTAGGCTCTTTTTCACTATCTCTTCTAGATAGACATTAAATAATATAGACGAGAGCAGAGATGGAGTGGGTCAGTGGGTCAAGTTTTCTGAGTGGGTCAGTGGGTCGTGGGTCAACAGCATGTGACCCACTGTGACCCACCACCCACCGTGACCCACTGTGACCCACCACCCACCGTGACCCATTGCGATCCACCACCCACCATGACCCGCTGTGACCCACCACCCACTGCGACCCACTACCCACCATGACCCGCTGCGACCCACCGACTCAGTATGATCTACCGACCCTCTTTGCTCACTGCATTATAGACAGTATCTTCTGAAGACTGATAAATTTGTCTTCGTTTTACTTTCAAGACCTTCATTTTTCTTCCTTTTCCACTTGTTTCTGTCTACTTACCTGAGG